>NC_143014.1:187117923-187417923 GCF_055824585.1 Amblyomma mixtum | reverse complement strand
TGCCCGACCAGCCACGCACCGACAGCTACGTGGTGTACCAGACGGCCGTGCACTACGACTACGACCACCAGGGGGGCCCGCATCACCAGGGGGGCCCGCACCACCAGGGGGGCCCGCACCACCAGGGCGGCCAGCAGCAGCAGCATCGCAGGCCGCCGCACCAACAGAGGAGGCAGCAGCCGCACCAGGAACCGCCCCACCACCACCACCACCAGCCGCAGCACGACGCGGACGACTGGGCGGACACCACCATCGTGCTACCGCCGACATTCGTCTACCACAAAAGGTGACTACCACAGTTGGGCCGCACTCGCGATTGAGGACCCCGAGCTCCCTCTCAAGAGTCCCTCTCTCAGTGAATTTGAAGTGCCAGCCGCTTTCTCACTGAACACTTCCCGTGCCTGCTCGTAGCGAACTTTACGTGTTCTGCAAAAATACAGAGAAAAAAAATCAGCCTCTTTGTCATCTGCATACGGCGTCATTGCGATGCACCTCTCCTTACATTGCTATGTCCAATGTTCTCGATCCTGTGCCATTTGATTTGCTCTACATCATCATCCACTCGCCTGCCCTTCGTACTCGAAATCGCTTCAGGTTCTGTGCAGCTTGTGGCTGACGAATCGCGTCGACAAAACGATGATAGCGTTTCTCTTCTGCCGTGAGAAGTCTTACTCCAACGGTTTAGCGGAATATCCGAAGATGCAGTGCAGTTGAAACAAGGGAGTAATAATTAGTATAAGTCCCGGAGTAGGCGTATGCTGCAAAGAAAAGGTAGACAGCTTTCCCTAACCTTCGAAGCTTGAGAAAAGTTCGTTCTGGAACCATGGCTCTCACCTGAGAACGCTGCCACACTGGAGCTGTACCAACTAAGCAAACAGAGCGGCTACGAGGTGTCAAATTCGATTGAGAATACAAGGCCAAATTGCTTTTGAAAAGTAATTAAATCACGACACTAATTACTGTCCTAAAACTCCTGCCAATGTAATTAAAATAAAGGATAATTACTGTTCGCAAAAGTAATGACATTACATTATAATTACTTCCAACAGTAATGCAGTTACTTTTAAATTACTTTTTTAGTTTTCCATACACACTGAGAGGTACAGCCCCCGTCAAAAATATACAGCCCAAGGGGTTTGCTTCTAAGCTGTTTAGCCCGCCGCGGTGGCTCAGTGGTTACGGCGCTCGGCTGCTGACCCGAAAGACGCGGGTTCGATCCCAGCCGCGGCGGCTGAATTTCGATGGAAAGGAAATTCTAGAGGCCCGTGTGCTGTGCGATGTCAGTGCACGTTAAAGAACCTCAGGTGGTCGAAATTTCCGGAGCCCTTCACTACGGCGTCCCTCATAGCCTGACTCGCTTTGGGACGTTAAACCTCAATAAATCAAAATCTAAGCTGTTTAGCCTGGCTCCTTAGCACATCAAGCAGTCCAAACCTTGGGAGGATTGAGGACGCATAGCCATTCCTTTTTTAAAAGATCGCCGAGGATGCATAACGAGGCATGCTGCAGGCCTCACAAGCAAACCCCTTGGTCCGTATACTTTTGACAGGGGGTGCACATTGGTCAGAGCTCTTACAAACATTTCAGATTTCTGCCGCCGCGGTAGATCAGTGGTCATGGCGCTCGACTGCTGACCCGAAAGATATGGTTTCGATCCCGGCCGCGACGGTCGAATTTCGATTAAGGCGAAATTATAGAGGGCAGTGTACTGTGCAATGTCAGTGCACGTTAAAGAACCCCGGGTGGTAGAAACTCTCGGAGCCCTTTACTTCGGCGTCGCTCATAGCCTGAGTGGCTTCGGGACGTTAAACCTCCATAAATCAAACTGTCGGAGAAAATTACTGCCCCAATCAGTTCATTACATTACTAATTACTAGAGCAGAACTGCCATGTCCGGCATTGACCCATATATACAGTTGAAGCGGCTAGACGCCGAGTTCGAACCTCGGACCGGAGTGAATTTTTCTCCAACTGCGAAGACTTGAGAAAGCTGTGTAGTTTTCCTCTGCGTCCATATGGCTGCGCTGAATGGGCTATTAGCTGTAGTTATTCCTTGCTGTGAACGGGTCTCTTCAATAATTGTAAGCAGCAGTACAAAGAGCCTATGTGCAAACAACACACATCAGGAACTCACAGCTCCGCATGCTTCTGTACCTGGTGTGACTGGATCAGCACGAATATCCCGTCAGCAACATGCCCTGACAAATGCATACCTTACGGGCGGCCCCTGGAAGGCGGTCTTTCTGATGAAGCCGCTCTATTGCAGAAAGCTGGTGTCCTTACACAGTTTCTATGTGTGCTCCTTATAGTTGAGTGCTTTAACCCCCCCCCCCCCCCCCCCCCTTCACTGTTGCTAATGCCTGGTTCGTACTCATACAAGCGTTCTCCCCAGTATCTGGCCCGCTGCAGCTCAACCTTGTCCACCATGGGTTAACCTCGTCTGTTGTCTACGCTGATGCTCTCTGCCATTTTTTTTTTACAACGGCTAATTTTTCGCCTCAGCCGAGCTACCTGTGGGTACAACACGGCAGCTCTTTAGGCCTGTTTCTAAATGTGCTTGCGTTTGTTCAAGGAACACACTTGCCAGGCTAGCGAGCATTTTTGTCAGCACTTGCTGTGAAGTGGGTTAGTGACGAAGACGAACTCAGCACCGAGCTGCCTGAGCGTCTTTATTGTTCTGCCCGGTGTGCTGTGAGAAGTCTACCTGGCGCTCTGCGTAGAGACCTGGTGAAGCGGGCACCCGTGGTGGACCCGGCCTGTCCCGTGCGAACCATGTTCGTGTCTCCAAAGGCGGCGCTCAGCGACCGCTCCCAGTGGAAGTACGTGGTTAACCTGCAGGAGAGGGACCCTTCGGCTAAGCAGGTCATCCGCGTCGACGTCTGCAGGTAGGCAGCGGCTCTCTTCATCACTGCATCTTCGTCGGTGGTGGTGGTGGGAAACTTTTTGTCTATTTAAAAGGAAGGGGTTGACTGGGCTCCGGTACTCGTGGGTGGAGTCTTCAGTCTCGTACTCCAACAGTTTTGCTATACCGCGAGCCCACGCGATGACCCGCTGCTGGTCTTGCAGGCTGAAGTATTGCAGAAGCAAGTTCCCATGAGGAGGGAGTGGGGTGAGGTACGGATGGCTGTTCTGTGGGGTTTGGGCACACCCACGGCTTCGAGCTTGCCTAGGCAAGAGTGGCGTAAACAATGGTGTAGGGGGATTGTCGCCATCCGTTGTGCAGACAGCTGAGGTTGCCTCATTCGCAACGCGTAAAATGCTTGAACGAGCCTGAGGACGTGCCATTTAGCATGACTACAGGCTGCAGACATGGAGGCTGTGTAGAAAAGCAAACAGAGTGAATAGAAATTGCAATTGTTTGTTGCCCAATGAAAATCAATGTGGTATAGGTAAATAACATCTGGAACCTGGAGGAATGATTCGTCTGACCCGGGATATTTGTGCGTCCCAGCACTTTGTAACAGCTGAAGTGTAGCACCTCTTTGCCGATTGAATCCAAAAGTTTCAAGCGTTTCGTGCGGCGGGCGCTGAGGAAGGAGGAGCGGATATTTCTGACAAGCTTTTTTGTTTTTGGCAAAGATTTCGCGAAGAAATCAAATAAAATTCGCGTATCAAATCCACTGTAACTTTCTGCGTCTGTGGGCGCCCATCTCGTGTGAGGAAACGGGAGTTCGCCGTTTGAAATATTGCGCGAAGTGTACCGTGCGCAACCACGCCTTGAAGATCGAGCTTGCAATGGGTGCACAGCAGACTACTGTTTTTTGCGTTCCATCGACGTGCAGTCTGAGGACTTTTGCATATGTGATCACGAGAGTGCGTGACCGTCGCTCTTCAGTCAACACGTTGGCGAGGGCTATGGACGTTGTTTTCTCTTTTTTTTTTTTTTTCAGGACGTCCAGATGAGGCACTATTGAAACGTAAGACCGGCAGGTCTTGGTTGCGCATTTTTTTGCGTGTGCATTCGTTCTGGCGCAAGCTCTTAGGTCCTTTACAAAGTCTTTTTGTGACTGACGACCACATTTTACGCGACAGCGTTAAGCTCCCGTTTAGCGGAGAAACCGCCGTAGTTGGCTTTGGGATGTCGAGAAAATCCCGATTGTTCGAAAAGTTCGTGACGTCGCACATTCAGCTGTGGAAGGAAAATCATTAATACTTCAGTTAAATTGTGATTACTAGGTCATAGCATGACTCAAACGTCATCATGCCATGTAATGATGTAAAGCAAATTAGTTACGCTGAAAAGAAAATTGGGTGATTAGCTTGGAATCGAACCCATGACCCTTGAGTTGCGAGTCAGCTCCTAGTTCACTGAACCAGTTTGCTTTTATGTATTGCATAGAAGTACAACAACACTGACAGGTTTCTACCCCTACTTAACCAGACCGCGTCCCGCGAGCTCGTAATACATATTCACACATGAATCGAGTAAAGGCAGGCAGACAGGAGGTCGATCTTGCGCAGCATATACCCTCCCGACCCAAAGCACACTGAGGCACGTTCGTTCGATTTGGTTAAAGGGGTGTCTTGTGGTGTGTCACGTGGTCTAGTATGCCTACTGAAGTATGCCAATGAGTGTGTGTAATTAGAAAGAGGTAATAATTAAGAAAGTAATTAGCAAATCACCATTAACGCTGTACCCTTAAAGGGAAACTGCATAAGTTTTAGAAAGCAACACGCTTAAGAGGGTCGAATGTGCGAAACTTGCAGGTAAAGTATGCGAAGTCTTTTTGGACTATCATTTGAAATAGTGACGTAATCGCCGATTATAATCGCGACGATCTTCAAGCTTCTCCGCAGCGCACAACGCCAAATGGGGGGTGCGTGATGACGTCATCGAAGGTATCGGTAAAATTCCAACGCATAAACGCCTACTTTGAAAGAAAAAAAAAACTAACGCCACCGAAGGTAAATCTCGCCGATTGTTTTCTGGCAGCGTCCAACCAGGCACGGCAGGGTGTGGCTGACGACAGCGGTAATTTGAAATCATACCTGCCGTGACGTCACACCGAACTTCCCCGCACTCCTTCGGCGCTTTGGGGAGAAGCGCAAATTCAATCGTCGATTACGTCACTATATTAAATTCTAGTGCAAAAACACTTGGCATGCTTTACCTAAAGCCTATATAGATTATAATCTTGGAATATCGCGTAATTATCAAAAAGTGATGCAGTTTACCTTTAAGGTGGAGCTGAAGTGTCCCCTTATATTTCCCCCCCGGCCGCCATGATGGCTCAGTGGTTATGGTGCTCGGCTGCTGACCCGAAAGACGCGGGTTCGATCCCGGCCGCGGCGGTTGAATTTCTTTAGAGGAGAAATTCTAGAGGCCCGTGTACTGTGCGATGTCAGTGCACGTTAAAGAACCCCAGGTGGTCGAAATTTCCGGAGCCCTCCACTACGGCGTCTCTCATAGCCTTGGTCGCTTTGGGACGTTAAACCCCATAAACCAAACCATATTTTCCCCCCGACTTTGAGCGTTGTGTATTGGACAGTATGTTCATCCTACCTATAATGTGGCTGGATGACGGGGTGCGTGAAATCACTGCGCACTACCTTTCTCTCTGTTTTATGCAATAGCTCCGTGCAGTGCTTCTTCGATCCCCAGTCTTGCTCAGGGCGCGCGAATACAAGTGCGCTGTACCAGGTTTGGTTCATTGCTTCATAGTCTTGCGCGTATTAAAGACAATGCCCGTGATTCATTCAAATTCGTGGGATCTTGCTTCCCCAGCCAGTGCGATGACACGCAAATCGCATCACTTTCGACGAATTACTTGATTATTTTGGGGCACCGAATGTTTTTCAGTGAACACTTGACCACTTTAAACAGAGTCGCTTTTGCATTCTGCTTCTTCGCCGGCTCATTTATGGCCATTGTAATCAGAAAATCGTTCTGCGGTATAAACTTCTCTGCAGTCGAAGCTCCAGCCAATGATCTGCCAGGGCCAGGCGCTTTAAAAAAAAAAAAAACATGTTTATTATTCGCCGGAACGTATTTATAGTCTGTCATTACGGCGCCGCGCAGTGTGAAATTACCTGCCCTGCATGACATTTTCTAATATCACCTAAAAGCAAGCACCGTTCCGTAGATTTGCGCGCTTCTTTTCGGCGTAGGTATGATCGCTGCGCATGTCTGTTCACGCCGTACTGTTGTTTTGCGAGGATGGGCAGATTGAGTCCAAGGTTACGGAATCGAATGCCTGCCATGTCATTTCGATGAAGGCGAAATGCAAAAGCATCCGTGTGCTGTGCGATGTCAGTGCGCACCTTCAATAGGCCCTGAAACACTTTTGAGCACAGTATGTAAGCTCGCTCAACCGTTAGACTGTGGTGTAATTAGCATCTGAGCCAAATAATACACATCTAACGCAGCACAGAATCCACAAGCGCGCTCAAAAACCGGCGAGTTCTTTCAGCTGCTTTCTAAAAGTTGCGTCCTTCTTTGTGTCACGCATCTACGTACTACGTAGGTTTAGAAATAGCTATTGGTCAGATTCTTTCAGACTTCACGCAGCGATCGTATCCGCGGCTGGTCAGTCCCGTCGCGCTAGCGCGCGTCAGATATCGCTCCCGTAATGGATTTCCGCTTTCGTCGGCGTGGTTGGGGCCTGCGGACGACCGCTGCACCTTTGGGCTTGCAAAAAGGACGAGAGCAGAGGGAAAGGCAGGAAAACGCTGAAAATTCAAATTTTTGATGCAGGGAACTCCGCTTACACGAAACGCATATTCCGAAAATTCTTTCTGGCGGATATCCATGAAGCGGCGACCTTTAACACCTCAGTCTTACAACAATTTTATTGAATTGTGTTGCAGGGCCCCTATTAAAGGACTTCAGGTGGTCGAACTTAATCCGGAACCTTGCCCCTCAAAGCCCACGTGCAGCTTTTGGCCGTCATAAAACTCCACATGTAGTAGCATAATCTTACAATGCTGTGGTCTTAAGCTGTGTCCAAAAGGCGTGCTTTAATTTGAAACTACATCAACAACATATTTTAGGCTCATTAGATGTTGGTTGGAATGTTTATGTCTCATACGAAAAACATGATCCGGACAGAAGGTAGTTGATCTGCAGTACACTCTTGTGGGTCTATCTGAACAAGTCTGCATATCCAGGAGTCTTCCAGAGAATATATATTTGGTTGGCTTGGATACCAATGGAAAAACTGCACACATCCGCATCGGGAGGACCGAACCACGGGGTCCAAACGGCGCTCTCTCACTGCATGTCTGTAACTTGCACCACGCACAGAATTTGAACCTTTCGGAGCGGGAAGTGCTGCGTAGCGGTAACACCTCCTTCTTTTCCCCCTATTCTCGACAGCTCCCCGGATGCAGCCTGTTCGAACGCAATCAGCCTACCATTCGGCTACACCAGCCGCTGCACGCAGAAGTACTTGAAGAAGAAGCTGCTTTCGCTGGACTCGGACGGCAGCGGCACATCGGATGAGAACTTTTTCGTGCCATCCTGCTGTGTCTGTGAACTCGTCCGCGACGTGGGCAAGAAGTAGAGACTCCTCAAGCCTGTCTACACGTCTGCGCCTAATGAAGAGAGGCATGATGTGCACGAGGCCGTAGTGGGTGTTATGATGTTGAAGTGAATGTGATGAGCAGACTGGTCTGAAATGGCTTCGAGAGTGACTTGGAAGGAGTGCATGGAATGAACTATCGCTGAGCGACCCGACTGATGTATACCACGACACCTCTCTTACGTGTATTATGTACATGCGCAAGGTAGCCTGTACACCTTTCCGTGTTTGTGCACATTTTAAACGTTTTCTTCATAAAAGACAATTGCGGGAGCAGCCATGGGTTGCACTGCAAGTACTGGTGCTTGTCGCTGCTGGCCTTGCTGCCCTTTCGCGACTGCCCTGTTAACATCGCTCTATAAACCATTTGAGCTTCGGTCGTTGCAGACCTAGCCACCGTGGATAGTAAAGCCGGATGAGCTTCGATCCTTTCTATAAAAGAGCACGCAGATACCACAAAATTGTGCCAATGCATGACATAGGGTGCACTGCTTTATCTGACGGGCATGCTAATCTCTTCTGCTTGTGATGCGATGTTACAGGGATAAACGATGCTTATGTGATTAGAGAAATGCCGAAAGTGTTAGAATACTGCTGACCTTATGCCCTGTATGCTTATGATTTGGTGGGGTCCGCACTATTCTGAACCAAAGCAGCACCTTGGTTCAGGTCAGGGTACAACCTGGACTTGTGGGATAAACACTGTGCTAAAACAACAAGGTAATTTTATGCGACCGAAAAGGCATTTGGTTCGTGTCCGCTTTTAATGTAAACCGTTCGGAAGTAACTTTTCCCTCGCTTTTGTAATGGATAGTAATATTTATTCTTTCCGTATAGTGTTTAAGGCAGTATTATTTCCCTCTAAAATTCTACATGGTGTGCTGGCTTTAACTGACAACGTATATTGTTCCGCTCACAGAAAGAGGAACACAGCAAAAAAAAAAGAATATGCTAAAAACGTTGTCACGAATTTGCTCGGTTTTCCCCTGCCGTCCCACTTGGCTGTGCTATTAGCATGTAATGAAAGACTCTTCTCTACGTAAACGGCATACGATGAAGCCCGCCGATGTGTTATTTCACCGTAACTATACGCATATGAACTAATAAATCATACAGGAAAGGGTGTTTGAAAACATCTGTACAGTAAAAAATTGGGGCAGCTATCAGTGCCGTGTGTGACTCACAAACCCCGCTGCTTTGACCGCAGTACATACAATGGTATAATTTGGCTTGGCGCCAGTGGCCGCTGAATGTGGACTGCGCCTCATCACACGCGGACTTTTGAGGTCGACGTTGGCTGCCTCGCGCAGAAGCAAGCTAGGGTACGTGTTCGCAGTTATCGGGTTGATGAGCATCAGGTAGTCGGAAAGGTAAGTGCTGGAAAGGTAAGGGTCGCTAGCACAATGCCATGTTGCCTTTTATTTCAGTGCACGTCCGCAGCCGAATAACAATAATAACATTAAGTATAACGCCTTTACTGCCGCTGTTATGTATAAAATCAGAGATCAGGACCCACGATGAGCTTGGCTAGCAACTCCTGCCAGGCGGCATTAAGACAAGTGTGAAATAAAATTCGGAAGAGGAAAAATCCAGTAAAGAAGGAAGCCACTCTGACCGAAGAAAAACAACTCGGAAGTAATAAAACAAAAGGAACAGAGCTAAATTACACTGAGTTAATTATTGTTGGTTAAGCGCCTGTGGGCTTTAAGTTCTTTTCTTATATAGAGTAAACACTGCTAGGCAGGTTATTAAGAATAGAAATATATATTGCATTCTTTTTCGATGTCGACTATGGCATCGGGGGCCTAAAAATTTTTGCTGAGGCCTGAGACAACTACAAGGGCTCATAAATGTTTACGACTGTTTGGACCAACAGTCACTAAAAATTCAGCAGGCTGAGCATTTAAATACATCGCTGATCGCATCGAGACGTAAATCACAACGCTTCATGAAGTACCGTTTAATAATAAACTAACAGTCTTGGCAACGCGAAACGAAAATAATCAATATAGGTACCTTATGCAGCAAAAACGAACATTCACATATAATGAATGACTATTTAGCGCAGCGCATGCACGTGCCAGGGCGCCCTCTTCTGGAGTTAAAACAGGAGAGCTTGACCGATTTAAATCACAGCTCTGCAGGTCGTCACACGAGGACGATGTCCACATTACTGCGCGCGTGCAAGAAGCGCGCGACCGACGGCAGCGCATGCACCTCTCCGCTAGTTTACGCGAGTATCCAGCATACGGCTCATTCGTGTTCACTCCAGAAATGGACGGCCCTGGCAGATATATGCAAGGTTCTTTTTCCAAGATAGATCACAAAAAAAAACACATTGCAGTCTAGTCCATGCTTCACCTAGATTACCTCACTGCAGGAATGCATGCCTACAAAGTCGCTCAGTAGAAATGGAACACTGGAGCGCGTGGCCGCCGCACTTCGCGAAGCGCTGCCTCCATGGCTGCTCCCGAGACCTGGCGATAAATGGCGGCAAAGGCGCATGCGCAGCAAGCACGACGAGCTGCTCATACAGCGCATGCGCATTGTGGCTCCCACTGCCGCGCATCGCGAAACGCGAAGGTAACACGCTCCCGTGATCCCTTTCATACTGAGCGACCCTGTACAACGGCGGACCACGCTGAAAACGTTTGTTTTGGCTGCGTCTAACGACCACGCGTCCCACCCGATTAACTCTTACAAAGACGCGCACAGAGCGTCCGAAAAGCATTTCTAATTGTTTCACGGCATCGACCTTCCGTCCTAGCCGATGCCAACGAAGGTGGCACATTGCGGGTGTGCGCACACGGGGTGGCACCCACGACCTTTCGGGGGACGTCGCAGATGCGGCTCTCTCATTGAAAAAGCTGTGGTGGTTTCAAGGAGTCTGTGGTCATCTCGTGGGGGTTCTGTGCAGTCATAAGCGGATAAAATTTATATCTCGTACAGTGTTTTTCATACAAGTCTTTGATTTCCTCCTGCTTGGGTGCGAACGAAATTAGCGCGTTTTTAGCAACCCTCTTGTTGGTCATGTCGTACTATTAATTGCGGGTCAAGTATTACATGAGTAATTGCCCTTTGCATAGCCTTCTATGACCTGCATTCCAGGTAAAATGAGCAGCAGCGCCGTCTGCTCACTCGGCACTAACGGCATGTGTGCTTTTTTTGTGTGTTCTATTTTCTCGAGTTTCCTCATGTTGTGGACGGTCGGACGGATGGACAAAAATCTGCGCACAAAGTGAGGTGAAAATGTAGCATTTAAATGCATTCCTGCATTAAAACCAACTTATTTCACGGTAGAAGCGCTCTGGACAGGCGTACACTTGTAAGGGCTGCAGTCGAGTATATGTAGCAGTAAAGAATATAAGGTGGAACTTAGTTTAATAGATTGCGAAAGCAAAGAAGTTGCGTTTCAGTTGTGTTGATTTCTGTTACATTGTGAGAAAAGCAAGACATTGCTTGGGTGCCTGTTTGTAAGCGAGACATCACTATCGCCTCTACAAAATACGACCGTGTTAAATAACGGTGTCACTGGTGTACAGAAATGTTTTTATGGAAACCGAATTTTACCAATTATTTCGGTCGACGTACGCTCGAGCAATAGAGTGCGCCTCCTCGTTTCCGAGGTTGCCTGCGTGGGCTGGCACCCAAACTAATTGAATTGGTCTGGGGTCGTGGGGGTTTGATTGGAGAATTGTGTATGTGGCAGAATGGATCTGTCCCTTTGCAAAATTTCTGATTGCGCTTTTGGAGTCGCTCATTATGAGTGTGGCAGTGGAAGATGCTATGGCCAGTGCTATGGCCGCCTCTTCCGCTTCAAGAGAGGTGGTTGCCCTTATCGAGGCCGAAGCCTTGTGTTTGAGGTCGTGTGACACTACGCTTAGGGCTTACGCTGGGTTGCATGGATATTCTGCCGCGTCTACATAGGCTGCCTCTTCGTTGTCCGCGTGTTTTTTATACAGGGCTTTGGCGCGTGCTTCATTATGTCACCGTACCAACTAGCCCATATGTATCTTCTATTGCATGGATATTGATTCAATTTCTTTTTATCTTTTTCATGGTTTCACCTCTAACTCAGCTGGAGGTCAAATTTACACGGTCCGTGATTGAAGCCCGAGGTCCCGTAGTGAAGCCTTCGCTTCAAAACATGTCGCAACCGCACTGTCATTTCATATTTCCCTCACGCGCTCTCTGCGAGCCGCTTCCGACTTCTTTGATTATTTGTGCATTCCACGATCAAACAGGGCTTTCCCGACGACCTTACCACCGAAAAAGGCATTGATAAAGGGATACAGATTTCTTAAACGGCAAAAGACTGACGATAAATGCTGTTCTGCAATGCATAAAGTGCGCGGCTGCACAGCGGCACAGCCACTCGAGACTGGCAACATATTAGACCGGCCATGGCGGAAGGAAAACTTTCCTTCCTCCATGGGACCGGCGGAAACGGTCTTTCGACGCGCAATGATGGATGGGGCTAGGGAGTATTTTCCTCCTCCTCATCTTGCCTTCAGTATTTTTTATATATATAGCTTATCGCAACATAGGAATTTAGAAGAGGGGCTGTTGTACCCACTTCTTGCTCAGCGCAATTAAATGCAATAGGATGCTTATCATGCATTTTGTCTATTGTGATGGTTGTATATGTACGCATTGGGCCTTGCAGCAGTTTTTCAGGAAACTGCTTCCGCTGTCAAAATGCATTTCGCACACATGAGGTCCCTTCGATTTCCCTGCACCAGTTCTGTAAAGTCCTGCTAGTTCTGTGGCATTGTCGCGAGCGTTCGGCGCCAATTCCGGCAGTTCAAGTGCAGCTTGGTACTGGCTGCCTCTAAAACGAATGGCGAATGCAGACCCGATAGTCGTCTGCTAGCCTTGGCCACCTTGGTGTTGCCAGCAAAGTGCAGCCAGCTGTGCGGCATCTGCATCAACGGTCGCCAAGCATTCAGCACATCGTAGCGAAGTGTTGTCGTGAGTGCACCTTCCGCCAGCTGGCGCGAAAACACGACTGCGGTACGTGCATCATGCTGCATGCTCTTGTTTGTTTTGAAGTTAACATATACATGGTCTGAAGTGTTGCTGCTGTTGGTGTAACCTTATTGGTCTAAAGGAAAGACGCCGCGGTGTCAAGTTCGCCGAGATGTGCGAGGTACCGGCGAGGGCCACCAACCCCCTTCTTCCGTCGTTGCCTTCTCAGATGGAGCCCCCTATAGTTACAGGGCCCCTGTGACACTCCGTACGAGTCGGGCACGAGCCAGGCGCCGTTCTACTCGACGAGTGGAGTAACTTGAGTCTCTTCGCCATTTATGCGTTTGTAACTCAGGATATCGCTTGCTTCAATATGCCGACACCAGCTGCACGATTTCGGCACTGACCACTGAGGAGCTGCGCAGTTTTCCTGAACTATACCCGCGCGACGTCTGCACATTTTTGGAAGGAATAGCGTCATGCAAAGGGGACGCCATGCTTTTAGAACGCAGCTCTTAGGCGCCCGTTTCTGCGTTTCGCGGCGTCGCCGTTGTCCGTTGTAACCAAAGCAATGGTGCGGGAGCTTGGAAAGGAGAAAGTAAAAGCGCAACCTCCTCCCCTCCTTAGCAACCGGGGCGACAGTGGGGGGGCGCAGCTGTGCATAGCAACCATGACGTCACACAGTAGCGGTAGAACGAGCGCGCACGCGTCGGCGGTGGCAGCCATACCGGCGCTCCTTCGCCAGACATCTCGTTGCAGTCAAGTGAGTGAGACGCATGGCTCCGAAGCGGCCCTGTGATTCCGCGCCAAGCGCTTCGGGGAAGCAGCAGTGGGTTGACCACAAGGCTTTCGCCAAGCACACTTTAGAATTTCTAAAGTGTTTTCAGTATTTTTTTGAGGAAAGGAAATGCGCAGTATCTGTCTCCCACAGCTGCGAAACCAATAGAGCGGGGGCTTGGAAAGCAGAGGGTAAAATTTGTAAATTGGTTTTTGAGGAAAGGAAATGCGCAGTATCTGTCTCACACATCTCGGTGGACACCTGAACCAGAGGGAAGACGCATAACTGCCCTCTTGGAACAGTGGACTCCTCAATCGTGCTTTAAGCTACGTAGCGGTAGTGACAGATGTACGCTGCATGCTTTGGCATTGACAACGTTGTGCCAGAAACGCTGCCGTCTGCCAGGGCGGCAGGGTTGGTGGGGACTTTAATGTAGATGTAAAGACAAGCGGGAATTTCTTACCACTTATGCGGGAGAACATCCAGTTCCTCTCGCTCGTAACGGCTCCCACAGCTTTGACAACCTCGCGAAATACTTGCGCAGACCTCGTCTTTGAGAACCAGGCATTGGTGCAGCAAGTCGAGCTTATATCCATCTATTTCTCCGTCCACAAAGCTTCCGTCATGACAATCAAGAACAAGTTGTCTGTAATTGTACATACATGTATTGCTCGAATTCTTTGCCTCTATCGAAAAGCTGAAACAGCGGATGAGCTGCGCTCAAATTTCGCATTAGGAAGTAACGTAATCGTCGGCATTTTTTTTTTATTTAGTGCAGGTTCCCACAGAGCCCCTCTGGGCATTGGTGTAGGGGGTACGTATGTCACATGGACTGGAGGCATGCGGATAACGGAGGCATGCGGATGCGGATACAAGATAACTGTGTTAGTACGCCGTCTATTTCCTTGTCTAAACGAGAGCTGCCCTTCTTGGGTTCAAAACATCCGTGATCCCCCATTTTTTATCGCATCTTTTTTTTATTTATTTTATCTCTTAGGTCAGCGCATGCGCTACTTTTGCTCAGGTTCCGTTCACTTGGTTGGTTTTGGCTTTCTTCGTCAGCCGGAAGTTAGCGCCTGTGTTGTGGGTGTGTGTTCTGATCCCTTTTGTCCGTCGTCCTGGTTTTGCGCTACTTTTATGGTAAGGCATGCAGTGAAATATAAAAAAATACAACCACCACTGAAACGAATGGCGAACTGCACAAACGTGAGAACCAGTTCATGCAGTGCAAGCGAATCGAACGGACCTATGTCCAGTGGACTGGAGAACACGATGGGAATGGCCTCCATGTTTCCAGGCGATTTCTGTCTTTGGGAGTGCTGAATAGCGATACCTAGCCTCCTCGCAGGACGCGCAGCGCCTATTGCAGCCAGGTACGAAGCGCTTCCTGCTCATATTACCGTGCAATCATGGATTTCTTGCAGTTGGCAAATGCATAAAATATTCAAGAAAGGGTATCAAAGCACGTCTGCTGTTATAGTCAAAGGACGAGAGACGGTTTTCGCATGTCGTCATACACCCAAGGGCGTCCGCAGAACTTTTTCCGGGGGGGGGGGGGGGGGGGGGGGGGGGGGACACGATGTCCGGGGATAGGGACGGCGGTAGGTTAGCACCAAAAAGGAGCTAGTGCATAAATAATATCCGCAATTCCAGGGGGGGGGGGGGGGGGACTTCACCTGTCAGCTGAGCTGCCGATCTTATGATCAGGATTTATCATGGGTTTTCTATCAATGACATGATGTCATGAAGCGGCTCTTTAATTGGACAAACGAGGCAAATGGTCACTGGATGCTCCTCCGGCGCTCCAAGGCAGCGAGCGGTTGGAGCAAGGTTGCGCGAAAGTCCGCCATTTTGTTTCAAGGTTTGGTTTGGTTTATGGGGTTTAACGTCCCAAAGCGACTAAGGCTATGAGAGACGCCGTAGTGGAGGGCTCCGGAAATTTCGACCACCTGGGGCTCTTTAACGTGCACTGACATCGCACAGTTCACGGGCCTCTAGAATTTCTCCTCCAAAGAAATTCAGCCGCCGCGGCCGGGATCGAACCCGCGTCTTTCGGGCCAGCAGCCGAGCCCATAACCACTCAGCCACCGCGGCGTGGTCATTTTGTTTCAAGCTCTGCGGGAAAGCCGCTTCTCGTGTGACAGGAGCCCCACGAGAAGACACCCTTCCTCATCCCAGTGGGGGATTCACAATTAAATTCCCCCTCAGTTGGATAACAAAGCAGACTGTGTTAAAGATAGGAGCGGCTGTCCACCTCCGGCTCATACTTTGGGTATGAGCAACGAGCCGACACGAACTGGAACACAATACCTTGCACAATACGTCAGCGGGATCATGTGATCGCCGCTTCGCTGCGAGCAGCTGCGAGCGGCGCGGAGAAATACGATAGAAGTTTTTTTTTTTTTCTGTCTCCCTCATTCACCGTCCTCCATGGACCGTGCCCTCATAACATGGAGTTTCATAGAAAGAGATTATTGCCCACTAGAGGGAGGAGGGGCCTTACCACTATCACCATCATCACCATCGCGTGCTCCCGTGCTTGCGCTTGGACAAGATGCGCACATGCATTCTGTGTAGCTGTGGACTGCCGTCAAAATTCGCTCGGCCATCTCGTACCTTGCGCTGCCGCTGAAGGGCACTATACGCGTATTAAGTATTTAAATTCGCTCAACTCAGAAGTCTATTCATGTCAAGCTTAGTTGCTAGCGCTTTTGGAACCAGCGGCGCGACGGCGATGAGGTATGTTGTGTGCGCGCTGCTTGGGAATACTTTCGGTTTTGCAAATTATTGTTTTCTTGTTGACTGTAAGCTTATAGCGTTCTGTGAGAAACTGGTTTAGCGTTAACGACTGACATCAGTTTATAATGCCTTAAGACGAATGTCATGTGCTATAATCGTTCGGTCTTAATCGCTTTTTCAGTTTGTCATAAGCTTCGGTGTTTTCGCGTCATTATGCTTTTTCAGAAATAATTTCTGACTTACTCGTCGCTTTTTTAGGATGAAGTGTTTGTGGTACACGTAGGGTTATATTTTGGACGTGTCGCAAACTGAAACTACGTGTTTTGCGGACGGACGGCATAACGACTTGCTCGTCGCTGTTTTCATCCTAGGTTGAAATCGCGCTCATTTGTTCGACGAATTCACCTGTCATCTTAACTAGTTTTAATACAGCAGTGGCCTTGATCATTGATCATTATCTTTGTAATGTTTAAGCTCGAAACTTTTGCTTGACCCGATCATATTCCTGCAAGAACTGCAAAAGTTGACATAAAGTGCTTGTGCATTAAATCCACGCCACTTGGGCTAGTTTTAAACGCGGACGCCTGTTTTCTATGGCTGCGTTCAGATTAGGCAGGTTACTCTAGGTAGCTTAGAATGAAAGTGCATTAAACGGCTCTGACAGCTGTCAGCACGAGCCTGTGCGACAGCACGCGTGCAGGTTATTTTAAAATTCCCAGAGGCGGAATCCTGTCGTATGTTCTAAGCATTGTTTTGCCTGGACAAGGGAAGTGTAGGCGTTAGCGTATTCTGATATCATTATCTTTCTTATATTTTATCTTTCCTTTTGAAACAGATGATCAGTTTCTTAATTTTGTGGGAACGCACATTTTAAAAGTTGAGTCATGTTTCGGCAATCACACGTTCAGAACCTGTCAGGTTTTCTTGCATCATAGCCAAAAAACTTCATCTGACTGAACTGCCCAAGTCTCTGTTTTGAAAAGGAAAATAAGTACCTGCATTGCTGTGTTGGCATTGGCTGTCACTGGTTTTTTTCTCATTGGCAGTAAATGTGCACTGGCGTTCACTGCGTGGGTCCAAGTTTGAATGCGTGTTTGAGGTGTTACTCCGCATGCTTATACAGCATGATCTATACGTTTAGCGGGGTTAATGGGGTTTAACGTCCCAAAGCGACTTAGACTATATGAGGGACGCTGTAGTGAAGGGCTCTGGAAATTTTGATGTATGGAGCAATGCAAAGTGTTGTTGCAATGATATGCACTAGGCGCCATATTTTCATGTTTTGTTTGTTGAATTGCTGTGATGGCTCAGTGGCTTTGGTGTTCGGCTACTAATCCGAATGTCGCAGGACCAAATCCAGTCCGTGGCAGCCGGATTTTGATGGTGACGAAATACAGAGCAGTTATGTGTATTGCGATGTCAGCACATTCACTGCGGCAGCAATTTTCAGTGCCCTGATCCTTGTGAATTGTGGCCCACCAGTGGGCCACTCTTAAATTTGATTTAGTCCGGCGTGACCCACCAGTGAGGCACTTGTGAAACTAGCTTCTTTGAGCCACCAACAGATCACAATAGCAACCTGCTCAAACGTACTGAGCTTTCTGACAGCTTCATCGCGTGATGCAGCATTTGTGGCTGCACAGCTTGCATGTGGAACGTGACCTACCAGTGACCCATGACTAAATGAACGTATTAAAGAACATCAGGTTGTCTAAATTAATCTGAAGCCCTCTGCTACAGTGTCTATCATAGCCCATGTGTTGCTTCAGGATGTTAAACCCTACAAGTTACTTTTTACTTTATTGCTGTTTGGCAAGCCGTGTGCATAAGAATAATTGTCTGGAAAAGTCAACTGCTTTTGATGAATATGCCTAGTATCCTTTCATCCAGCCATGATTTTTTAAATTTTTAATCCAGGGAAGAATCACGGCCACAGTATTGCTACCAGGTACAGGATTTTACCATGCCTCTACCAAAGCAGTTGGAAGATTTGCACATGACATGCAACATAAACCATCCTCGTGAAGCTTTGGTCCTTGCAGTCCATGTGCTCATGACTGAAGCTGGATTTGAGCTTGACGTAAGCCATCTTAAGTCATTTATAAAGTGTTTGGGCTTTATTCTGTTTCAGCCCATACATTTTGGCACATGTAGTGACAGGTCAAATGTTACTCTTTTTTTTTGTTTCGAATAACAGTCTACTACTTTGCACAAAGTGTAAAAAATGTGGTGCTGTATATATAGTTTACTGTAATCCCTTGTAATGTGTGAAAGCCACCATGATGGCGGAAAGGCTTTGTTATAAATGATATAATAGTAAAAGTAAAGGGACCTTAAGGTGGCTGAATCCTCTGTAACGCTATAGTATAAGAAGACTAGGGCTTCAGATGGGTCCATGATAGCTGAGTTGCTTTGAGACATTAAATTCCCATAAAGCAAAGCAAAGCTTCGGACGGGGACCAAGGGGTACAACAAGACAGACTTGTTCCCTGTTTGAAGTACTAGTCCTTTTATATTGTGGTGAACAACCAACTAGCTCAGTTATTCCCCCTGACTCTGTAACACTGCATGGGTACTTGAGTAGAAAGTATAGCTAACAGGTCTGTTACTGATAAAGTACAGCATTCTTTTGTGGAAAGAAAGGTGTCAGTAGAATCTGGTCAGCATTTCTCCTGGGCCTTGCTGTGGTACCTCTTTGTAGTGACGGAAGTGTACAGTGCACCAAGAGATGAGGACACAAGAAAGGAGGACACATCAGACAGACGAGCCCTGACTGACACACAGCGCTTGTGTGCCCCATGTGTCTTTGTCTTGTGTCCTCATCCCTTGGTGCGCTGTATGCGTCTGTCACGACGAACCAACACGCCCAAACTGCCACTATATTCATTTTAGTGTGTCATTATTACAACAGATGCCCTTTTTTTTTGGCAGTATTCTGTTCTCGCCTTTAATACCCATGCCAATTTCATAATGTAGACCTACTTGTGCAGCAAGTGCATGAGCATTAGTACGGCCATGCAGAAGTGCTTTGGCTGCACACTACCCTCTAATTTTATTACAGGCTGCCTTACTGCATGCCTTGAATTCTCTAAATCCTGTTTTGCAGTGATTGCTCCCTTCTGTGTGCTTTACCTCATGGGTTTGACAAGAATCCTGCTGGTATGACCTGACCAAGATGGCATTGTGCTATTGATGCCCATATGCAGGTGCAGCCACAATGTATTGATTTCTTTCTCCTTTATGTTTCCTTTTTAACTGTTGCGTTGCAAGGCAGCACAGACTGAGGAGATGAATATATAAAGGTGACATGACCTTCATAACACTCTTTGCCTCGCCTGAGTAAAAAGAGAAAAATCTGTCAATCAATCACTGTTTAGGCTCCTTCTTGTTGGCCTGCAGTATTATGGCAGCTTGCCCTTCTTACTAACACAGGTCCGCTACCACTCCATTTGAAATCATCTGGTCTCAAGTATCAGTATCTGCACTTTAGTCAGTACCATGTCTTCGAATATAGTGGCTTTTTATGGTGTCCCACACAGAACTGGCCCTCAGTGAATCTGCCTAGCTATTCTGAAATCTTTAGTATCCCTACTTTCCATGGGTTTTTGTCTCATTTCCCATTGCCTTGCTTTGATTCCATTCATTCCTATAAGTTCTTGCCTTCCTTCACGTGTTTGGTCATGATGAGCCTTGTTTTGTTGACATATTTTTGTGTGTCAGAGGTACACAGGGGCTGTAACGCAGCTCATATTATCCGGTTCCAGGGGCCTTATTTTGTAACGATCTATTTGCTTTTCATTCCATTTGGTCCTCACTTCTCCTGTTGATGTAAAGCATCAGAGGAGATGTCACGGCGATCGTAACAGAAATGTGCCCTTAATGGTGCTTACTTGCATAAACTCGCCTCGAGCCCATGTCTCATTGGCAAAACGGCGCTGACACCCATGAATGACGCAGTTCGAGGAGACGTTTAACACGTCAGATGAGCTTTATCGCAGCTAATCCAGTCTCGGCAATGAAACTGGGCATCATTTGTGCGATGAATTAGCATAGTGTTGTGCGTGTGGCTCAGCCAGCCTGGAAGTGGCAGCAGAATGATGGCTAGCGGCTGCGCCTCGACGATACCGGCTGGGTTAGTGATTGGCCGTTTGCTTTCCCACCTGCTGTTGCTTTCATCACATTGGCATCACGGCGAAATGAAATGGAAAATGAAATGAATCTTTACAGAATTCGGCCCCAGGTTAGCTTTAGACACCTGGGGGTTCTTTAATATGTACCAGAATCTTAGTATTCAGGGTTTTCTGCATTTATTTCTGCATTTTGCCTCCACTGTAAGGCAAATGCATGGTGCTGTCGCATTCATCAGCAGAGCATAAATACTGCCAAGTCACTGTGACAAGTTCGTGTTATGAGTGGCACTCCTAATGGTTCAGCTGAAGAAAACTTCTGTCTTAGTCATGCGAGGTTTGGTATTTTGATCAAATTTCATCTATACCCTGCAGTATTTGCCTTTCCTGCAGGGCTATGTGTTGAACCCACACCTTCAAGGTGCAAACTGATGCAAACAGATGCATCGTGTACCTTTTTAAAATATGTGGGAAAGTTATGAAAAAGGTGCTTGGAAGTGCTGAGGAAGTGTATTTTGCAAACATGCATAGTAATTTCAAATATTTTCGTTGCTTCCACTTTGCCTTGTGGCAGAAAAGATACAATAAACTTATGTTTAATGCTTATGTATTATGACATCATAATGGTTTTTTTAGTCTGGGACATTTGCAGAAAAGTTCATGGGCAGGGCGTTTTAAAGTTACAAAGTTTTCTGTATAAACTTTTGATAGATATAAAAAAAAACATTGGTTTTTCGCTTGGGGGCCAGTTAGCTTTTAAAGAGGTGCTGACATCAAATCTTCCTCATTCATTTCTGTCTTAATACATAGCACACAATTTCAGAATTTTTCATGCTGTGCATTTTTTTTTTCAAGCTTCTATTGAGTGGCTTCAGTTCTCAGTTCCTGAAGACAAGCATGTAGCATGACATCGCCAGCTTTTGGTTGTGCATTGGTGTGGCAATCTTGAGGAATGTGGAAATGAGTTATTGCACATTTCCTATTGCTTTTTAAATCATGTTAACTAATTTTGTGCTCCTTGTATAGTATTTCTGCACCTGTCTGTTGATGTCACACAGCTTTCTATAGCAATAGGCTTATTGATTTAGAAACCAGAGCCCTGCTCTGAGGAATGCTAGTATAAATTATTGCACATTGGCGTGTTTTGCATTGTGATGACAGATTCCATATGGAATGTTCTGACAAAGAAAATGCAGACGAAATATTGGTTGTCTGATTCCTTTCTTCTGTCCCTGACCCCAATTAGCACTTCATAATAAAGGCATAAAGTGTTCGCTGAATGTTAAAAGCATCAAGCAGTATTGGCTATATCTGTGGCTAAGATTTGAATGTCATATCTGATATTCTTCCCAGCTCATTCAATTTTGGAATAGTTGATTGAGCCTTGTATTATGCTGCAACTTTCTCTTTGAATGGACTATGCGTTGATGGAGCCAGACTTAACCATGGCACCATGTGAACTTTTCTGCAGAACGTAGGGTCTTTTCTCTGTAGCATTCCAGAAGGGCAATAATTGTTTGCTCGGAGTTTCCAAAGTACCATGAAGTGTCATCTGCTTTAATGGATCTTGTACTGAAATTAGTGCTGCGTGTGCTTTGCCAAATTTTCCACCAGGAGGTGATGGGAATGTTGCATGCACAATGGTAGCATAGTCTTGGTGACATGCGGCTTGAATCATTGTTTTTTAATTTTCAAATGACCACTATACCCCTTGACAGCTGGAAGAAAAGGGGTTCTTATGCTGGGGGAAGCAATTTTTTGTGTGCAGAAGACCAGGTTCAGTGGAACACGCACTTTTTTACTACAGTTATATTTGACAGGCACGTACAAAGGTCATGGATTATATTTATCACTGTTAGAAAGGAATGCAAACTTTTTTCTTCTTCTTCCTGTGAGTTGGATTTTATATTGTCACAGCTGCTTGTTGAGAAAACCTTTCTGCTCCTTGACCTTCATGATACAACCTAATTAACAGTGAGGAGACGCTATGTTCTTATCTACCTGTCAGTTAAATTTTGTATGGCATTCTGGTAAGCTGTACAGTAATTGAAGGAAACATGCATATGATGTTGGTGTTTTGTACTGCTAGAAGTCCTGTACTGAAAGTCTTTTTGTATAGCTGCAGCTGGTGGTCTTGTCAGTGGTAAGAGATCAGCACTGCTGATTAAATGCCAGGCATTGAACTGGCATTGAAGGTTAGTTCCAGCCTGGTGACTTGTGCAATACATTCTCGGCAGTTTTCAATGGAAGTATTGCAGCTCGTTCGTTTTATGAACACAGTGTTCATATCATTAAAAGGTTTTTCTGTGTGCTGTCTGGTTATGTATTTTTTTACTGTGGAAATCTTCACAGTGGAAATATTTGAGAGTTCAAGTCACAAATGAGGTTTAGCTGGCTGCTTCATGATACTAGTCGTAGGGAGAAGAAAGCTGCTATGTGTACTGTGATTTCCAAACTACACTTGATGAACTAACTTGTTTAAATGTTAAAAATTTTATACTGTGTGCACTGGCTACAGGTGCCAACAATACAGGATTTGCATCTTCAGTATCTCGAAGTAATTTGACAGGCTCCACACAATTCTGTTATGTTTTGTAATGTCAAGCTGGCACCATTCTGTTGTCTTCATGCGGGTGGCTGGTTACTATCTTGATTTGCTTGCACTTTAAAGCACATGGCTGGTCCTCGGTTTTGGCAGTAATGCTATTTGGTGGTGGAATTGTGGGTGCTAGTCTATTCACAACACACCATCAGTGGCTCTGCTAAAGCTGGGCTACAAACCTTTGCTGCATGAAAAGCGACTACAGCAAGAAAGCCAGCAAGCCTTACAATTACAAGCGATTTAGCAGTGATGCAAGCTGCGACAGTCTGGATAGCACTTGCTGGGACAAATTCGGAGATCTAAAAATGAGGTTGAACGTGATTACAGCTAATTCTTGGAAAGGAGAATGATAGTTACTGTGAGGTATTCTTTTTCTATGTTAGTAAAGCATCTGAGCCAATGACCATGCATACACAATTTTTCTTGTGCATGTTACATACATAATCTCTCGGTACTATGTACTGGGTGTGGCCGTTGTAGTAAGAATTTTTTTTTTTTCTACTCACAACCGAAATTTGTACAAAAAGTTCTGCTTGCAAGCAGAATAACTACAAAGGCCTCCTTCCTCTCCCTCTAATTGCCTGGAATAGGGCCCACCTTTGTCCACTCACTTTTCTGTCCAATTCTTGGATGTTTAGCCGCTGTGGTGGCTCAGTGGTCATGGCACTTGGCTGCTGACCCGAAAGGCGTGGGTTCGACCCCAGCCGCGGCGGTCGAATTTTGATGAAGGGGAAGTTCTGGAGGCCCATGTACTGTGCGATGTCAGTGCGCGTTAAAGAACCCCAGGTGGTCTAAATTTCTGGAGCCCTTCACTACAGCGCCTCTCATAGCCTGAGTTGCTTTGGGGCATTAAACCGCCGTAAAGGCAAAAACCTAATTCTTGGATATCACTGCAGACGCCATGCAGGCTCGTGGTCTTGTTATACCCCTGTCAGGCAGGTAAATTTAGGGTCACTTTTAACCAGTGACACCTCTGTGTCATTTGCTCAGTGAGATGTGAACTTTAGTGACACTCTCTGCTGAAAATGCACTTGACTTAAAATGAGTTTGGTGAACTCACTCCACTCGCCTTGAACACTCTTCACATTGTCACGTTGCCTTACTGTGGAGAAATGGTGCAGGGTTCATCTAGCCTAAGCAGATGTGCACTCGCTATCTGTGGACACCTGCCACGCAGTGCGCTGTCAGTGCTGCACTTAATCTGCTTAATCCCTGACTCTAGGATGCAGGCAAAAAAAAACTAGACCACATCTTCTTTCTTGAGGCAGATCAGTGCGGGAGCTGTGTGTGTGTCTCTACGAACTTAGAAGGTGCGTCTAATATGTCGTCGCTTGAGGAAACACCAGCTGTGGATGAACAGGTGAAGTAACTCCTTCTTGTGAAGATGGTGGACGTGGAGGCTGGGTACGCAGTATGTTACTGAAAAATTGTCCGTTTCGAGTGACACTTATATTCTCCATTTACTGCTGTGTTTACAAAGTGGCACTCCATGAGGCAGAGTGCACTCATTGGAAGTGACACTAAATTATTTGCCCATCTGACACCCATATCGCTGCACAGCCTTTTATTTTTCTCTATTACAACAACAAAAAAAGCTAATTTCATTAAGTAATTACATTTTTTTTTTCCTTTGGAACACGTTCTGCAGGAGACACCCGCATGGTCAACAATTCCAGCTTTTCCTTTTTATTTTATTACCTTCATTAGCATTTCTTTTATTACAAAAGCACTACTTCACTAGCAATCCTGCAAAAGCCGATGTCTGTCTAAAGCCTTTCAGATACATACAGAAATAAAATGTTGCTGCAACTGGGTTTCGGACCCGCAGCGGCGCGAACAGATCAGCTTAGCTGGCCACTGAAAAAGAGTAGGCAATCGCCTCAGCCGATCACGCCTCGAGTTAAGCTGTAACGCATTCTCGTGCTCATTGCCCATTGTCATCTTCACCAACTTTGATCTTTGCGTAAAAGTCACAAAAGGAAAGGAAAAGTGCATAACTGGCTCCCTGGGTCAGTGGACACCTCAATCGCGCTTTGAGGTATGTGGTGGTAGTGATAAAGAGATGTGCACTGCTTGCGTTTGTGTTGACAGTGTTTTGGCAGAAACATGGCTCTGGAGCAATAGGCCGCCGGCATCATTGGCATTGACAGCGTTGTAGACTCCGTTGATTTTCTATAACTGGCTTCTAGGGTCAATGGACACCTTAGTCGCGCTTTCAAGTGCATGGTGGTGGTGTCCACCTGCAAAAAACTGCTTTCGCACAATATTCCGTGCTTAGCAATGCTAAACCGCCAGAAATTTTTTGTTTAACTTTTTGAAACTTCGCTGTCCAGTGTTGTCAGTTCTGTGGTGTGGTGCGACCAGCATGCTCGATTATACGTGAGGTCCTTCATCATCATATCTGAGGCGAAAGAATGGACCTGCCAAGATAATGGCTAGGCAGTTTTGACCATAATGCTCTCTATAAGGACTGAAATCTACTTGACAGATATTCTTCTGATTGCTTATATTCCATGCAAGTAGATATGGCTGCAAAAAAAAAAAAAATTGACAGACTCCAGTTGTTCTGTGGTTGATGTGTACTATTTTCCATGACTTACAGGGATGGCAAGAAACGTTACCAGATGGAAGCATCGTGGAGCATCCTGCTAGCAAGAACTTTTCTTGGGAAAGGAGTGATTGCCTAATGAAAATAGGGTACAGCCATCCTACTTGCCCCAGTGTATCTTTCCTAGTGGCCTTTGTGCTCTTTGACCCGAGTGTCATTGTTCACGGTGAGTTGGGGCTGAAGAATTCTGTGTGCATTATAACTTTGGTGAGATTAGTGGACATGTTCCAGTTGAGTTGCTTATTGCAGAAATGCTTATATTGAGTCATGAAACATGCACAAGGAATAAAAAGGTGGCCACCGCAAACTTAAGAGCTGAGAGGAAAAAACTAGGAACTGCATGAGCTGCCAGGCTGTTTATGTTGACAACATTAGGATCGCAGATTGCTGATAAATAAGGACCTTTGTTTTCAAGCTTTGTTCTATTTTATTTATTCATTTATTTTCAGAATTGGGGAGGGGCAAAAATCGGGGGCTATATTTTGAGCCTGAATCAAGGTACAAATCTGGTTAAACGGGTATGTGCTTGCGCAAAGAAGACGGGACACAATAAAGGAACACACGCGACATATACAGAGTGCAACTTCCAACTGGTTTATTTTCGTAGAAGGCAAATGCATTTATACTAGTGCTGGGCAATCACAAGATTAGCAAGCAAATATACGCACTGTTCTTGTCAGCATCCTGCCACCAAGTGTGCCACCAGATAGCAAAACGTGTAAAATTGATATCCTTCAATACAGTAATCAAATACAAGAAAAGACCATGACACATGGTTCTTCGCGCAAGCACGTACCCGTTCAAAGATGAACCAACTCGTCCAAACAAGAGTTTGACTTAAATCTGGTTACTGAACAAAAAGTCGCCTTACTTTGAGTTTTTCATTATTTTTGTAGCAACAAAGTAATTATCAGTCATTTTTGTATGAGGTATAGAATGCTCTATTTATGGCTCATTATATGTTATAAATGGTCTTGTAAGGAATGGTTGCCCCAATAAACTTTTTTATGAAATTGGGTATCCTTTTATTTTTCACCTTTTTTTTTTTTTGTATACTGAAAATGCTCATTCAACATCAGAGTGGTAATTATAAACACACAACAGCCTTAAGTCGTTAGCTAGGGTAGCACCTAACAGGCCAGAAACCATGTTTTATGTTCCGATGTCTTGCTTTTAACCATACTTGTTGAACTTATTCTCAGATTAAGCCACAATGACAATTTGTGAAGGGTAGGGGCTGTAGCAATTGGGAATTATGCGCTGAAATGTGCCTAATGGGAGCAGTGTGCTCAACTTTGTAAGGGTTGAAATCGGTAGTATTGAAGAAGGAGAAAAAAATAAAAGGGAACTCATGAACGGTTGTGATTATTGTAGATTGATGAAGCTGCCTTAGAAATTTCTTCTGTAGCCAGTATTTAAAAAAAAAAAAGTTATGACTACAGTTCTTGAACTCCAGAGGTTTTCCATCTTGCACGTTTATAGTATTAAAGGAGTTGTGCAACATGCTTTTCAGATGCTTTCTTTTTACGGTAGCAGAATATGCAAGTGAAAAAAAAAACTGCTTACAGAAGGGTGGCATTTGTAATTGTGTGGTCATGTGTAGTCATGTATTTCAGGATGAATGAAGTATGCGCAGGTGTATATATTAGTAGCTCAGTGTGGCAAATTTTTGTAAGCATTTTGTGCTGTAAGGCTGGCCTATACATTGCCTTTTCCTGTATTCCTGTAACAAGTATCTGGACTTCCCAGTGTATGGCATCAGATCAGTTAGTCAAGCTGAACTTCTGATAAGCTGAAGAAGGTTTCATTAGAGTTTATCTTGGAAAGACTCTATTATATATCGGTGCCTGTTTTCATAAACTTGCACTCCCAACCTTATTGTGAAAATGTGACATTTTTTCATTTTTGTTTACGGTTGACAGTCGTCCGTAGTTCTGTGCTTTGAAATTGACTGCAGCTAGTATTCTGTGCCTCGGAAGTGTTAATAAAATTGTGCACGTGTATTAATATCTTTCCCTCCAATAGCAGCCAAAGTACCCTATATATTTTGTTACAATGTGAATTTTTCTCATTGCAGGGCTAGTTACGCATGAGAACAGCACAGAAGGTTTCTCACTTAATTTAAGAATCCCAGACTTCATCCAAAAGGCATTCCTTTCCGGTGAGTGATCCCTTATATTGGTGAGCCTTATGCCTGTACTTTCTGGCACATACTAGAGTGTAGAAAAAGATGGCACGCTTTTTTTTACACCTTGATTTAGGCTCACTGATGAGAAGAGGACAAACATGACTAAGACACATGCCTCGGGGCAGTATTTTAGAATAAGTAGACTCTTATTAAGACATGCTTGTAAGACACACTTGGCCATTATGAATTGTTTGGATGTGGTGAACAATGTGTGAACATTTGTTTGGTTTCCGTAGACTAAGTGCAAAAAAAAAAAAAATCACCTCATATGAACCGCTTTGCATGTTTCTTGATTGAAGCAAACTTTTGCGGCGACTCCGATCAATAGTGACTTTGTGCAGCAATGATGGCGCTTGTGGAGCGCCCGTACAGTACTCTCAATGGAAGAAAGTAAGCTTTACTGTGACTTTACGTCTGCCTAAGGAAAGCACGACAGCTTACACGTGCATGATGCAGAAAGAGAGAAAGAAAGAACTCTATTACAATGCAACATTTAGTGCCGAGATGTCATCTGACTAGGCCAGGTCCAATTTTCGGCACAGTTCACCCGTTATGCATTGCTTCTGGCGTACAAAAAGGTGCAAAGTACACCTGTGGACTTGGGGCTTAAATTATTGGAGTATATATGGAAGCCAAATTTCTGGCTGGCACAGCAATGGGCCATGGCAAGCACAGCACAGAAATCTGACATGACCAAATCTTGGAGCCATGTGTGCATCACCTTCTGTGCGATGCCGATGGGTAACTGAAAAGGTCATGTTTCACTTGCTCGGGTAGTTGGTAACAGCTGTGTTGTGAAGAAAGGTAGATCAGAGCGAGAGAGAAAGGGATGGTTATGTGATTTCAGAGCTTCTACCGTGCAGCTAGTCAGAGAGGCACCCTCAGAGCGTCTGGAGCAAAGCGGGAGCAAAAAAAAAAAAACGGAAATAAATGGCTGTTGTGCAAGAGAGAACTGGAGACTGCAGACAAAAATAAATGACCCATGCCAAGTGGTATGAAGAGAGTTTGCGTCATGTCCTCGCTCTACTATTTTTGGTTATGCATGTACATTTACTCTTTCCTTGCTATGCCTATACAAATCGTTCAATTTGAACGATGAACTATTACATGAAATAGCCCATCCTGCACCATCCGGGCCACTCCTGGACAAGTAATGCTATCCATTATGTTGCAAAAGAACTGTACTTCTGTTTAGAGATCAGTTTTTTTCGTCAGCCCTATAGTGAAGTATGTTTAAACTTCCTACGAAACCTTTCAACAAACAGCGGTCACGGCGATTATGGCGTCCAAGATGGTGTCCTCTTCTCACACTGACCCTGCTCAGCAATGGTGGTGGTGTCGCGATTCCACAGTATCGGCACTTAACCTTATACTGGATGTTCCATATTTATCTGCCCGGGCTGTAAAAATTTCTCCTGCGCAAACTACTGGCCTATTTGGTCTCAAGCACATGATAGCTTATGACAGTCTGCATTTTCTGATAAATAATTTAACATCAGAACTTGCCTGGATTGCCTGGAATCAGCGAATAACTGCAGTCATCTGCGTGCAGAATTTTCGTCGAGGCGAATGGACTAGCTGCGTTGAGAGGCTTTGCTATCTGGCGAACTGCGAGGCAACCAGTGTGCCTGCTTGTAGCTGGGGCAGGTCTCTCAGTACCCAAAATGGCCTGTGAAATCTACTGCTCTGCTCGCCTTAACGAAAATTCTGCACACAGACGACTGCAGTTATTTGCCAATTCCGGACAATGCAGGCAAATTCCAATTTAAATTATAAAAAAACCATAGGCTATCATAAGCTACCTTGTGGTCTGTAGTTGAGCACAAAGAGACCAATAGTTTGTGCAGGAGAATTTTTTACAACCTGGACAGATAAATACAGAACATCCTGTAGATACAAGTGACTGCTTTGTGTGAAAAGATGGTGCCCATTTGTCTGATTTTAGTTTGAACAGAGATGAGTCTTCGCTATGTGTGGTCCGCTGATAGGTGCCTGTTTGTAACTTTCATTTTCGCCGTTGCTGAGTAGATTCACTGCTTTCCTAGCCTCTCTGAAGGTACTGGACACGTTTTGAATGATTCCGTGCCACCAGCAGTTTAGCAGATAGTTTTCTCCATAATGTTCTAGGGTCGACATTGGCTCTGCACTGAGGAGTAGCCCAAAGCCCTTCATGCCAGCAATTGTTTTTTCTTCTAATAGTCGTAAAGTTTACCATGAACGGTTCTGTAACTTTGAATACGTGTGTCTCACATACTAACACATAAAACTTATATTCTAGATTAATTATTGTTTTGTTTTTCTGACTCAAGATATTTATTATTTTTGTAAATTTCTTGTAGAGTTTTTCAGATTTTGCTTTCAAAGATTTTTTTTTATCGTAAGCAATTCATATACTGTTTTTTTCTTTGTCATTAAAAAGAGAGCTTTGTTAGCCACACTATAATGTGCCGCAATAAAGAAAAAAATTTAATTTGTGGGTGAATAAATTTTTTATGTACACTACTCTGAAATTGTCAGTTTTCCCACAGTAAGGAAAGCGTTAATGAACCACAGGTAGTCTAAATTGTTCCAGAGCCCTCCACTATGGCGTCTCTCATAGCCAGTATGCCGCTTTGGGATGTTAAACCCCACATAACACATAATAGTTCTCACACTGGCACATGGTGTCTTTCAGAAACATTAAATTGACCCCCTCTGCTGTTTGTGTAAACCTTAATGTAGATGTGTACTAATTTACATTTGTTAGCTCACTGCAATGCCTCCTTATTTACTTGGTTTTCTTACAGATCCAGAGCCAAACAAAGTGTATAAAAACCTCCCCACATTGTCAAGACATGTCAAGGACTCAGTGGCACTTCCTCTTCTTGGATGGGCACAATGCGGTTTGTATAGTGTTTTTTGCCAGTGGTTTTCATGTACAAAAATTTCAATGATTTTAAGCCAGCGCTTAGTGAACAGAGCACTAGAATTGTAGAAATAGTGAATTTTCACTACAAAATGAATGTGAAGCAAATAATTATATTGTGTTAACAATTTTTTAATAAAAGTGAACGGTTCCGAATTGAGACATATACTTTGCAACTCTGAATGTAGTACAAAAAGAATTCACTGGTGGAACTTCAGTGAGCTGTACAGAAAAATGACATGACTCAACATGTTTTACTAATATAGTCCAAAGCAAAATATTACTGCATAATACTGAAATTTTGCGTTTCAATCAGAATCATTTTAGGAAAAGGTAAAGGTAGATATGCTGTTGTGGTTGAAAGTTCATGACTAACTTTTTGAAAGGTCAGTGGAGTCATTGTTATGCCACACAACTTTCTCTTGCTTCAACTGCTTTCAGCTCCAGCCAATGTTTCTAATGTGCTAGATGTAGAAATGAGAACATAAGTATCATCTTGAAGTTTCTAAAGGGGGAAGAAACATCAAAGAAAGCACTTCTGGCATGCATTGTTTAGTTTCTTTATATGTAAATCATCTTTCGAGAATGTATTTCATTGTCTCAAAGAAGGCAGGTTACTTGAAGTCTTCAGACAGTACGATCGTTTTGAAGCCAAATGAAACCATCCATTACTATTTAATTTTAAATTTAAAAGGTTGATGTATTCAGACAACCTCATGCATAAAGCGTGAACCGGGACATGTTAATGGTGTGTACTGTTTAGCCTAGTGTGTACAGTGTGTACAGTTAACAGTTTAGTTTAATAGTGTGCACAGTTTAGCACTGATGTGAAGAAAGCACAGAGAAGACAAGGGTGAATTAACATGCTACACAGTATTCAGCTGTGCATCTTATCGTGTTGCTGTCCTCCTCTGATGTGCTTCAGCCATGCCAGTCATACCACAGGGCATTGGGGTAGCTGTGCTGAAAAATTGCATATAACTGCTTTCGCTGCAAAATTTTTTGCATGCCATGCGCCTTATGGTTTGTCTTAATTTGAGAAGTATGTGTGTGAGCTGTCATAAAGAAGGCAGTGGTTGGACGAACTCGAGATCTTCATCTGGTCAGTTTCTGAAAGTGTTGAACCTAGTACGGTCAGTAGATACTTGGTGTCAAAGGATGTACGCATAACCTTAAAGGGACAGTGAGGAGAGCTCTATTAATATTTTTTTATAGCAAAATCCGATAGTTCGGCATTTCATGGCTTTGTTGCCACTTGGCCAGCAGCGAAAGATGCATTTATTTCTAAGAAATTTGGATTCGAAGTTGAAAAGTTTTTCCCGCCGCTCTGATTCAAACTTGGGATTCTCCTATGACGACACAAGACTAAGTGACATGAAACATGACGTGCACATGACGTAACACAGACTCCGTGATTTGTGAGGGCCAGCAGAGCGGCCTAGCAGCAGCCGAAAATAAAGCTACCGCCGGCCGCACGTTGAAGGCCTATTGCGGCCGTCGCTACCGTCGCTTCGTTTACGTCTGCACCAGCGTTTTGCCAGCGTTACGATGGATCCGTTCTCGAAGTCGTCAACGAAGTTCTCGCAAATAGACACCTTTAGCATGCCGTGTACCTTGTTACCGTTAGCGGAATACCGGGAGCCCGCCTACCGCCGGTGACAGGCGCTGATTGGTCCCAATGCTGCAGGCGCGCGCATAGCTGCTGGGTACGTGGCGCCATCTGGCGACATCAAGAAGATTTGTGCATGCGTTGGCTGCGCCTCAGTGATTCGTGGCTTCTCGTGTCCCAGTGTTACTAGAAGCATTGGTTCTAGCAACACTGTTTTGTCCTATGACGTCACCACGCTTGTACTTGCGAGTTTGGCCTGTGGTGGCGATACCTGTATTTTGGTTCTTGCTCTTTTTTATGTTACAAGAGCTTTGTTGTCAGTATGAGTGGCGTTTTTGTAATCAGGGGCTGGTATTCTGTCGATAGAAGCCAACTTCAATTTCTCCTCAATGTCCCTTTAAAAGACGTGCGAAATTCACACAAGATGGAAAAGTACATGCATTGTTGACCAGAGAGCAGTAGAAAATGTGCAGTGAGATATATCTTTGTCACCTTATCATGATATGGTACCTGTCGAATAGACTGTTCACGATGCCTCGCTCACGCGAAACATATGGTTTCTGCACTGTGAATGCATATTCTGTTTGTTTGTTATTGATGGTAATGAACCCACACTCAATCCAAAGTTTGGGGGGGGGGGGGGGGGGGGAGGGAGAGAGAGAGAGAGACAGACAGAGAGATGAATAGAACTAAAATACATAAACAGAGATAGAAAAAGAAAACATAGTGACAGATTTCTGAAGAATGTACAGTCATGCCCCGTTAAATATGGAGACTTATGTCTCGACAAAACGCGTTCGTAAAGTGAGTTGTCTGTAGTAATGAATAACTGAGAAAAACAAAAATTATTGCAAAAAAGTTGTTGATGAGAGAGAGTGTTTCCATGCATACTGAAGAGCATTATTTTTCAATGAAAACAAAAGCTGAGCTACGTGAAGTGCATTGTGTTGGTTACCTTTGTCCTCAAAATACTGAAGCTCCATTTGCAGTGCCTGATTAGCTGTGGCAGCAGTGACAGCTGGCTTGACACTGATGAAATCTTTGCCAGTGGTGCTTGAACCATCCGAACCTTCATCTGATTCTGCAGCTTTAGTCATGGCCACAATAGCTTCGTCGCTAAGGTCTTCTTAAATCTTACCTTCCCTTTTGGCATCGAAAAGCTGCTCAGTAGTTGAATCAGAGTCTGCTGCTCCAACTTCTCTCAAGCAGTGGCAGAGACTTGCTAGGAGCAGGTCATCGTCGGAGTCGAAAGCCTCGGGCGGCAAAATACCAACGTGGTGCCTGCAGTTCGCAGTGGTGGATCTACTCACCTGCATACTATGTTATTCTTGGCTCCCTCAAACACCATCTAAGGTCTACAGTTTGTGGCTGGTTTTCTTGCACACACTGCAGGTAACGCCGTACCAAAGCAGCTTGGTAGTTGGTTTTAGTGGCTGTAATAATACCAGCATCAGGAGGTTGGATTTTACCTGTCATGTTCGGCATCTGGCAGCTGAGACAGAAGTTGGAAAACTCCCACTGAAATAGAGTGGCAGCCAGCATTGTTCACTAGGAGAAGGATTTTTCGTTCACTGGCTTTGTGAGGTTTAATACGGGGATAAATACGTTTTCCTCGCTTATCCATGGCTGGCCGTTCAAACCGCCGACTCCACCCCGCAATTGTGCACTCTACTGAGCGCATGCCGAGCACGGTGAGCCATGCTGTGCTGCAAACAAAGGAACAACACTGGCCGACACCAAAGGTGTTTATTGATGCAACAACACTAATGCCAGCTAGCAGTAAACTATAAGGAATCGAGGTGTTCCGATTCACCAGCAAGGTTATGAGTAAATGTTCGCCCGCTGTAGGGCAAGAGAGAAACTCCAAGGCCGGATGGGATGAGCTCGTGAGAAACATTTTCACGAGGCCTAGCTCTGCTGGTGGAGGACGAAGCGCTGTGCCAAAACGTCCGCACGCAACAAATTTTCGAGGCCAAAGAGAGTGAGTGAGCTGTCTTCCCCACACCAGCAACAATTGCGCTGTCTCTGGTGCTACGAAGCAGGCGCCCTCCCTTGTTAAGGTGACTAGGGTGGTCACATCATTGGAAGTAAACCCAAGGGGATAGAGCAGGACGAGTCCCCGCAGCTTTCAACGAACATTCGAACTTCTGGAGAAAACCTCTTAAGATACTAGCTTTCATCCAAGCCTTCTTATTTGCTTCATAAGGGCTGTGAATGAGCATGTTGAATGTCTTCTTGAAGCACCAAGGCTGCTTGACTTTGCTAATACAAATGGGCTTTTGTTTGTCAGCTCGATTTGAGTTGGACAAGAGCCCAACAATGACTCTATCATTTCTGCACATTTCACCTGCAGCGGGGTCAGAAGCAAGTGTGGAAGAAGGGCAGAGCTTGTGAAAGAAACTTTTTATTTCATCAAAATTATAAATGTCTCATGAGTAATATGCAAGCTTGATCTTCAGCTGCAGTTATGGCAGAGTTATAGAAGCTAGCGTGTTCCCCTTGGATTTGGTAATTAGCAATGCCATGCCAATTAAATCTTGTGAGCCATCCTCGAGGGCAGGCGAAGTCAGTCACACCGTGAAGCAACCGTGCTTGAGGCTCGTATGTAATTTTTGCAAATAGATATAAAAAAAAACAAACAATGAAGTGGAAGGACTTAATTACTGCCCAGACACCAGGCTTCTTCCTGTAGCATCTCATCGCTGCTGACAGCTCCTTTCCAGTGCATGTTTCGAAACCACAGGAAGAGGGCTGCTTCCATCTTTTCAAATTGTGCTGGACACTGCTAAACATTTGTTGATTGCACAGTGGCGATTTTGAGCCATTTCTCACCAGCCTTTAGAATTAGCATAACAGCTGACTTGACAAGGCTAACACCAAGATTGCTTTCAGTTCATTCTCACACTTTTTGGAACAAATTGAGTTGGTTGCCAAGATCTGGTGCTTAACAGCAGCATTCAGTTTCAGTTTTTTGCACTTCATGCTAAATTGTCGGCATGCATCATGTCACCCTCGCAGTACTAGACAGCTTGCAAACCATTTTCTGCACATTCAGAAACAGCTTTCTTGGTTGAAATGTAATGTGGTCTGACAGTTTGGAAGGATTGTCAGCTAGTGAATTAACTCCATTTAAGCGTATCAGTTCTGCAGCTTTAACTGTGCAAGTGGCTTCATTCCTTTTTCCTTAAAGCATGGCACAGCTTGTTTAATGTTTCAGTGGTTTTAGATGTCCGCCCCCTGGAGTGTTCTCACTGTGCTCGTTTCATGTGTCCCTCCGCCTCAGGGGCTGTGCTTACTTAGCCATGAGGGCATCTCTACGTGCGCATTCGTACCAACTCGTTCATTTAAAAAGTGTGCCGTTGGCCTTCTCAGTCGATTCGAGGGTCAAGCCCATCAGCCTGTCGTCAGGGGATGGTTGTGCCAGTGCAATAAGTTTTCTGCCTGGACCCATCGATCTCCTAGAAGTGTTGTATGCACCTTTAGCAGGCCAGGAACCGACGTAATAGCTTGCCACCTTTGAATACTCGCATCATAAGCATTCTTGCCTGACCTTTGCTTGTTAAGGTGGCAGCAGGATAACAGATGACAATGGCAGTTCAATCAGCATGGAAGCACTGCAGTTATCTGCACTCCTTGGTGAGCCACTGAAAGTTGGAGAGGGAAGGCAATCGGGTGTGCTGAAGGCTCCGAATGCGTCGATCACGCTGGTAACCGAAGCCCCCTGAACCATTTATGCAGCTTTGCCGCGCTGTTGGTGCTTACAGCTTATGTGCAAGTGCTGTTTTGTTCTAGGAAATTCCGATATTGGAAGTGCTCTTCCTGAGGACTGCATGAGGTAGACAAAGGTGCTGCCAGCGTTTCCTCCCTATCTTCAGAAAACGAGGTGTTCTTTCTCTGCTTTTAGTTTTTAAAGAAGGGGCAGAAGGGGCAGTAGGGGCAGCGCTGTGAATGGTCACAGGGCGAGAGGAATACTCGTTCAATCCAACCATGCAACTTATGACCTTTTACTTTTTTTAATCTTTTGTATTAGTTTTATGAAAACAGCTCCCCGTCCTCGAGACTCCTCTGCCGCTAGTTAGATCTGTCCCTGACAGGCATAATACCTCTGTGGCGGATGTTCGGCCATAAATCACGTCAGTCAGGGTAGGCAGGCATGGGGGCTATGGAATTCAAAAAAAAGAATCTTTACTCATGCGCTGCTGCATAGATGAGGTTCCTGGATCTTGTGTTGTATTTGTTGAAATGCTTAGCATGGGCAGGATTTTTTTCGCATCACTGATGTCAATGATAGAGAGAAAAATATAGAGACAGTGATAGAGAGATAAAAATAGAGAGACAAAAAGGTTTTGGCAGTCCAGTCCACTGTCAGTTGCCATATTGATGAGACATAAATAAATTTAAAAGTTCGGTCCTTGCAAGAATTGTTCATAAATCAGGATTGTCCATATTAATGGAGTCCATATTATCGAGGTACAAATGTTTAAGAAATTCAAATGTAGAAAGAAATGAGAATTCAGTACCACCTCAATGCATGGGAACAAATGAAGATAATCTCACACTCAAAGGAAATTTCTTTCAGAAAAGGTGTTTTTCGATTTTATTTCTTTTTGTAACTACAAGCATTCTTCTACCTTTTACACAAAAAAATTGTGATTCCAGCTAGTGCCATTCTTAAGTTGCAGGCTAAATTGTTACTTGTACCTTGCTAAATGAGACAAAAAAATAAAAGAAAAATTGAGCTGCTTCATGTGCAAAAAAAAAAAAGACTAGGGAAACACACCAGGAGAGCTTTATTATAGGTACGGAGCATTTTAGCACTCTAGGACTTCGCTTTCTTGTCTATATGGAAACTTTTGTGTATAGAACTTGCATCCTTCATTATTATTTTTCACAAAATGCAAATTTGTTCTGGTCTGTGTTACACCAGCATGGATAGCATTACTCAGTGAACATGTTCTCTTGAAATTTCTCATGCTCGTTTATTACGTATCAAGGCACGTAGTGAACTTGAAACCAGCAAACAATATTTCATGTTATGGCCTGTTGTCTCAATATCCGTGCTGTCGAGAGCCAATTTTAGTGTATGTTTTCAGTATTTTTTGCAATAATTGTCTGAGAACTCATCACAAACTCTTCGTTCTAGTTCATTGCACAGTTAGTAGGTAGACGTGCATACATTCCAAAGCTTAATGGTGTGCATTAGGTTGTTTGTGAGGGATCACTGTTTACTTGAGGCAAATTTAGCCCTTTTCAAAGGAAGACATTATGATTAAAAAATTCCGAAATATTTTTTCGAAACTTTATACCTACTGATGATATAAACGTGATATGTCTAACATTTCAAAACAGTAAAAGAATTTTTACTCCATCAACTAAACACTTTTCCTTCAAGAGTGGTGTCATACCTTAAATTAGGTAAGTTCCCAGATTAATTTTATTACATACTTTATGTTTAGCATCATTTGACCAATTGTGCATATATACTTTCTAGGACAAATATTTCGCTCCCGCGACTGATGCTTTTATTGACATGGTCTTTCAGCACTATATCAGCGTTTGGCTGGAACCTTGCATTTCACTCGCAGAAAGCGTATGCATGGTTTATTCAGTCACCTAGCTGTTTATTTTATGAAAGATTCTTTGTGTTTGGCTTCACGGCTAGGCCACTGCTGGAAATCTGCCTGTATATATGAGCTTGCCCAACCTCCTTCTTGGGTAGCAATGATATTTAGATCCTTGCACCTTGAATGGGTCACACTCAAAGCTCAGTGCATCGATGAGTATGCATGTATATTACACCAATGTTCAGTTGTGCATCACTGGAGTGTGGAATTGGAAGTTCTCTTTCTGCTAAATATGTTCCGATGCTCTGTATATGTGTGCAACCCTAATTTTGTGGAACTTCACAGCCTTCGTAATTGACATTATATAGTTCTTATTATTCTTCTATGTCTTCTGACCTGCATGTGGATCCTTTTTTACTCTATAGAGAGGCCTGTGCCTCAGAAGCTGCTTTTTTTTTTTTTTTTCACTCCAAGAAAGTGGCTATGGTAACAAAAGTTTAGTCCTTTTTAGGGGCGTATGAATAGTACTTTTTCCAAACTGAATTGAATGCGAATAGTGTAGCTTTGCTGCTGAATCGAATGCAAATGGAATATTTTTACGAATATTTGGTACTTCTGCAAATATTCAACAAGCAGTCGTGTGAAATTGCAAAGGGCTAGCAGTGGGGCGGCACTATTGCTTGTGTAGTTATATCCATGGTTAGCATAAAGCATGATACATAAGCCCCCCTTGCAAGGCGGGGACGATTATGTGCCAGCCAAACAAATGATTTCCTTCCTATGAATGAAACCAAGGTAACTGCTTCGGCTTTCAAAGGGGCGATGTTTCGTTCACATGACGTGACACCAAGGGAGGGTTACATCCTTTCTGTGAATACCGCTTTAAATGCGAAGCGTTTCCTTATTGTGCACTGATTTTCTTCACTTGAGACAATCTGATACTACATGTTCTTGCAGTGCCAGAGCCTTTTGGAAAATTTTGAAGGTAGTTATAATGATTGTTTTATTTTGAGCTTAAAAAGTGAAAAATTGTGAAATTTTTAAATCTGAGAGATTTTAATGGCTGTCTTGAAATGAGTAATGCTAGTCATCATTAATGATAATTTTTCTGCTAACGATATAAAAAGGCATGAGAAAGTTCTTAAAAGTTATCACTGTGAAAGCCATAACTTGAAAAGGTTTTCATCAGGGGCACAAAATGTTGTCTAATTTGGAGACGACTGTTTCTGGAGCTAAGTTGGAACTAAATATGATGTTTTGGTATTTATACCATCGAAGTTTTTAGTCTGTGTGTGGTGATAGAAGAGGAGTAATGCATAATACATCATCCAGAAAGAGTTTAAATAAGTCAAATGGGTTTATTGTGTTGCAGGTTGTCAACGTTCAAAAATGAGACCAAATTGCAAAAGTGCTGCTTTGTACTTGTAATACGATTAAATGGTTTTCCAACCAAATTATGCCATTTATCACACAGCTACAGTTAATTATGCTTACACCTTTTACTATTTTGCATAAATGTTTCCTAGAAAACCAAAGAATAGTTATGGCACCGTTACTAGACATCTAGACATATATATTTTTAAATTTATAAGAAGGTGTGACTGTTTCTGGAACTATTTGAGACCATAAGTGCAACTATGTTGCGGGGAAATGGGAAACCGAAATGCTGCTACGATATGTACTCCAAGTTTCAAATGAAGCATGAACAGAATGCCTGTAATGCAAACACAAGAACACAAAAATACTAGCTGGTGGGCTTCACTAACCCCAATGTGCATCGATTTTTGCTTCATCGAAGTGATAATCAAGTGCACTTGTCTTTAGTCTCCCTTAACTAAAATCCTCTTGGGCCATTCCCATTTCATTTGTCTTGTTTGGTTTTCTTTTGATGCTGACAGTGCATGCGTACAGGTAGTAGGTACACATTGGTGTGTACTGACTGGTTTCTGTTAAACTTTCAGTTGTTAGTGTGCACCCATGTGCATGTTTTTCTCTGCCATGTCTTTTACTAGCTGACTCTTGTCAGCTATATTATTTAGACACACATATGTAGAAGATTAAACTGGTAGTCTTTATAATTATGGTTTTCCTACAAGCAGATACATTTAAGTAGAATTCAGCTTTGGCAAAGTGTTTATAATTTATTATGTGTGATAAGTGCCTTGTACTTCATTTTTTTTTTGTTGCAGCGACAAATGTTGCCCCCACTTTTGGGTTCATGACCTTGAGCTCCGAAATCCAGGTATTGACATGGGGATTATGCGGAAGTTGATATTTTTAATGTCGGTAGTGTAATTGCCTTTTTAAGCTTTGCTGAATGTCACCTTTGCTGGGTGTGTTTATATTTTTTGTCCATTAGCTTCTTATCCTGGGCTACCTGAATGTGCGGGACCTGCTTGCTGCATCTAGAGTCAACACAGATTTATTTCAGTTGGCATCCCATCCTGTCCTTTGGCGGAAACTGTTCTTCAAGAACTTTCCGTCGGGTATGGCTTCTTGAAAAACTTTCTTAAATGTTATTTGCTTCCCGAGTGCTGACTAACCAGTTCGTCATCTTTCTTTGCAGTGGAAGTGTCACCCGTAGACAATGTATCTGACTGGAGAGAGGTATGTTATGAGGGGAAAAAGTACATAAGTGCCTAAGGTCACTAGAATGCTAAATATGCCAGCAAGTGGCTACCTTTGTCAGGTCTTTGTGTGGTGCACTTTTTTATGTGCACGTATTTTCCTGGAATGAAATAGCTCATAACAGTATTAAAAAAAAATGTGTAACTGTTGTACATTGCCTGATATTAAGATTTACAAGTGCAAATATTTATTTTCCGTGTATAAATAAAAATGCACGAAAAGTCTGCAGAAGAAAGCTGCACCTGTGCCGCTTGACTGGCCTGCTGACCCAGTCATTTTTGGTAGCAGCGGAGATATAATATGCAGGGTAATCACACAAGGTGGCACTCAAGACAATCATTGCACATAAGCTAGTGAGTAGAACATGTACGAAATAAATTAACATACCAAATTTTCTCACCTGTATGTCTCAAATTGGGGATTAAATTATTTTAATATCATGATAAGAACATATGGGTATGTTTATTTTATTTTATTGATTTGTTTGTGATTGCTCAATGCCTGGTGGCAACTCGCCCAACAAGCATCACTTCTGGAATTGAATGCCTGGCTTGTCCAATGATTGCCTGGTTTAAAAAATAATTTAAATACTGGCAATGGCTTATTATTTGGAAGCTCAATATTTTGTAAATTCAGGTAGTCGTAATTTCAGTAAATTTTGCGAGTGTTAAATTTATATTAGTGCTCCTTTTGCCCAAATTATTCGTGGGACCAACTTTTTGCAAGGTCTAGGTGGTATGAAAAAAAAAAAAAAAGGTCCTCATGAAAATTGTCGCTTACAATATACCAGTGTTACCCCTGTGATAGAGCCAATTATAATGCAGTCATTTTTTTATATTGGCAACTGCTAGTCTCTTCTGTGTGGTGGGAGAAATTTCAGTGTAAAAAATCAAGGTGGGATGAATAGACAAAAAGTGGTATGTGATTGGCAGCCTTCACAATGCTAACGATACTTTTAACCCATTGTGTCATGGAGTTTCACCAACTTTGTGGTTGTGGTCGGGAACTCTGTGAAAAATTAAGAGACATTGTGAAGAAGAACATTGCTATGCACTAATATTACTGAAACTTTCAGCTGCATTATGTCTGTGCATTGTTTCCTCCAGCTGTAGTTTTTCTCTGTATGCTAGTGGTCAAAGCATTCTCCTGAATGGAGGCCCGTGTGTTTTGCTGTACATCTTGCGATATATATATCGCAAGATGTGTATGTGTGTGCTTGTATTATATATATATATATATATATATATATATATATATATATATACGGCCTCGCTAAAAATGTCTTCTGTCACTGAACTCACACAAGTTGATTGCTTACAATACAAGCAGTAAAAATGACACTGCGATTGGTTTACTGCCAGACTATGTGCTTCTTTTTGGGGCAAAAATAAAAGAAAGTGGTAGTGCAAAAAAGCAGGTGTGTTGAGGAAGAGCCCTCAAGAGATGGCACTGCTGTATGCCCAATGAGAAAAGAAAGGTAAACAGCCAAGTGTTGGAGTTTAGAAGTTGAACAGGCTTGGAAAAGCTTGACAGGCACTCCTGGACGTGTGACCAGACCAACTGTTTCTGATGTCAGGGGAGACCTGACTCCAAGGTGTGTATGCTAAGCATTTAGGTTATGAGTTTTAGCAGGTTTCTACAACAAAAGTGTGACTTTTGTAGTAATGAAAATGAATTGTCATATTCTTCACCGATTTCTAGCATTTTTTCACTTCGACTTGAGTATTTTTGAAATTTTGTATTTGGCAGGCATGTGTAACTATTTAGTGTGTGTATAGGTTAAAGGAGTAGCAACGTGAAATTTTAGAGATGTCAGTTTTTTTTTTTTTTCAAGTCTGTGCTGTGCGCAAGTCATGATGATGGACATCTATCAGTGTATCTTAAATAATTTAACAAAGTTTTGCTGTTGCGTGTTGTGATTTCCACAAACAAGGGACTGTGTGAGCTGTTCTTTCCCTTCATAAGTAGAAAGTGTAACGCTGGCCATATAATTTCTTGCGGTATTTCAATTCAATGCAATAGTTGTTGCAAACAGTTTGAAACATCTATCTCCCATTCTGTGCTGTTCAAGCTGGCCAGCCCCCTCTTTTTCTGCAGGAGCTCTTAATTATGGTTGCAGGGCTCTCAAGGCACATGTACACTGATTGCTTCCATTGCCACTTGATCAGTTGCCTTCCCACTACTGTCCACAATTGGATCTTTGGCACACATGCCTGAATGCTTGGCAGTGGCAAGCAAAAAGGAACAACACAGTGCAGCTACCGTGTTTGCCTCCCCTGCACGTACTTAATGTATACTGCTCCCCGAAACTGAAGCGAGTGACCTTCGCGGACCTCTTTAGCCGTGCACTTAAAGAGGCGGGTCGCGACCCCCTGCTGATTGTGGGCGACTTCAACGCCCCTAGCCAGCTATGGGGCTATCGTAAGGAGGAAGTGTGCGGACGCATGCTGGCGGAGTTGGCGTCCACACTGGGCCTCACCCTCCACACCGACCCGGCATTTCCTACTCGTGTAGGCAACTCGGTGACCCGAGACACATGCCCGGACCTCACCTTCACTCGCAACATAAGACACGCAGACTGGATCAACACCGAGGATACCCTCGGCAGCGACCACTGCATCATCAACACCACTGTTTATACACGCCCCCTAAAGCGCCCTACCACACTAGCACGCATCCCCAATTGGACCACCTTTCGCCAAAATTTCCCGTCCGACACCAACACGAACATCACAGAGCAGGGATACGGAAACTGGTCCCGGTCAGTCATATCGCACCTTCGCTCTCACGAGAAGCAGATACAGCTCACCGAGGTGGTCACGGACGTAGACAACCACCTCCTCCACCTCTGGGAAGCGCGCCGCGGCCTCACGCGCCGCTGGAAGCACCAGAAACACAACAAGAAGCTCAAAGCGCGCATTGTGGACCTCACCCGTCAGGCAGCAGAGTACGCGGCCCAACTCGCTGACTCAAACTGGGTAGACCGCTGCAACACGGCGGCGAGGCAGATGTCGAGCCGCAACACGTGGCGGCTCTTCCGAGCCCTCATCAACCCAACACATACCCGTACAGAAACGCAGAAGCAACTACACAAAGCCATGCACTCATTCCAAGGAAATACAACGCAGTTGGCACAGGCGCTCCGGGATCGCTACCTTTGCACAACTCAGGACGCCCGCAGATCGGCCTACTCCTACGCTGGCAGAGAAAACTCGGAGTTGGATAAGCCTTTCCAGCTTCACGATCTGCGGGCGGGTCTGGCCAAAATGAAGAGGGGCACCACGCCGGGCCGGGACAAGATCACCGTCAAACATTTGGCGAACCTTCCTGATTCAGCATACCAGTGCCTTCTAGAATACATCAATGCGGTATGGACGGGGGAAACCCCGCTCCCCATTGACTGGAAAACGGCCCTTGTCACCTTCATCCCGAAGGCCGGAAAACCGATCGACACGGACAACCTCCGCCCCATCTCTCTCACCTCGTGTGTGGGCAGATTGATGGAGACGATGGTGCGGGATCGGCTGTCCGAGTACCTCGAACAACACAACACCTTCGCGGACACTATGTTCGGATTTCGCCCACATAGATCCGCACAGGATGTCCTGCTCCAACTCGACCGCGAAATCTTGAACCCCATTACACACCCCCAAAACGACAAAATAGTCCTTGCGCTCGACCTGAAAGGAGCGTTCGATAACGTAACTCACGAGATCATACTCACACATTTGAGTCAAACTCACTGCGGCACCAATACCTTCAATTACGTTAAACAATTTCTCACGGACAGACAATCCTACATCAGAATACAGGACGAAGAGCACGGACCTTTCCTGCTCGGCACGAGGGGGACTCCACAAGGCGCGGTGCTGTCCCCTCTGCTATTCAACATTGCCATGATGCGCCTACCCGCCCTACTGGGTGCGGTCGAAGGGGTCCAGCACGCGCTGTACGCCGACGGCATCACCATCTGGGCTACGCAAGGGCGCCTGGGGGATATGGAGACCAGCCTGCAAACGGGCCGCCAGCATAGTGGACCGCTATGCTCGAGACTGTGGTCTGCAATGCTCCCCGCAGAAATCGGAATTCGTGCATTTGCGTCCCTCGCGCACATGCTCAACCCAAATCAATCTCTCGTTGCAAAGCGGTCCCATTCGCGAATCCAAGGAAATCAGAGTCCTCGGACTTTTCATACACAACCAGCGACGCTGCGACACAACACTCGCCAAGCTCCGGCAGGTGGGGGACCAGGTGGGCCGCATGGTCCGCCGGGTTTCCAACAAGCGCGGTGGGTTACGATGCAAAGACGCCTTGCGGCTGGCGAACGCATTCGTGACCAGTCGAATCTTGTATTCGACTCCCTATCTCCACCTGCGGAAACAGGAGGAGGATGCCCTCGAGGTCATCCTCCGCAAAATCATGAAACGAGCGCTGGACCTCCCGGTCTACCTCTACCAGCCGCCTTTTGGCACTGGGGATGGTTAACACTTTTAGGGAGCTTCGGGAGGCCCACCTCAACAACCAATACACTCGTCTCACAAAGGCAGGGTCGGGTCGCCGCCTTTTAGCCCGACTTCACATCCAGCACACTCAATTCACAGAGGAGAGATGCCGTCTTCCCGTACACTGGAGACGCGCCCTCCACGTGCGGCCTCTCCCCACCAATATGTCCAAAGAGGATCATAATGGCAGGCGCCTGGCGCGGGCGGAAGCCTTGGACCGCCATTTTCGGAGCAAACCAGGAGTCTTCTACGTGGACGTGTCCGGCCCGGACCCCAGGGGATGGTACACGGCCGCGGTTGTCCACGAGGGTAAAACAGTAGACGCCCTTACTTTCAAGGCCCAGTCAGCAATTCACGCAGAAGAGGTTGCCATTGCTTTGGCAGCCTCTCACACCTCCTCCAAATACATAATCACAGACTCGCGAGGGGCTTGCCGTAACGTCACGCAAGGGTGGGTTACTCCCCTAGCTTATCGCATTTACCAAAATTGTAGCCGAGACTCGGATCCCGCGCACCGATCTCTCGTTTGGGCTCCAGGTCACCAAGGCGTCCACGGAAATGAGGCAGCCGAAGCCGCCGCCTGCGCGCTCTCTCTCCGGGCATTTCCCACGGGACCCGACGCCGACCAGGACACTGATTTCAATCCGATTTATACTTTTAAAGAAATATGCGAGTATTACAAATCCATGCACCAAACTCTTCCCACCCCGTGCAAAGGGCTGGGGAAGGTCAACGAGCGGGTACTCCTGCGCCTGCTCACCAACACGATGTTGTGCCCGGCAACTCTGCAACATTTCGATCCTCAATTCGACGGGCGGTGCTCACACTGTGGGGAGGTGTCTGACACTTACCACATGGTGTGGGCCTGCCAGCAGAACCCATCCCTACCCCCTATCCCAAGCGCCACCCGAGAGGACTGGGAGGCGACCCTGTCCGGTTGCTGCACCCTCGAGGCCCAAAGGGCCTTAACGCAGCGCGCCCGGGCTGCGGCAAATGCCAATGGGGTACCTGTCTAGGCATCCCACCTAGTGGTTGTAAGGGCGTGACCCTTCAGGTCACGACCCCCAACACCTCTCCCATCTAGGGAACTGTGCGACAAGAGACTAGAGAACCGTGAAGCAGTGACTTCCCTACGCGGCCCCTTGTTTTTTATGAAGGCACCCCCCTAATTCGTAACAATTTTTTTTTGCACTGTTAACTACTAGCAATGACTGCTGCATCTCCTCTACCCTTAGGACCCCATCTCCCCCTATAAATTCAGACACCCCTTCAGATTTCAATTTGTGGGGAAACCGCTGCCATGAAATATGCCTTGTGTTGCCTTTTCCCAACAACTGCATTGTGTGGTTTTCAGTTTTGCTTTTGTTGCAGTTGTGCCAGATTAAGCATAGTGGTGGCTCATGAAATGGGTCATTTGCGACTTATTAACACACTCCTGGTGGTTGCAGAGGTATAAGCGGGAGTACCTGCTGCGCAAGGAACAGCAGGAGCATGCTCTTCGGCTGCTGCCACGCATGCAGGTGCGCCTAGTTATGCCCAACCCTCTCAGGAACGCCCACCGGCCTTTCCTGTTGCCCCCAGTACCCCAACTCAGTGATGATGATTTCGACTTCGACATGTTCATGCGTGAGTGTTTCTGCGCCACTTTCTCCTCTTGCTCTGTTCCTGCTGATAGCAAACAATAAAGCTTAACTTTGCTCATGCTGAATTTTTTTTTGCCTGTTGTTAGTAGCCGTGTGTACAAATGGACTAGTTTAGTTTACTCATAGACTTTTCATGCCCCATTTTGCAAGCAGATCCTTTCTTGTGAAAGTGAAGTTTATTGATGTAGTCCTGCTTAGAGATGCAAATTTTCAAGAAATTTTGAAAGCTCTGAAAAACTGTTTTTGCTCATTTTTTTTTTCAGGAAAACATGAAATTTTGGAAATAAACGAGAATCTGTTTCAATAACCACATTAACTTTATGACTCAGAAATAAGTAAATAATTATATTTTTGGCACCAAAACAAAAATACTGCAAAGCCTTTTCAGGAAAAGATGGTGACATATTGCATGTTATACAGTTGTCGCAAAGCATTGCATCAGTGTGACTTGTCGCTGCTGAGTAGGAATATACTTGCTTGTGCACTTTTCCCATGTTGAGGTTCAAATGCACGTGCACAAATTTTTGTGCGCTTTCCCACAAGCCACTTGCGCAGCTTTGTATGTGTATTACCGAACTCAATCAGTTTCTTTCAAGTGACACAGATGAGGCGGGAATTTAGAGTAGCCGACATGCGACTGATGTCAGCGGTTGTTTGCTACAAAGACCTTGCCACCATGTGGACAGCTCCAGACACTTTGCAGACTCCTAAACAGCTCATTTAGACCAACTTTTAAAGTGCGTAGTGAGGTTATACTGTGCAGAAAACTCTGGAAATTTTGACGTTTTTTTTTCTGTCTTTTTGGCGATGAAAAAAAATACGAAGAAAATGTTTTTCCCCATTTTTTTCATGGTTTTTTTTCAGGCGCTCACATCTGAGTCCTGCTGTATGAGCACTGCATTTGATTTTTGCATAGCTCTTTGTGAGGCCTGAAATCTTAAGTCTCACATGCATACAAATGATGAAGTTGAACTCAGAATGACTCATTGAATTACATCCCTTTCAATCCATTTTGACCACTGGTTTTATAGAAAAAGTGGCACACTTTTGTACTGCTGACTTCGTAACGAGGCCTCAGGTGTGATAAATATTCGTACTGCTGTAATTTTGATGTATAAAAAAATTTGAGTTAAAACTGAAAATTGCTTTGAGGACTATGATGAGCGAAATGACTCATGGAAAATGCTCAGGCGCTCAAAACTTCTTCAAATTTTTTTCCCGCCAAAATGGGTTACGACATACACATGTGCTTGTAAAAACACTAGAGAACACTGAGGGCGTCTATTAGCAAAAGATAAATTGCGCTGAATGGCTTGTTTGATGGTTTGGTAGTTTTCACCTCACAAAAATATGATACATAGGTGCACTTTAGTCTGCTTGCCGGCACTTGAAGCAGGTAGCACATGTGTAAATATGTAGGGGTAACTACACCTTCGAGTGTAAGCATTTCATTGCGTATTGCAATAGCACCATGACAATTTCTATCTGTGTAATATTAATATGTTAAATGTGCACTTTTCAGTACCAATTACTACCAAAGGCCATCAGACTTGGCGGTTATTGAACACCATTGCACAGCCATGTTTGACAACAGTTAACTTGGTTGTTGTTGGCTTGTTGAGGTTATAGAAAAGGGGCAGCATAGCAAACCATCTCAGTGGCCAAATGGTGGCTGCCTATCATGCCGCAGAGGACCATGCTTGTGTATGGGCTGTGGCTTAGGGATGTGTTGTCCATGCGCATTATAGAGCACTAGCAAAGCTTCAAGACGAGAGATAACCCCTCTCGTTTGTATGACCAGATTTATCCAGTGTATTTAGGGAAATCCCCCAAGGTGGGGCAGATTTCACTTAAGGGAGTAACTACTCATTTGTAGCCATTGGCTGTGTTCAGGCTAATGCTAATGAGTAATTACTCCCTTCATAAGCAGATTCACTGGCTTCAGTGGTGACTGAAACTGGGCAGATAATAGTGGCACATCATAATGGATGCAGTCAACAGAGCTCGAGAATAGCAGTGGTTAGCTTCAACGGTGGTTGAAGCTACATGTGTATTTATGGAATGAGGCTGCTGATCGAGTAGGGTGCTGATATATCTTCTCCGTGTGCACGACCTGAAAAAGAAAAAATGCATGAATGTGAATTTGTAATGTGCTTATGCCCTTTGTATATAGTGTGTAGGGCCGGAGAGGTATGGTATGGACAGGTGCAGTATTTGGGAAGCATAAAATGCAGTTCTACTTTTGTTGAGCTTGTGGAAACAGGCATAGCAAGGCTTGGTACCCAGAACTGTATAGCTTCGATAATTTTATTTTTAAGTGTCGAAGTTCATGCTTTAATAAAGGATTCAGTTCGAAGGGCGTAGAAATTGTAGATCGATGAGAAACGAAATTAACGCGGCGTTCATTGCGCTAGCTGCAAAAAAGAAAAGGCCTTTTGTGCTTCCTGGCAGCAGCGTCAAAATGCAAAGCGCTGCGAGTGGGAGAACCAATTTTGATTACAATGCCTAGTAGTTCTGCCACGGCACCTGAGATCGCATGTGTTGCACGAGCATCCACGTTCTGCCGGTGCTACGCGTAGCGCGCGCTCTTCGCGAGCGGGCCGCGAATTATGCGCGCGCCCTGTAGCGGAGGCCAACTCTCTCTGGCCATGCAGCAGAACCTACGAGTTAGATCCCTTTTACATGCACTGTGCTCAGTTCTCACGCGCAATCACTCGAGTCGTGAAGTCCTCGTCGCGCTCTTAGCTTCTGCTGCACGGCCAGAGAAAGCTGTCCGCGAGTATGGAATAGTTTCGTTTTCGTCTCGACCTGAGGGGCCCCCAGCATTGACTAGAACAGTGTAGCATTCGCAGCAATCTGGGCAGCGCAAGCAGCCTGATTAAAATGCGTGGGCACGCCGCACTTCCCATTAAGTTTATGCTTTTATTTTTCCCTTTGCCCTCCTCCTGCCTCTTTGTAGCACGGCCCCCAAGGTTTTCTCCGCCGTATGTTCCCCAGCTGCCTCGGCGTCCGCCAGATCCGGCGTTTCCAAGACCCTACTTCGGCCAGTACGGCGTCCTTCCGCGCGGTGTTCTGCCAAACCAGCCTTTCGGCCCAGGATTCGGGTTTCTGTGATGATGTCATGAGCTATGAGACGAACGGGGCATTAAAGAATATTGAAGAAGTGCTTGGGAGTAATACTGCGGTTCTCGTCCCCTTAGGGATGCGCGAGTATTTTTTTTTTGTGCGTGTGTGTTATCCTAACTGTTGGATAAAGAAATGCAAACGTGTATTAAGCTAATGAGTTATGAGCCAGGGTTTTCTTTTTCCTTCAGGAAGTGCATTTGATTTAATGCTTGCAGCAGTTCACTTAAAAGTGAACAACGTTGTTAAATAAAAGAAATTTATTTGAACTGCCTCTAGTCTGTTTATTATATTCTAACGTTAGTTTGAGCAAGTTTTTCTTTTTTCTTTTCGGTAAATTGTCGACAGAAGGTGTGCTTCACGCAGCTACCGAGGCGCCACTTGACGGCGATATTCGCAACGATGCACCCAAGTACGGGGTTCTTTGATTTATCTACAAAACTGTGACCGGCGTGAGTACCGTTTGGTGTTATGGTTGTGCGTTCGGCCGTAGTTAGTAGTTTTAAGTTTTCACGGGCCTGTGGTATTTTGCTGCGATTAGTTTTAAGAGTAAATGTGCTTTCTAATTGTTACAGTGTGTGTGAACAGTGTGCATTTCGCCATCGTAATTGAAACTCAGTGGTAGATGTATCTGATAGACGTTAAGCCTAACGTCAAGGGGCCCGCATTGCATGGTATTTGCATGCACTAAAAGAGCTCAAAATTTTCACATTTACTGTTGTTTATGCACATGGTTGCGTTGTACGTGATATTTTACAGCGCAGTTTCTGCGGGTTCGGTTGAAGGAAGCTGGGAATGGGCGCATTGTAAAGCATCACAAAGAACTGCGCAGACTTTTTATATTGTATCTGGGAATTAAATCCATTGTTCACTTGCTCAGGCAAGCAGTGGTGCTTTTACAGTCGCAGCACGATTGAAGTTTTTAAGTGGTTCATATTTTCGGCACAAAGAGGCTGTCGAAGCATGGCTGCACGCCTTGCTTCGAAACGTGCCAGACATGTGCTGCGAAGCCATCGGTGTTGGCCCTGTTGGATTTAAGAATGTGCGCTGCTCAATTGATTTGGCCCGGATGATTTTGATTTTGGTGGTAGAAATTACGCGTGCATGTGAAGATCGGGGTGGAAAACCGCTTGCCAGCGTTATCTGCTAGGTTCTCGTGCTCCGGCAGTCGCGATGCTGACCTTTTTCACTAGGGAGGGTTAAAAGCTAACTGGCTAGAGGTATTGAATTGGCGTTCTTCAGCTTCGCGCATTGCGTTGCAATAGGATCGACGATTGAATAGCCTTGCGTGCACAGATGTGCGTTCGGAGCTTGCTACGCAGTATGTGCGGCATACATACAAAGAGGGCAGCGCTGCGTTGCAAATTTCAGGGAGTGCGTCATGAACGCGCTGTCGCAGTAGGCCGTTTTTTTTTTTTTTTCGATCAGTTTACGGCGATTTGTGTACTAGGTTGCGCGTTATTGAGGTCGTTGTTGGCTTGCCGGTGTCACCGCATGCTGTGCTCATGACTAGTTGTGTATTGAAAAGGCTGTGGCGCATTCCGCGTGGCACTCGCACCGTTGTTTACTGACTGGATGCTCGTAATTAGTGGACAAGCACTCACTGGCGTCACGCGATTTTCTTTTTCGTGCAGACATCGCTTCCATCTTCACAGCCTTCTTTTGGCTACTGAGTCATGGTCATGGAAACTCCGACCGCTCTTCACATAGGGCGGGAGTTTGTCCGACAGTATTACACGGTGCTCAATAAGACTCCCCTACACTTGCACCGGTGAGTTTTTGCCTTTTACCGCAACTCTCTAAAGCTCGATGCATTAACGATGTGTGGTTCAAAGTGCTGTCCCGTGGGATTTGTGGGCATTTTATTTGCTCTTCTTGCTTTCAACAGCAGTGCACATGGTACTGCCTATCAGGTTTGATCAGGAGTGAACTAAGTGTGTTGCCCTGTAGGCAGTGCTGTCATAACTTATGCCAGTGCTGCTTTCACTTATGCATGAGAGTATAAAGAGGTCTTTTTTTTTTGTTTAACTTCTGGACAGTTGGAGGTGATGACATCATGTGGTGGGTGTATAGGGCTACTCTATTAGTAGTAGTGCTGTGCTGTATCTATGATGCTGCTTGGACAGAGCAGTACTCTGTTCACTGTGTGAAATGAACTAGTTTTGAACTACTCATAGTGGCATTTTGTTTTAATGTCTGTTGAGCGTTCATGTTATGGCCTTTCAAGTTGCCTTTAGATAAGATTTGTTGGATACTGTGAAGGGATAACATGTTTAACAGTGCATTTTTTTTTGTCTTGCTGATGACCAAAATGCAGATTAGATCACAACACTGCAAGGAGATTTTCTGGTGGCCCTATCATGGCTTGCCTTTTTTTTTTTTTGCTGAGCTTTCTAACTCTGGTATGATTGCTTGGTTTCCTTGCTTAGTCAAGTATGTGTCCTTCTAGCTCAGTGCAAAATTTTTCATGTACTGCAGAACAGTAACACAAGAGAAAATTTCATCATTTCATGCATTCATTGGAAGTGGCTAATCCCGAGATATGCTGGAAGGGGCAGATTGCTTAACAGCATGCTTATTTCAGGCATTTCTGTATTGCTGGAGAAAGATCTTTTTTGCTGTACTTGAAGCTTAGAGTGCCAGACTTGAGTGTTGCTGCCATAAAGTAGCATGCATCTGCAGAACTTTACATAGTGCGTGGGAAAAGAAATGAACCTATTGATGGTATTGTTTTGTAAGAGTTAAATATTTGATCTGCAGTAGAATGTGTGGCTACTACAGTGTACAACTTTTGGTTAACAGGGTACATGCCCATACCTAAATTTTTTTTCATGACTTCATTTCCTAACTCCCCAAAACGCCTACAGGAGTGCTTTCTTTGTGAGGCATGAAGGTCACCATTTTTGCTGGTCTTACACCTGTGTCGTATGCATATATGTAATGACAGGAAAGGCTTAAATGCCTAAATGCCTTGTATTTGTCAGTAGCATTATTTTGGGAGTTTGTACTACATGTCCAGATTTAATGCCATTATAGGTGAATCACAGTTAAAAACTGTGCTCACAAGCATAAAATCTTGACTATGCTGTATAAATGCACTATTAAAATTATTTTACCTTGCAAAAAATGCTGCTGTTTGTGGTTGACAATTGAAAATAGTAGCCATTAACTCTCGCATCAGTACACTTGTCAGAAGTGTCAGAATTGCAGGTAAAAATCTCATTTGCATTGAAAATGTAGAGGTGCATAGATTTTCCACTTGACAGGCTGTTTTCTTGAACTAAGTTGAATTCTTTTCTGCTTGAGGAATGGGGATGAGATTGTGCATTTCTCAGGCAAATGAGTTGTGGTGAACTCAATAGGTTGCGAATGGCAAAACTTCCAGCTTAATGCACTTATTGACATTAAATTAGTCTGCACGGCATGGGTATTAAGTTGTTAAATGAGGGTGCATGTTACAGGCTTAGCGTTTCCAGCTTCGTGAGATGATATTCATGTAGTTTTTGTGGTTGCTGTGCAATGGTTGCATGCATTTGTGCATCCTCATCAAAATACACTAACTGCACATTTTCAGCTCATTAGCCTCCATGGGTTGTATGAGCTTAGCAGGGTGTGCAGAAGTATGAGTGCAAATCTTGAACAAAACTTTTATTGGGATTGGTGAATAACTTTAATTTGCTGGTTTAGTTAAAATAAACATACTATGGTCAGATACAACTAAAAAATAAAGGGGCAAAGGCCCCTTAGAAGGCCAGTGGCTTTAGCTGCTTTTCATGACATCCTAGTTAATCCGTGGTTAATCCCTTTGCACCTATTGGCTTCTGTGATGCTAGGCTAGCAGGTGCAAGGGAATTAATCATGACATATGACACTTGGTTGACACCAGTAGCTAGGGTGCCCTTTGAGGGGCATCTGCTGCTTCATTCTTGAGTTGTATCAGACTATAGTTGGACCAGCGTAAAGCACTGGTGGTGTCTCCCTTCTTGTTCTTTGCGTTCTGTCAAAGTGTGCGCTGCTTTTGTTGTCAGTGAAAGGGCTGTTGTTTTCACTTATTGTAAGGCTGTAAAACTAGGCGTCATAGTGTGGAATATTTTTGTAAATTTTGTTAAAACCTTTATTGTTAAGTTTCATATTATTGCTGTCTGGGTGCTGATTGCCGCTACCTTTTGCATCCAAGAAACTCTATATACATTAATTTCTGCATGCTTTAATAGACAGTTTTAGCTGTGCGTCCGCAGGGGCTTAACGTACGCAAGGAGCTAGCGGGGACCGTAGTGTGCATGCGCAGAACGCAAGCGCAAGCCCTGCGTCTTCCGTACGTACGCAGGTCAGCGGACTTGGCGCAGCGTTGATTGCGGGGCTTACGTGGTTAATGGTGTTAATTGTTAAACATCTTTGTTAAACATTGCTTTTAAATTAACCTTGCAATCCACTAGCCCATTGAGTAAGTCCTCAAGTAGTGATGCTGAAATTTTTCTTTGCCAAATCCTCTCTACGAGGGAAGTGGTGGGTTTTGTGTGCAAGGGCACTGGATGATTTCTTTTGTAATGTGAGCTGCAGTGTTGCATGCAGTGAAGCTAAAGCTGCTAGCTATTCAGGGTCCCCTTCAATTCGTATTTGCTGCGTAATGCCATAGCTTTGCTTTCACCTGCTACGCATCACTTTGTACTGGCAAGAGCTGGCTTTTGATGATGAGGTAATTTGCGCCTGAGGTCTTGCGGATAGACAGGTGCCTGCTGTCTAAATATCTGCCTGACCTTTGTTGATAGCATATGCCTGAGGAAGCCACACTTGCCTGATAAACTACACTTTTAAGACTTGGGTCTCGTGCTTGCATGGCCGCTTGCCATTTTCTGCAATGACTATGCGATCTCTGCGCCTCTCCCACTGATGATAGACCAGCCGGTTTTAGCTAATTAGAGAAATGCATTTACTTTAAATGGTATGCTTAGTTAATACCAATTAAAGTTGGTAGGAGTACAGTGAGAAAAAAAAACAGTGCATAAAATAGTACTTTTGTTCGACTTGCCTGGTTGCTGGAAGTTTTTTGGTAAAACTATTGCGCCATGAATAAGGCTGCTTCCGCATCCACAGCATTTACATTAAATGTTAATCTCTGTAAATATGAAGTGGTTTCTGGCTCCAGTGGGTAGTTATTTAACACTGTCACTGTAAAAAAAAAGACCAAAAATGACAATGATGCATATTATATCCCTGCCACATGGCAAATTTAATGTCATTAAATGAAAACATTAGGTATCGATCGAGTTTACTGAACTCATTTGCCAGCGGTCATGGAGCTAATGTATTACCTTGACACAGAGACTCGGTGAGAATAATACCGAAGATTACAAAAGCGTCACAAGCATTGTAATATTTCTGTATCCATATAATTATGTGGTCATTCATTTATATCTGTGAAAATGCCAGATAGCATTGGAAAAAATAAAACTCTCCTTTTGCTACCAGCCAACCCGGGGTCCGGGCTTGCGAGGTTCACGTTGGCAACATGGCGGCGCCCTGCACGCCCGCTTCGGACCAAATACTGCATCGCTGCTGCATTTTTCAACACGATAGCTCGCTCTAAACGCTTATATTCACTTTTGTTTTGCGCATTCTCACCGATCTGCAACGATATAGGTGACAAATAGCCATAGTTTTTTAGGTAAATTCAAGAATTGCTTGATGTTAAGCCTAACTATCTACGGCGTACACTGTTGTCATAGCAACGACTCCCGGTAAAGTACTTCTCCAACTTTGCACTTGAATTTGTTTTCATTTGATTCAATTGATTTACATTTAAAAAAAAAACAAAGCCTTCGAATGCAAACTCCACTGCAATTAATAAAAGAGGAAAAAGTTCCTTCAGCATACAGTTCAGGAGCATTGACTTGCTGTCTCTAGATGGCGTCACAGTATGTTACGCTTCCCGGGTGCTACACTAGCCACTCCCAGCTAAAACTGTCATAGCCAGGACGGGTGGCAGTGCGCATAAGGTGCATCCGTAGTGTATGCACAGCTAAAACTGTCTAAAGTGTCTGTCGCTTGTGCAAATCTGGGATTAAAGTTCAAGAACTCTCCAGCCGCATTTCAGCACAAAAATTTTCTCGCTCTGAGATAGTGATGCATGAGCACTTGGTAACAGTCCAAGTGGCAGAAATTACTCAGCCCCCTACACTGCCACATGTGTAGCCCTGGTGTAGCTTGAACTTGCAACAACAAAATAATTTGTTGAACTAATTGGTGAAATGCAGGTGCAGAAATTTGGATGTGGCTTACTGGAGATAAAGCTTGGTTTTTAAGTCTTTTGATGGTGGAGTTGAATTTCATGGCCTATGCTCATATTTGATATTTCTAAATCCTTAATGGGACCCTGAACTAATTTTAATGGTCATATTCTAGTTCAGCAGATCTGTAGAGGTGATATTTATGAATATTCGGAGTGAAATTTGAACTTGGACCTTATAATTTACTAATGATATTGAAAAATTGCGGCTTGGAGTAGCTCGCAACTGATTAGGTTGGCACCTCATCGCGCATTCTAAAGCTCCTCTACCCTGATGACATCAGTGGGCAATTGGGGCGAGTTTCTCATTGGCATGCCCAGGTGGTGTGCCGTGCTGGATGGGGGCGTAGAGGGTGCAGTCCCGGCCTGTTTTCTTTTTTTCTTTTTCTGGTGTGTTGTTGGTATGGGTTGAGGAGTAACTTGATACGTTGTATGGATCCTTCTTGCCTTTCCAATGTGCAAAAAATTGGGGGAGTGATTGGAGCAGTAGCGGAGTGAAGTTGGCGTTATTTGTTATTTACCTCTTGGCTGGAGCCTTTTGACTGTCCTAGTTTCCTTGTTTTGTTGTCTTGATGGAGCATCTGTAAGACCCTCCATTTCTTGACTGAAATTGATGTTTACACTAATTTTTGAATCGTGGGGAGGCTATAGAACTTGGGTCAGCAGTTCCTCTCCAAAAGAACGGGATCCCTGAAAATGTAAGGAAGTAGAGTTTGGAAATTTTAAGTGGCTGAAAATAGCAAAAATCTGCAAAAAGAATAAAAACTGGTGAAAGTCTCGGTGCAAGCTGTTTTTTTAATCTGTTAGAGGAAAATGTCTATCATTTGGAATCAATGCCTTTTGCCAGTGAAAAGGCAGTTTGATTTTTCGAAATATACATCTTTTCTTGATGATCAGGTGAAAAAGTAGTAGAAAGAATGCCAGGTCTTCATCCGTGGGAATTTGAAAATTGTATATAACCCAGAAATGAAAGGCTGTGAGCATAGGACTCTTGAGAGCAGCATAAGTTATTATTCAGATCGTAAAAAACTTCCTTTTGTGGGTGGCAGCTGCATGTTCAGGGGGTACATTTGAACTATCGCAGTGAAAACAGCGCAAACTTCACGGGGGACAGAGAAATGACAGATGAGACGCAGGCTCTGTTTTTTTTTAACACGTCCACTCCCTCGGAAATGCACCGGTCCACTTTAACTCAAGGAGTGAGTGAGTAGGGGGGAAGAGAGGGGGGGGGGGGGCTTTCCGGACCATGCTTAGAAGTTCAGGAGCCTATCTCTTTCGCTGAGCAGCAAACTTGAGCCCACGCACCAGAACATCGTGGACAGCTTTGGGAACCTCGACATCACTGAGAAAGTGAACGTGATTTCTGTTCGATGGTGATTTCTTCGAAACGAACGTGAAGACTCTGAGTGGAAAGCTGCCCCAGAAGCTCTGTTGTCCTGTCTAGGATTTGGGATAACTGACGGCACAGTTCCCTCGAGTCACCTTTTGGCTTCGAAGCTTGCAGCAGCAACCATAGGTGGTCCTTGAAAAGACACTGCTGTGTGTGCCACTCTGTCTTTCTTCCCTTTCTGCGTCCTTCGTGAAGGTTGCACTGTTTTCATTGTGATGGACAACCAACTAGCTCATGTGTTCTTCCATTTGAACTAGTGACGGTGACACTTTTCAAAGGACAAACCTTACATTATGCAATAAAGAAAGGGAGCCTTGGGTGAGAATTTGTATCTGTGGTATTGGATTGTGGGGTCCTATCATGTTTATTATCAGTTTGTTTTAAAAAATACAAATATGTCTTGTGGTGGTAGTTTGAAGTAGGTGTTAGCAGCCCGCTGAATCTGTGTCCCCTCTCGGTGTGTGTTGTGTGGGTGTGTGTACTGTCCCTGTGAATACCAGCACATGTGATACCATTAGCTCATAACCAGTGATGGCAGTGCCTGCTGGCTAGGTGGTTAAAAGCAATTGTTAACCAGCTACTTTGAATTGGGACATTTGAGTTACCTCCATTTGTGTGCTGACTGATTCTCTCTTAGCTTTTATGATCAATGATATCTTGTGAAAATTGGCAGTCTGACCTGCCTTTTTTCACTTGCCAGTGAACCTTTCCTTATATGAGACATGCTAATATGCATTGCAAGTGAGTTCATTAGTGTGAATTTGCCGTGAAAGATGTGCGAGTGATTATGTTTTGGAGTTTTTGACATCACTGTTCCGAAGCTCTTTCGTAGGGGTGACAAAAGAGTTCATATATCTCTTTTAGGGCATGCAGCTTTTAACCTGAGATAACTAGGTTTAATATTAAGATATTTTGGCCTTGTCCTGTGTTTTTATGGTCCACAAGTTCAAAGTGTAGAGGGACAAGGGATACTTGTGCCCCTCTACACTTTGGCTATTGTTGTACAATGTGCACTAACCCATGTGAAGTGTTTGGACATTTGTAGTTTCTGCGGAAACAAAGTATGCAGGAACTGCGTTGTTCTAGTTTTTAGGATCAAAACTATTTCAGTAGTACTGGGACTGGTGTTTTTGTAATAGCCATTTTGAGGAAAGAAAAAAAGAAAACCACCTGCACACTCTGAAATGCCACAGAATGCAGTTTATCTTTAGCTGATCAGCTGGCGCTGTGGAGTGAGCTGGCCTAGAGTTCTTTCCCAGTCAAAAACCTGTGTACTGGATTGGATGCAGTAGTGGGCAGTTTCATCAGTAGTATATATGTATGACTAAGGCCCCTGTTTCCCCTTGAAAAATTGCAGATGAGAACTCCCCCCCTCTTTTTTTTTTTTGCAGAATCGTGTTTTAGCAGTCACATGCTCTTTGTGATATTATTGTGGACATGCATAGTAATGACAAAATGATAGGAGCATGATTAGCTAAATCATCTGAATTTTCTTGAAAACGAGTCGGGTATTAACAAAGTTTGCTGATACTTGACACGCCTGCTCTCCCATCCGCTCAAGCAAATTAACAGGTTTAATGTGGTGGCTCTGGCGGCAACATGTCCACATTCTTCTGTGGAGTGAGTCTGTTCTGTCATCTTTCAAAAGAAATACAGTAAAACCTTGTGAATTCAGACTTCAACCTGCTGCGGTGGTTTGGTGGCTTTGGCATTAGGCTGCTGATTCACAGTTTCGATCCAGGCTGTAACAGCTGTATTTTGATGGTGGAGAAATGCAGACACTCTCTTGTGAGCACTAATGGCACGCTATGCAGAAGCGGTACGTTCTATGCTAAAGGTTGAAGGTCTCTATATGCTTGTGCCAAAGTTAGTGTTCTTGTTTCTTTCACTGCCTACTTTATTCCTTGCCTCACGGCACAGTTTCATGGTCAGCCCCCCACCCCATTTGTCCACGTTCCATGACACTCTTTTGGCACATTCTTTGCACCTGTCTAGCAGGCTGTCTGCACAGGAAAGGCTCTTTCCAAACATGCTCGTTGCCTACACTTCCGCTGGTCACAGATGCACCATATTTCATCTGGCGCTAGATAAAAGGACAGGGGCTCTCCAATTGTTAGTGCACCTGCCGCCACATGCATTTCAGTGGGGCTCGGGCAGCAAAGCACCATGAAATTCAGGCTTCAGGAAAGTTTTTTGGAAGGTCGGTTTCTGTGCTCGTCACGCCTTGACTCTGCCTCCTGACGCAGAATCTAAATTAACAAGGGTGCACCACCATAGACTTGCTTGGGTGTTGTCTGGATTTCTAAATTAATGGAGTTTTATTGTATTCATAGTAGCGGCAAAAAAATGTTTCTAGTTTTGTACACTTCTCATTATCCATTCTAGAGGGCCCCGCCGCGATTTCTCAGTGGTTATGGCGCTCTGCTGCTGACCCGGAAAACGCGGGTTCGGTCCCGGCTGCGGCGGCCGAATTTCGATGGAGGCGAAATGCTAGGGGCCCATGTACTGTGCGATGTCAGTGCACAGGTGGTCGAAATTTCCGGATCCCTTCACTACGGCGTCCCCCTTAGCCTGAGTCGCTTTGGGACGTTAAAGGGACACTGAGGAGAAATTGAAGTTGACTTGCATCGACAGAATACCAGCTCCTGATTACAAAAACGCCATTCATACTGACAACAAAGCTCTTGTAACGTAGAAAAGAGCAAGAACCAAAATACAGGTATCGCCGCCACAGGCCAAACTCACAAGTACAAGCTTCATGGCGTCATAGAACAAAACAGTGTTGCTAGAACCAATAGTTATAGCAACACTAGGACACGAGAATCTACGAATCACTGAGGCGCAGCAAATGCATGCGCAAATCTCCTTGACGTCGCCAGATGGCGCCACGTACCCGATAGCTACGCGCGCTCCTGCAGCGCCGGGACCAATCAGCGCTTGCTCTCAGCGGTATGGGGGCTCCCGGTATTCCGCTAACGGTAACAAGGTACACGGTATGCTAAAGGCGTCTATTTACGAGAACTTCGTTGACGACTTCGAGAACGGGATCCATTGTAACGCTGGCAAAACACCGGTGCAAATGTAAACGAAGCGACGGCCGCAATAGCCGATAGATGCCTTCAACGTGCGGCCGGCGGTAGCTTTCTTTTCGGCTGCTGCTGCGCCGCACTGCTGGCCGCAAGAAATCACGGAGTCTGCGTTACGTCATGTGAATGTCATGTTTCACGTCACTTAGTTCTGTGTCATCATAGCAGAATCCGAAGTTTGAATCAGAGCGGCGGGAAAAACTATTTCAACTTCGAATCCAAATTTCTTAGAAATAAATGCATCTTTCGCTGCTGGCCAAGTGGCAACAAAGCCATGAAATGCCGAACTATCGGATTTTGCTATAAAAAAAATATTAATAGAGCTCTCCTCAGTGTCCCTTTAAAACCCCCATAAACCAGACCATCACCTACACATTTTTCTTTTCTACACATCTGGCTCTCATTTGTTGATTGTGGTGTGATGTCGCTACATCTGCCTACCAATCCTGAATTAGTGTGATAATGCACACAGCTTTTCCTCCGAACGTCCACACTAACGCTCTGGCATTAAAACGGAAAGAATTGGATGCAACACTACTGCCATGAGCTGGCAGAATTTATTATCGCGTTTTTGTGTTTCTGTCAGTTTCTGTTTACTTTTCTGAGCTTCCATTCTACATGTTGTATATTGGAAGGCATTTGGGTTTTCACCACCTTTCGCAGCATCTCGCTCCTGCCGCTACAAACATTGCTCTGAGAAGCTCTTGGCCGTTCCCGCCACTGCATGGTTGATTAACTGATAGTAAAGCTACGCCTGGATGTAACGAACCTCAATCATGTAATGAAATCCTTGATATTACAAATTTTCTCTATTCCTTGAGGAGTAGGCACCGAATTTTATTTCTGTCTTTGGTTGGTTTATGGGGTTTAATGTCCCAAAGTGACTCAGGCTATGAGACACGCCGTAGTGGAAGGCTCCGAATAATTTCAACCACCTGGGGTTCTTTAACGTGCACTGACATCATACTGTACACGGGCCTCTAGCATTTTGCCTCCATCGAAATGCGACTTCCATGGCCGGGATCGAACCTGCATCTTTCGGGTCAGCAGCCGAGCACCATAACCACTGAGCCACCGCGGCGGCTGTTATGGCTTTCAAATAATGTACAGCACATAGCAAAACATGGACAGCCACCTGAATTGTGGCAAAAATTGGTTAATAATATATGGCTGAACTTTTTTCTCATGCAGTTTCAGATATAGCTCAGATATATGCAGATAGATATAGATATAGGTGTACAAGAAGGGTTGTATAGTTGCTGCATTTTTAGTTTTCATTCACACCAACTCTTATGCAAGCGTGTCCAAGAGTTGTAATCACAAAAAATTAACGAGCGGCAAATATATAGCCATTTTCGCACGTTTCTCATAACCTGAAATCGTCTTAAAGGGGCTCGAAACACCTTCTGAGGAGAGCGCATCAACTTACTCAATCACTGTGTTGTCATGAACACCTGAGCCAAGTAATACACCTCTACACAGAGCAGAGGATCCACAATCACGCGCGAAAGTTGGTGAGCCCTTGCCGGCGACTTTTTCATGCTCGCACCCTCCTCCGTAGCTCGCACCTACGTATACGAGAGATGGCTATAAATTATTTCAAGCTACCATGGCCACTACCAATAAGTCGCCTAGCTCCGGCTGGTCGGGAAGATCCGCCCTTGGAGGTGGGGCCGGCGGAGAAGCGCAGATCTTCCAGCGTGCAAAAAGTGATGAGAGGAGAGGGAAAGGCGTGAACACACTAAAATTCAAATTTTGACTATAGGTAACTCGGCTTCTACAAAATGCATGCAAAAATTCTTGCTGGACAATATTCGTGAAATGGGTGCTTTGACATCCCAGGCATACCACAACGTAGAGCCCCTTTTAGTCACAGCTGTTGTCGCACCGTTGAAACTGAAACGGCGCAAGAAAAAAGACAGTTTTAAATTAGGTGGTGTAGGGGATTTCCATTTTGCGGCTCATGTGCATTATTTATTGTCTTGCGCTCTATTCCAAAGAGAACATGGATTGCTTCAAAAAATTTAGTGCGTCTTCTCCTTTAATGACACATTGAAGTGCGTGTGAACCTGCTGTGCTGACTAGCTGCGGTACTTAAAATTGGGCTGAACTGCACGAAAGTTTTATGGTGATAATATACAAACTGACATTAGAGGAACATCAATAATCGCAATGAGCAACCCAGCTGACACAACACACCGTGCTCCAGCGCCATCAATGCTTTTATGTGGAAAACGCAGCAGTAGTCCTCACAGCCTTCGCTTTTGTAACGTTGCACCAAGTGACACCACACCAGTTAATGCTCATGAGCAATGAAAAACAATAGGTCATAGCAAAAAAAAGACAGGACAAGCAGTGCGCGCATCACCGCCATTCGGTTGGTAATATGATATCGACGCTGGTAGTTGTGTCAGGAGTGGGGACAACGAAAAGCACAAAGCATTGGTAACTCGGGGCACAGAGTTTTTTCTTAGGGCTACGATGACCAGGTCGACCGAGAGAGGGGACATGAGGGAAGAGGCGGCGGTGGCGTAACCGTGTGTACTCTGCTCTTGTCTGGCCATGGTGCCTCTCCGTCGAATTGACAAACATGCCTTGACTAAGCACTCCGCCTCCACTACTGGAATGAAGGAAACAGCCACTCCTCCACTTGAGGGGCTGTTGGGATTCAAGAATGCTACTAGTGTTATTCCGGTGAAGAGCTCCCCGAGGAACCTACTTCCAACCAAAGAGTAGGGCGAAAAGTTGGCCGTGAAAGGGCATGTCACTCTATATTGTATGGGTAATTTGACATGGTGTGCCATCTGAAGAACCTTCGCAGAGAACCTAGGCTTTAACAGCCTAAAAAGTCGCAAGCTGCATGACCAAAACACCTGTGAAAGACGGCTGGTGATGTAGCAGCTATGTAGGGCGTTTGGAAGTGGTGTGAAAAAACTGCCATTGGTAATTTGTGTGAGATTTCTCTCGCCCGTAGTGGTGAGCAGTGGAAAGTCGCCTGATCCTGAAGTAGTGAAATGGGCTCATTGGAAGCCAGCTGGGAGCCATAATTGTAAACGCGCTTGAAAAGCCATGCCCGTCCATCGAACGCGAGTATCGGTTCGGTGGTCAGAGTGAAACCACCTGCTTCCTTTGCAATGCCGGGCTACGTTTAAAGGCGCACATACCCGAGGCACCGGGCCAAGCCATTGATGCATACAGCACTGATGTTTACGCTTCACAACAGCTTTCATCTCCACAGTCCCTACAAGTGCACCACTGTCTGCAGAAACTTCACAATATGAGTGAAGAGTGGTGCGCGCGCACTCTGCAACTCAGCACACAGTGGAGTGTGAAACGTTGCCTAGGTTGCTGGTGACTACTTGTAATTTGCCCTAGCCATATAAGTGTGTTGTGATGAATAGCTACAACACTGAAGGCAGCAATTGACCACAATTGGCCGTGGTGGCTCAGTGGTTATGGTGCTCAGCTGCTGATCCAAAAGACGCGTGCTCGATCCCGGCCGTGGTGGTCACATTTCGATGGGGGCGAAATACTAGAGGCCCGAGTACTCTGTGTGTTCAGTGCACTTTGAAAAAACCCCAGGTGGTCGAAATTTCCAGAGCCTTTCACCATGGCATCCTTCATAACCTGAGTTGCTTTGGAACGTTAAACCCCCATAAACCAGACCATCATCATCATCAGCCTGACTACGCCCACTGCAGGGCAAAGGCCTCTCCCATGTCTCTCCAATAAACCCTGTCCTGCGCCAGCCGCGGCCACCATATTCCTGCAAATTTCTTAATCTCATCTACCCACCTAATTTTCTGCCGCCGCCTGCTACGTTTGCCTTCTCTTGGAATCCACTCCGTTACCCTTAAGGACCAGCGGCTATCTTGCCTTTGCAATACATGCCCTGCCCAAGCCCATTTCTTCCTCTTGATTTCAACTAAGATATCATTAACGCGCATTTGTTCTCTCACCCACTCCGCCCGCTTCCGACCGGACCATCACCGACACATTTTTCTTTTGGATTTCGTTTTGCATTGTCCTTTTGAGTGTTCATGCAGGAACTGCTTGTAATGAGGGGTCACCAACTTTAGTTCTCAAGATCGATATATGTAGGTAATTAAACATTGCGTCATTTTTGTTGATGCTTAGTGTTTTGTTTGTGCAGTGCTGCTTGGTGCTTGCAGTGAGGGTTTTTTTTTTTTTTGCTTTTGCAGGTTTTACAGTCAGGACTCGTCCTTTGTTCATGGGGGCCCTGAAAAGCAGGAGTGTGTCATGGGTCAGCAAGAAATTCACCAACGTATCATGCAACTCAACTTCCGTGACTGTCATGCCAAGATCAAGCAGGTGGACTCGCTCACTACTCTGGGTGAAGGTGTGGTCATTCAGGTATGGCTCTTATTCTTGAGGCAACTACTTTCCATAGTGCTGATTGCTAACATGCGTTGATGGTAGCAGGAATGGCTTTTTATGATGACGTAATTTGCGCCTGAAGTCTTGCAGATGGACATATGCCTGTTGTCCTTCATGTCTGCTTGACTGTTGTTGACGAATGTGTCCTGAAAAAGCCGTTCTGCTTGTTGGATTTATCACTTGGAGTTTGGGCAGTAAAATCAGCCAGATTCAGGTACAATATGGTAGGAAAGCCGCGTACTAAAACTTCTAGACCGCAAGCATTGAAGTTGGTGTATGTTAAGAGCCATCTCACATAATTTTAGCTGAAGGGCCTTGATCATTAATTTCAGTCTGAGTCTCGGTAAAAAGTCACTTTTTGCAAACTTTAAAAGTAATTTTCTTAACAGGTACTTGGTTTACCAATTTTATAATTGTTTTCTTTTTTGCATAAGCTGCTGCAACGGGTCTAGCCCGGAAAAAATTTTCGAGGCTGAAATGTTAAGGACATTTATATAAAATATTTCTTGAAATGCCACATTTCTTGCTTTTTTAGCGAAGCAAGAAAACACGGAAAAATCTTATATGACTTAATTAATAAAGTCAGAGTAAAGAACAACTCAAGTGAAATATTCGACGCGGGTTCGATCCCGGCTGCGGCGGTCGAACTTCGGTGGAGGCGAAATTCTAGAGGCCCGTGTGCTGCGCGATGTCAGTGCGCGTTAAAGAACCCCAGGTGGCCGAAATTTCCGGAGCCCTTCACTATGTCGTCCCTCATAGCCTGAGTCGTTGTAGGACGTTAAACTCCAATAAAAGAAACCAAATATTTGAAGATAAGATTTATTATTGTATCCTGTTTCATATTTGATTAAAAAATTTTTTACTCCAACCAACTTTTGCCTCTTCGCTGAAACTCTATTCTTGTATTCACCAACTAGCCCATTTTTTTTTTTTTTTTTCAAAAGAATATGCGATGGCCACTTTTGTGGTCTGGGACGTTTCACATGAAATGACCCCGTAGCAAATTATAGAAATAGGGCAGTGTGTTTTTGAACCCTGTATTAATGTGGATTAAGTGTGTGTCTAACAGTTTTGTTTCGCTCTGCTCTTTTGCTTGGGCAGGTGACGGGAGAGCTGTCAAATGCAGGCCAGCCGATGCGACGTTTCATGCAGACGTTTGTCCTGGCACCCCAGCAGCCCCTGAAGTACTATGTGCGCAATGACATCTTCCGCTACCAGGATGAAGTGTTCACAGAGGAGGAGGAAGAGGAGGAGGGCACTCTGGCGGGTCAGCAGGTACAAGAGGAGGCTCCTGAGCAGCTGATGGCTCACCACCAGAGCGCACACACAGATGTGGCCCAGCACCCTCCTGAGGCAACCACCCCTCTGGTGAATGAAACACCCATGCCTCCTCGGGGCGAGCAGTTGGGCAATGGGGGTGCGAGTCCATCTTCAAACAGCGTGACCTCTGGTTCTGGCCGGCCCGCTTACTTCGAGCCGCAGGTGAGGCTGGTTGAAATACACTGTCTTGCTAGCCATGTTGTCCAGCTTCTCACTTGGGGAGGCTGTGATGGGCATGCTGTTATAGACAAACTGCCTGCAGGTGATGCGCAATGGGACGGCACACCTAGTCTCGGAAGGTGAGTCCTCTCAAGCCTCCCTGGCCAGCAGCAGTCCTCCAGAGGCACCTTCATCAGCGCCCACTGCTCCTGCTGGCAACACAATGAACTGGAAAGATGACGAAGCTCCTGTGCCACCTGCTGCACCACAGGTCAACCACCAAGGTAGGCTGCTGTGCAGCCCATTTTGCTGCTTAAAAGTAGAACCTCATCTATGCGTTCCTGGTTCATGTTGTGTCCCAGTTGCATATGCTTGAAGTTGTGAGCTGTAAGACTGTCCGTGCTCTGGTTTATATGTTTCCAGATGATACAATACCCTGGAAAGAATGTTAATAGAGGTCTCTGCTACTTTCATCCTCACTATTGCCGGGCTTGATAAGCTACAGTTTCTTCTGCAAGTGCACATACTAAGTCTACTGGGATTAGAAATCCTGGTCGGACTTTGCACTGGCAAGTGCTGGCCAGCCTTCTTTAAAATTAAGTGTTGGTGTCAGTGCAGTAAAATCTCCGATGCAAATCTCATGGGATCACAGAATAATATATTTATATTACAGTGAAATCCACCTATAACGATATTGAGAAAGTCTGGAAATTCGATTGCTGTAACAGAACATGATGTCTGGACCGGCAAAAAGAAAAAAAAGCAAAACACCAAAAGAACACGCCCATGTTACCCACGTATTCCCCCATGCATGTAGCCGCCACCACCACCAGTGCTCCTCTCAAGGGTGCACAGCATCTTGGCGCTCCGCCAAGTTCGCTTAGCATGCCACTGTGGGCCTGCTGGAGATCCGAAGATCCCACCAACAGATAAACACCCCAGGGTGTTGTGGCCAAGCCGCATCTTTGCACGCTGCCAAGCTCTGCGCTGTGTGATCAGTTCACAAGCACACAAACGGGGCGGAAAAGGCGGTAGGGCGGAAACTACGTTTGCGCGAGGAAGCGTTGCATGGGGCCGGCAAAGGAGGCTCTTCCCTCTCCCTCCAGCGATTGCAACGATGATACAGTGCAATCCATTTACAGTGATATTGAGAAAAACCTGTAAATCTGATCATTATATCTGGGCCAGCAAGAAGAAAAGAAGTAAAAGCAAAAAGAACACTCCCTCGTATTCCCTCATGCATGTAGGTGTTATCTCATGCACTTTGTCACCCGCACCGGCGCTCCTGTTGAGGGTGCACTGCGTCTTGGCACACTGCCATGTTCGCTGAGCGAGCCACCCCGCTGGAGCTCCCATCAAAAGATAAAAATGCCTTGATATTATTCGTGCACAGCATCTTGACACGCTGCCAAGGTATGCGCTGCAGACAGTGCAAAACGGAGGAATGTGCTTAGAAAACTGAAGGCCTTTAGAAAAGTAAATTCTCAAGACAAAAGTGGGGGGGCGGGTTCGAGATATCGCCTTGAGAATGTGTTGCGTGTGGTGGCCAAGCAAGCTCTTCCCTCCTCCCTCCAGCGATTGTGATAGTGATAGGGCTTGATTCCCAAGGCCGCATGTAATGCTCCCTTTCCGATTTTGCCACTCCGGTCTGTTTGCGGAGTTTGTATGTTGTTCGCTTCAAAGAGTTGATTTTTTTTATCAAACTTTCAGAGAAATTTTTGGTGGCGAACACCTTGCGGGCGACTAGAATCATATCATTGTAACTGTTATTTTGCCGATAATCTTCTTGTTATACAGTCAAGCCCACTTATAACAATATTCAAGTGCCATGGAAATACCATTGTTATAACCAATAATTGTTATAACAGGGTTGTGCTGAAAAAAAAAGAAAGGATGACAAACTTCAGAGCATTTATTGACAGTAAATACCCAGAGGGGTTTGATTGTTCTAATGCCTGTGAAAGCTCGTTAAATCGAACTTCAGAGAACCGGAACAATGTTCACCGATGACCAAAGCACCGCCATCACTGCACCACCGGGAGCTTTGCGCACCTCCACGTCACAGGAATCAAGCCGGCTTTTTGGAAGCTATTCTTATGGGAAATTCAAGAAGCATGCAGAACCAAGGGTGCGGTGACAGCTGACAAGAGAAAAACCGCGCTGGCTGCATGCACGCGCGCTGCACTGTTTGATTAGGGGTACGCATGGCGTGCGTAGCCAATGCAGCAATGCAGCAGCTCTCCTGACGCGATGACGCCTGCCTCTTTTGCTTTCGTGGCGTTGCTGCGCCAGCTTAGTCCATTGGTCGGCCCCACACATGCACGCTTTTGTGTTGTAAGCATGGTTTTGCTGGTGTGGTTGTAGCATTTCTTTTCTTTTTCTGTAATGGTTGACGCTCAATTACCACATTTAATTGTTATAACCAATAATGTGCCTTGACAGCATTGCTATAAGCAGTTTATTTTACCATAGAACACATGGCAAAGCTGATGGTGCCATGACCGACCATTGTTATATCCGATATATTGTTATAACCAGTATTGTTATAAGTGGACTTGACTGTATATGGTTTATTTTTACGCAGGTGCAGGGGAGGTATTGAAAAGAATTTGATCGTTATAAGTAACGCTTGGTTTCTAAGGCCGCATGCAACACAATTTTGCCATGCTGTTCTGTTTGCAGCAGTTAAAACGAGTTTTCGAGTCATTCGCTTCAAAGTATTATATTTATCAGACTTTCAGGCAAGTTTTCGAGTAAGCACCTTCGGGGCGGCCGGAATTCTTTCGTTGTGTCCGTTATTTTTCTGATGACTGTATTGTTATAAATGGTTTATTTTTACAAAGGGGCAATGGGAAAATTGATAAATCTAAAGAGTTTGATTGTTATAAGTGATATATCGTTATATCTGGTATCATTATGAGTGGATTACACTGTATCTGAAATTTTATAATGACGAGAACCAGCAAAATCTGTATGTTGTAGCACGGTAAATGCATTCACGAACATGTATGTATAGCTGATAGGATTTGTTTATAGCCATGTGCCACTGCGCGACACGAAGATATGGAAGTGTTTATTTCATAAATTCAGTCACTTGTTTTGCAGCACTAAATCTGCATATAATAATGTAAACAAATTCGACATACAAGGAATGCTTTTTACCTTTTTTTTTTTTTTGTTTGCCATGTACAGCCCCATCTGGGCTGAAATGCGCGGTGGTAACTCTCGCAAAAGTAATCATTCCCTGTTTTATTTACATGTGCGTAAATTAAAATTACTGCATAAATAAAAATAAACTGTTACTGCCAACTGTTTGTGACCCCTTTTTGGACCAAAATTGTTGACCTGCTTTGACCTTCCATGCTTTCTGACATCCACCGACTGTGACTGCCGCAGGTCACACATGCGGGTTCTGAGCCATTGGCAGAGCCGTCATTGCTGGTAGTCATGTGCCATATCGCATAGTTGTGTAGAAGTCTCTGCCTTAATTCCCATTTGGAATGTACTCTGGTGATGTGACGTTTGCCAGTAAAGTGCTCCACCGGCCTAATTCAGCTCAGACAGTTCCCGCCAACTGTTGTATGAAGCATGGTGTGTGTAATGTTGCGTCATGTTATCAAGGCTTTTGATGCACTATCGGTATGGGGGCCTTGCCAGGCCCACGCTAATTTGTCATAAAATACAGGTTGTTGCATGACGGGATGTGTAATCGGGGTTCTACTGTACTGTTAAAGTTTGAATTTCTTCTTCATCTTGCAGTCAGTACTGTAAAAGCTCACTTGGTGTATGCATTGAAAAGGCTGGCAACTGAGGCTGTGCTGCATTCAACTGTTTCGCTTTGTTACTCTGCAGCACCTCCCGAGACCAAGACCTATGCCAACATGGTGAGCAAGAACTCTGCGCCACTGTCGTCGTCTGGATTCACGTCACTGAGTCCTGCGGCACCCTTTGGCGGTACACCAACCAGTGGAGCGGGTCATGGTCCATCAGGTGCCGGGCACCCAGGCAGCCGTTTTGGAGGTGACCATCTGCCTGGGGGCTTGCCTGCAAGGCCGGACCAGAGGGGAGGCCCACGGCCACAACAGCAGGCGCGACCGCAGCGCTCTTCGCTACCCCCAGCCCCCAAGCGAACAGAGGGCGGCCGCAACGACGCTGTACTGAGTGGGGGAGATGATGGGGCTGCCCCACCACCCCTGCGGTCTGGCACAAAGCCACAGTACCCTGACAACCAGCAGGTGTTTGTGGGAAATCTGCCGCACACTATCACCGAGGAGCAAGTGCGTGAATGCTTTGAGCATTTTGGCCGTGTTCTCGAGTTTCGCATCAACTCCAAGACAACGGGCAAGATGACAACTGGTGGCAAGGCTGTTCCTGTGAGTATTTCGTAGCCTAAATGTTTGTCTTCTGCTGTAGCCATTTGTGTCTTCAGAGAGCTTGGCACTTCCGTCAATCTTGCTATTTTGGAACCCTAATTGAAGCATCGTGGCAATACAGTCGAACCCGGATATATCGAATTCGAAGGGGATCGGAAAATAGTTCGATATAGCGAAAATTCGATATACAGATATAGGCTAAAACTGCACTCCCGATCATAACAAATTGTGGCTTACCGTTTGGAACAGCCGCGAATCACATAGTATGGGCACGCAATGTGAAAGCGCTTTATTTCGCGGGAAAAAAATCACTAATTTCGGGCTGCTTTTTCCCCTGGGAAACGAAGTTCAAAACACTGGCCTCGATCTTCTCGAGACTGTCCAGGTGCGAGAGCACAGTGCCTTCCATTTCGCCGCAACAGCGCCGAATCAGGCTAACGCTGACGCCAGTTCAGTGGCTGCGCACGGACGCGTTTCTTCGACAACACAGTTGCCCTCGTCATCGCTGGAGTCGGCGTCTTGAACGCCAGCTACCGCTTGAACTTCGCTGTCAGCGTTAAAGTCCTCAACAGTCACTTCGGACGGAACGGCGCCCAGAAAATTGGACAAGTCGCGAAACGCGTCGTCCAAGCACTCATCGTCATCTAAATCTTCCGGACATTCATCTCTGGCCACTTCAAGGCCTGCCTTGCCAAAACAGTTGGCTACTGGGGCCTGCTTCACGTCGCGCGTTGAAACACAGGCACACACAAAAAAAAAAAACACGCGAGGCGCAGATGGAGCGATAAGAGCGAAGCCTATGCGAGCGGCAGTCAACCCTGCTGCGAAGGAACGACAGAGGGAAAAGAAAGAGCAGGGAAAAAGATCGGCGCTCTGAGCTTCGTTTTTTTTTTTTTTTCTGAGCTCTCTCTTTTCCCCAGATCCACCATGTGCCCACGAGCGACCGTTTTCTCTCTCTCTCTTTCCCCAAGAAGCGTGGTCGCCGCGCGTCTCCATGCGGCACTCTCTCTTCGCTGATCTCCAATGACCTTGACGGAGCACACGCCGGCGGTACAGGAGGAGAGGAGGAGCAGGAAAGCTCGCGCCGGTGGGGCGAAAAAACGGGGAACAAAAAAAAAAAGGGGGCCCTGCGCCTGCTGACTGCGGAAATGTTCTCCGCTGAGGCGGCTGAGGACCGGACAGGAATGTCTTTGGGGAAAGCGCACCTTCCAGGGGCGCGGCATTCGATATATCCAATGTCCGGCGAAAATGGAATTCGATATACAACGCAGCTGTCCTATACTTTTACATAGTATTTTCAAGGGGGTAATCTGTGTGTTCGCTATAGCCAATAATTCGAAATATGCGGGTTCGATATATCCGGGTTCGACTGTAGTGCGTTATCTCACTTGGCGTCCTTTAATTTTAAACTTCAAGCATATCTTGCTTGGTGTATAAAGAGCTTTCGCATTCTTGCTCAGATTTTTAGAAAAGCAGGATTTTGTGCCGTGTGAAGCTAGAAGCAAAATGCAGTGACTGGACTGAGCTCCATCTTCCTCATTTCCTTGTAAAGTAGGGCGTACTGATAATTCCCTGTTCCTGATGCAGCTGCGTTTATACAGGGTGCGCACAGGTCCTTAAAACCCTTGAATATGAAAACCTAATTTTCAAGGTCCTTGAAAGTATTTGATATTTTTTTAACCCGTGAAAGTCCTTGAAAACTTTTGTTCTAAAGACGGAAGTCTCGATTTACGCTAAAAAAAGCTCGCAAAACTCTTGCCAAATATATGATTGCTTATTTTCTCGGCATGTATACTCCTACTTGACGTTTAAAAAAAATTTTCTGAAAATTCACAAGTTTCGTGGATGTGGGTTATGGCTGTCCACATTGAGGTGATGTTATCGCCCGTTCAGAAAGGTGCGGTATCGCCATCACCGACCGTTCGGGTTGTTTTGCATTCCTTGTGCGTTGGCATTTGACTAGACGCGAAGAGTTCACACAGACAAACTTTCAGATAGACCTCTGCATGTGAATGCAGCAGTTCTGCAGTGCGAAAGAATGCGTGGAAAGTAAATTTCAAAGCGTGTGGCTGGGCCACAGCATTTACAAGGACTGGGTGGCACCGGATGCAACGAATCTGCACAGAGTGAAGTGCAAATCATATGGGAAATTCTTCGACCTGTTTGCCATGGGAGAGTCTACTTTGAAAAGCTATATGAAGAGTGGGAAGCACAGCGCAAGTATGAATAGAGCAGTGACGGGTTCAGTGCGCGATTATTTTACTGCTAGCACGAACGTGCGAGGCGTCAATACACCGTCACGGTCATCTGACGTCGACAGCGCATGCAAGGTCAACGAGCTGGTGACAGATGCGGAAATTTTGTGGACACTGAAGTTAGTCTCATCACACTGCTCCTGCAGATTGTCATCCGAAACAGGCGAACTGTTCAATCTCATGTTTCCTGATAGTGAGATTGCTAAAGGCTTTTTTTGTGCTTATGTGACTTGTCGCGGCCTCCAAACTTTTTTTTTCTTTCATCGCTGCAGCAAGATGTAGACCGGTGTGAAAGCTTTGTCATACTTTTTGATGAGTCTACGAACGAGTGCCTGCAGGAGCAAATAGCTATACACATAAGATTTTGGGACTCTACACACTTATACCGCTCATGTTTTACTAAATGTAGCTCCTTTCTTGTCGTTTAGTCAGTGCCAGCTTGCTTCTACCACATCCCCTGCTTCACTTGAAGTTTGGCACTGAAGATTGCAAGAATCGGCACTGTGTGGGAAAGTTTGTGCCATTGTCATTTTGATGCGTGCATTTAGGCATTGGTTCAGGTGTCACTCATTATCATCGCTGTTTTATTTTCAAGTGGGTAAACAATCACCTAGTAGGGTAGAGTGACCGCTTATTTTGTGCTGCATGCACACGTGCTGGCCTGGAGCAATTTCTGTGGCACTGCAAACTTGTTCATGCCACTATTCACAGCTGTGTTACAGCGCCTGGCACAGTTGCCAATGTTGATTTTTCTAGCCTCTAGTGTTACATTTTAAACGAGTCGAAATATCGTACAGTTAAAACTCTATTTAACGAAGTTGAGGGGAGCCGTGAATTATTTCATTAAATCGAGAACTTCGTTAAATTGAATGAGGCATTTCTTGGGCACATAATTCGGTACATTCGATTATATGGTATGGCGGCATCCAGAAAGCTACCGCAGCATCATATTTGTGAAGCGTAAATGCTCCCAAAATGAAACTGCGGACCGCGGAAACGACTGGCGCCGCTAACGCGTATGAAAAGAAACAACAAAAATTCTTACTCAGCCCGAGGGGACTACAAATTTATTTTCCGCCAAAGAAGTCGGTGATCTTTGCCTGCGTGCGCTTTGTGAGCAACGGCCGCACCGATTTCTCGTAGGTCTGAAGTGCGTCCAGCGCGTCTTCTGTCCCCTCGTGTGCACCGGCAAAATGTCGCAGCAGATCGAGAGCATCCATCACCTGACCTGGTGTCGGCACGGGAGCTTCGGCACCTGCAGGGTCGTCGGCAGCGCCTTCAGCCGTCACTCCCTCCACGCTTCCTACAAGCCGCAACATATCGGCATCAGTCAAAACTTCCGTTGTGACTGCGTTTGCGTCGGCGTTCACGTAGTCTGAGAAACTTATGCCTGTGGGCACTTCATCCACTGAGCGAAGGTGTTCCCAGGCATCTTCATCCTCATGCAAGGCGCTCGCGCAGTCCGGACCAGCTTCGGCAGTTTCAGGGCCTAGTGTACCGAAACCGGCAGTCCTGAAGCAGTTGACAATTATCGACGGCCTCAATGCTCTCCAAGCCGCCGCCACCATCTCAACCGCCATAAAAATATCTATTTTCGTCTCGCGCTTCAGCTCCAGGTTGAGGAGAACTCTGTCGACGACTCGACGCTTGTATGCGCACTTCACGCTATTAATTATCCCTTGATCCAGGGGCTGAACCACGGACGTTGCGTTTGGGGGGAAGTAGCTGAGCTCCACGCTGGTCAGCTCGACCTCTGCAACGTAGTGGGCCGTGCAGTTATCCAGCAACAGGCACACTTTCCTTTTCTGGCGACACATGTCGCTGTCAAATTCCTTCAGCCATGTAGCGAAAATGGCACGTGACATCCAAGCCTTTGAATTGGCAACGTACTTCACAGGAAGCTTTTTGGTGCCTTTAAAACAGTGCGGCCTCGCACTCTTTCCGATGACAAGCGGGTCTCGTTTGTCGGTGCCGTCCATGTTGACGCACAGCAAAAGATTCAGTCTTTGTTTGCTGTGTTTGCTGCCGTGGCACGCCTGCCCCTTCAGGGCGAGTGTTTTTTTAGGCAGCATTTGGTAGAATAGACCGCTCTCGTCGCTGTTGTAGACGTTGCTGGGGGCATATTTTCCCAGAATGTCGGGCACGTTTTCAGACTGCCAGTCGCCGACTACAGCCATGCTTACGCTGCTCGCTTCACCGCTGAGCACTTTCCCGACGATGCCGTGTCGTTCTTTGAAGCGCGACAGCCAGCCGGGACTTGCCTTGAACTCGTTGTCGCCCAGCAAGCACGCGAAAGAGCGAGCTTTTTGTTGGAGCAGGTCTCCACTCACGGGAATATTCTTCGCCCGCAAATCCATAAACCAGGCGAAGAGGACCTCTTCCCTTTTGCTTTGAGGAGTAGTCTACAGCGTTTCTTTGTGCGAGAGATTCCCCGACGATGTGGCGCGGAGGATGTCATCTTTCCCTTTCATTATTGCGGAGAGAGTACTCGCTGGAATGCCATGTGCGGCAGCCACGTCACATTTCTTCTGTCCACTTGTCACAGCACAAATTATGTCCGCTTTCTCGTCCAGGGTAAGCCTTTTTCGTTTCTTGCAGGGCTCCATCTGCTAGTCGGGAGGGTTAGCGGCGCGCTAGCTCGCACACACCACGTCCGCGTTCACGATAGCAAGGCTAGACTGATGGAGGCCTAACAAGCTGAGTTTGACAAAGACGTGCTTTCAAAGGCACGGGGAAATATCCGCACAAGAGCGAACACAAGAGCACAACACACACACACACAAAAAAAAACACAAACTGCAACAGCGCCATCTATGAAATGTGGCACGAAACTTTTTTACTGCTGGCGCCATCTCGTGAGCTCGACTGAAAATTAAAACTCGTTTTGTGCCGCGCAGTTTGAAAAAAGCGGCGGGCCGAAGATGCTCCGCGCTGTTACCGCTGACTCGCAATCAATAAATTTTGGGGTGCTGTCTACAAAATAGACCAAAAATTAACACTTTTTCACCTTTATTTCTCGAAAAAAGGTTCGTTAAATCGGGACAGATCACGGAATCGGTTTCGTTATTTCGGGTTAGTCAAAGCATTGAACCCTATGGGCGTCTGAGGGGGAATTAGGATACCTTCGTTAAATCGGGTTTCGTTAAATCGAGTTTTGACTGTATTTACTTGCTTAATATGTGCACTTTTTTTTCCCCCCTGAAATTAAGGCTTCAAAAAGGGGCTGTACAAATTACGCAGAGATTTTGCAAACACATCCTAAAAAACTACAGAGGTCATAGCATACATTGTATATGGTATATTGCTGTGTATAAGTCTACCCCACAACTCCTTGCGCCCTTGCTTGCCAGAAAATGGTAGAATAAACTGTAATTGGCACATATGGTCGTTTGAGTGCACTGTAGTATGCCGCATCTTGAGCAATCAAGGTCTTGAGTGGACTGAGTGCGCATGGCCATGATTTGCTGATGAAGTGATGAAAGCTGTTCTTTGTGGTCGGGCGGCTTGCTTGAGCAACAGTGGCATATGCCAGCTGGAAAAAAAAAAAATCTGCCCCATCTATTTTGTTCAAGTTCATATCAAAGTGTTTACGTCCAATCGACTGTGTGCCACCGGAGAGTTACTGAATGCACGATATTAGTTCCTTTTCTGATCAGACAAGTGGTCTGGTCCATATCACTGAAAACAAATGACCAATAAAGCTTTGTGAATAATCAGCACATGAAGTGAAAGCTGTAAATGGACCGGCGTGCTTACACATGACTCCTAACATTGCATTGGTACTATTAAAATGTTTGTGCTCAGAGAAAAAGAATAGTGAGCGAGAAGCTGAAATGTATGGCTGGTTCCTGCGTGCATCGTACAGTAGAATCTCTCTACGGATCTCGCAGGGCCACGAAAAATATCTATCATCCAAAGCTAACAAAATCTGTGTGCAGAAGCACCGAAAATGCATTTACGCAGATATGTTTACTGCTGATGGGATTTATTTACGGCCATGTGCCACTGCTCGCGGTATGTACGACGTGACTGGCGATTGCGATGTCTGTGCGTGCAGGTCGCGTGCCACTGCACACCACTCGTGGTATGCACCACATGACTGACGATCGCGATGTCTGTATGTGCGAGCTGTGCGCCAGCAGTCGCGGCTCACACGCTTTGTTGTATCAGCCGTAGTGGTGCGGGGAGAATGTTCGGAACATCCAAAATTCTGCCCATAGTGCGCAGTGCACTCTGGCCAGCGAGTTTCGCAAATTCGTAGCAGCCGTGATTCGTATCATCGAGATGCTACAGTAGTGTCCTTGAAAAATGCATAGCGTAGCGCAACAGTGTATTGGCATTTCACTTTTCACACGAAGAGCCTAGCAGTGGTTTCGTTTTCTCGACTGAACCAGCATGGCAGGCCTAGTTCTTTTAAGAGATGGTGCTGCGCATTTCGCACATCGTCTGTTTACTTCCACAAATCCTTGAACGGTGAAGCACACAGAAAACCTGATATTGACATCCGTGGATCTCATGCATAGAGTGCCACTCCAAACCATTAGCCAATGCATTATTACTGTCAGTTGAGCGCCAGGTCTTAATAACTTAAAAACGCGTGACATTTGTCACTAAGCTGATCTAAACTAGTAAAGTGTTTTATTCCATGTGGTTAACTCGCGTCGGTACTTTCATTGCATTATGTATGTCAAGAATTCGGCGGTGCTGAGCTAATTCATCATAAAGGTGTGTTTCGCAGCCTAAATCCGGAGTGTAATCGGGGTTGCACTCCGGTTTGAAAAATGCCTGTCCTGTGTACGAATCGCACCCCATAAAAATCGCAAAAAAAAAAAAAATGTGCAGCCTTCACACGAGTATATATGGTCACCGGGAGTCCGCCTCTACAGTGCACTTCATAACCTGTGTGTTGCTTCAGGATGTTAACCTTACAATTAATAATTTTCGAAAGAAGGTATGAGCAAAAGCTTCATGTTCAGTATTTGGCAGTTACTGTGCATGGTTTTTTTTGTTTTTTTTCCCATTAGTCCTTTACAACGGTGCTCATTTGAAGTTTTGGGAGGCACTCTGAAGTAGCAGAGGTACAATGAATGACAGTACAGTCGCTGACCAGTTTTTTGGACTAGGCGGGACCCAGAAAATGGCCCAAATAATCGAACAGCCCAAAAAATTCATGAAGTTAAAAATATAATCTTTCTGTCAAAAACCAGCTTCAAAACTTTCGAACTTCGCCGCTTCCCCACGTTCCGCTTGCTAGCGATAATGAGCCACAGTCATGCTTTCGTCATGTCCGCACCACCTCGCGTCACGACAGTCTCCCTACATCACGATACCAGACAGTGTGACGCGGCTGCAGGTCATGTCGTGTATGCACCACGCAAAGCTAGAGCAGCCTGTTTCCATGGGCAACAACACTCACGAAGATCAGATTGAGAGAGGTAATCCGTGGGAAGACACAAGCACCTCCGAATGCACGCTTCCCCAGCACTGCGGGTCGCGCCGTCCAAGCTGTGGCGGGCGCTGCAGCTGCCCCGTCTTGAACACGATCGCGCACTTTGTACGCCTTCTTGATGGCAATGATGAAGTGTGCCAACATCTGAAGTGGCGGCCATGAAGAACAAGTAGCTAAACCTATCCAAGCTAGCCCGTCGGATTTACCGTATTTACTCGAATGTAACGCGAGTTTTTTCCAAGATTTATTCCGCTTAAAAGTCTACCCTCGCGTTATAATCGAATACTGCACTTCGAATGGCCTAAAGCAGTGCCGCGGTGCAGCCATTTCGAAGCTATCAGCTCGGTTTCGGTTTCCGCAGTTTTGCTATCTTATGTTGGCAACATGGGTACCAGGGAAGCCAAATTAGGCCAAATCCCCATCCATCCAAAGCCAAAGCGTTCTTTGTGTTCGTTGCAATCTTGCGCTCAACGTGTGGTGTTCTTGTGGCGTCTTTCGCGGTGTTGATTCAGTCAATTCAGTGCACACGATGGCAACGCGTCGTGCTCAGTACGACGCTCGTGTTAAGAGAAAAGCGATTTTGTTAGCTGAAGAGCTCGGGAGGTCATGACATCCATGACATCGTCTGGGAGGTCGACAGCGAAAAGGAGGACTCTGTTTCCGAGAACTCCGAGTCCGAAAGCGAGAAAGATGAATAAACATGTTGGCCACGATGTTCATTAAAGGTACTTTGTTTTGCGTCTGTAAGCCTCGCGTTATATTCGTGGTTTTATTTTTTTCCCACTGGGCAGCATGTAAAATCACCCCTCGCGTTACATTCGCGGTCGCGTTACATTCGAGTAAATACGGTACTCTGTTTCAATCCAAGATGGCTCCTTTCACAGCGGTGCAGAACCGGTCTGTTGTGACAGCGATGCTCGCTCGCGTCTATATTAAATTGAAAAACAAATTTTCGGTTGAAAAAAAACTTATCTCCACAGTATTTCTTGCGAATATTTTAGTCAGAAAAATCGACCCTTAGGACTCCACAGGTTCCATAATATTGGTCGTGAAACTGTACTCATTGCTATGCGATGCATGCCTGTTCCTCGGCGATCTTCGAAATATTGCACAATCCTAATTATTGGAGTCTGAAAAATCAGTCTGCTACTGTAGTTTGGGTTACTCAAAGGACCCTGAATTTGAAGGGCTATTGGCTACACCGGCTTCATAGCTATGTGACTCGAATGTACACAGCAATAGCTGGTGGCATTAAAACTGGCACAAAACTGGTTTCTGATTAACTTGAGTCTACAACTTCGTGAAATTGCATTGGAGAGTTGCATTTTGTGGATGTGCGTCATTAGCAGTGTAAATTTACCATGGCTGCACTGATAACAGCGTTGTAGCTTTCCATGATGATGTAATTTGCGCCTTAGGTCTTGCAGACGGACAAATGCCTGTTGTCTCTAATGTCTGCCTGACTACTGGTGAAAATAATTCTCTGAGAAAGCTACAGCACTTGTTGCTTGTTCTGTCAAGGTCTTCCCAGCTGCAAAATGTTAATGCTGCGGGGGAAAAAAAAAAAGAAAGTGGAAAAGTTTGAAATTGATAAGGGTAGCGGGCGAGTTGGGCTTATATTTGATTTAATACATCATATTTTGTAGTTCTCACGCATTCACAGTGGCATCGGAATGTTGCACTTTCCTTTTGCATTTTTAGGTTACTGAGGCAGTTGTGTTCTTACTTTTTCCAGAACTGTGGCTTTGTCATCTTCGAAAGTCCTGAAGCAGTTCAAGCACTACTACAAAGAGTGGTGAGTGTTATTGCAGACTGTTGTGTGTGTACCTTTTAATTATGCATTAATCTCTTCGGAACACTATTTTTTTATGCCTTTAGCTGTTAATGCAGATCATGGAAAAGCTGAGCCAGCAAAGAGATGATTGTTCTGGTAAAATTCAGAAGCAGCAAGGTTTGGGCTAACTACACATTGTAAAATTGAAAAAGCACTTAAAAAGACAAGGACTCAACAAGACTGGCATATGGTGTGCTTACTCCGAAGCAATTTTATTCATGTCAGGAAGTGGCATGTATGTTCTTGGTGCTGCCTTACGCAGTGCTTCTTTAATGAGATATGGTAGAATTTTTTTCCCCGTTTTTCCTCAGGTTGTCTAGGACAGTTCAATAAAAGATTAAAGTGTGCGTGGAAGTCCACCTTTCACTAGGCCAGTCTACTGTGTCTAGTCCACTTAGTGCAAACGTCAGGATAGTATGAACATTATGCAACGGTCATGCTTATTACAAGTCGGTGCAGTTGCAAGTTCTTTTGCAAAACCTCGTTACTCAGAAGTCATTAGGAGCGCAAAAAAAAAAAATGGAATCAAGGCATAGGTTCATTGTGGGAACACGCTACATTTGTTGGACAAACTTCGCCATTACTTAAGCAGGGGTTCTCAATTTTTTTAGCCTCTGGGAACACCAGGTACTGAGGTAGCCCACCTGTTTTGGGTTTTATTAGGCATGTGCGAATAGTGGTTTTTTGGTTCGAAGCGAATAAAGTCTTGAGCTCACCGAAAACTGCTGCAGATATAACGAACGCTCGCTTAATTCAAATGAATGCAATGCTATTGTCAGAATATGCACTAAGGCAACAGCGATTCGTCTCAGATGCAACAAACAGCTTTGGCCGCACTACTCGGTTATAGTGAACGAGGAGGTGCAGTAAACTCCCCTCGAAGTTCAAGAGGTCGCGCTTTCAGCAAGCGCGGAGATCAAAGAGCATGTCTCACCTTTGCGACACCGCCCCGGAAAGATGTCAGCTCAAAAATGCAATAAAAAGGTGTCATTGAAACGGTAAATAACTGCCAACCAAACGCGCCACGGTGGACTACAAGGGGAATCATTGTCTATGTGTAAGGGCAATCTCATTGTCTTTGCCAGCTGGGCAAAGCATCCGAAGTGAAAGAAGAGAAGCGCGATGGGCGCGTGACAGGGCCATCGTCAAAAGTGACGCTACTGCCCGTTAGGGCGCCTCGATCCAGCTTCTTTTCGAAAGAAGCTGCATCGAGGCACCTTACTGCCCATGGTTGTGGATCAATTAAGAGCAGCGATCTGGGAAGTTTTAATGCCTTGCTGGCCATGCTGGTTGCGTGGTATGCGTCGCTGGCCCAGTCGGCTCCATGTTTTTTGCTGCTACCATGTGCATGGAAGCTCGGACAGTGCAGCTGATACATTCTGCGCCACGAGCGCTGCACTACTTTCATCTCTGCATGGGCCTTAGAACAATTTATGAAGCTCTGAAATTGCAAGTGATCTGACGCATGTAGATTTGTGGCAACGGGTTGTCGATGTATAGTTGGCCAGATGTCTCCTGGGATGACTACGTTCCAGCGGACCACAACGTCACAGACCCATGTGCTCTGACTAAGCCTTTGAACGTCAAATGCGAACACTCCTGTAATTAATGTGGCTGACTTGCCTCCAGCTGCCTTGAATGCTTCAACCACAATTGGTTATTGTCATCATCAGCCTGACTACACCCACTGCAGGGCAAAGCCTCTCCCAAGTCTCTCCAGTTAACCCTGTCCTTTGCCAGCTCCAGCCACTGTATCCCCACAAACTTCTTGATCTCATCTGCCCACCTAAAGTTCTGCCGCCCCGTGCTATGATTGCCTTCTCTTGGAATCCACTTTGTTACCCTTAAAACCAGCGATTAATTACAGTATAATCTCGTTACTACGAACCTCACATTAACGAATTTTTCATATGTACGAACTTTTTCAAAATCCCCGCCAAAATATCTATATTTTCAATGTAAAAATATTTCACTACTACGAATTTCAAAATACCGAACATTTCAGAATAACGAGCATAATTTATTTGCCCACCAATTATAAATGCACCTCATTATTACGAACTTACCCCGGAGAAGTGAGCCGACTCCCCGAGAGGCACACGCTAACTCTGCTAATCGCCAAGGGCAGGCATCCGATACAATCCAGTCCAATCCGAAGCCGCCTCGCAACCGGAAGTTGGCTCGTCTCTCCTCCTCCGTTTTTTTTTCTCCCACGGTGTGCCACGGCCGGTCTCGACGCGTGCGCTCTCTCCTCTCTCCTTAAGAGAGAGCGAGAGAGCGCACGCGTCGAGACCGGCCGTGGGTGTGCATGTGACTAGACTACCTCCGCGCTTTTCTTTTTTTTGTGTGCGGCCGCCGCGAACGCGAGGCCTAGTCGTTTCTCGCCGCTGCGTGTTGACTGTGCTGACGATGAATTCTGCGGGCGCCAGCGTCAAGATGAAGCGACGGCAGTTCACGCTTAAGGAAACACATCGTTTCGGAAGCGCCTAGTGCAGCGCTGTTAAACCTTCGGCTCGGACTCCCGACAGCCATAAATGTCCGCCAGGCTGCCGAAATGGTAACTGGGGTGTGGTGGAACGTAAAGGCCTCGACCATCAACAACTGCTGGAGGAAAGCTGGCCTGGTGAAATCGCCGCTTCACACAGAAGACTGCGATGACGCTGATAGCACGGATGACGACAGCGCAAAAGAGGTGCGGACTGAAGTCACTGCGAAACTCTCTGTAGACTCTTCTGTAACTTTTGCCGACTACGCCGAGTCGGAAAATGCTGCCCCTGACTGTAGAAGACATCGTGAGCAGCGTTCGCGAGTATGGAGAGCGCGGCAAAGAAAATGAACTGGACGACGATGCCGACTCGCCGCCTGCAGACCAAGCGGCCGAACCTGTGTCTAGTGCGGAGGTTCTTGCATCCATAGGCAAACTTTGCACATTCATCGGACGTTGTAGCGATGTGCCTGATTCTGTGCTCCAAAAAGTTGACGTTGAAGAGTTCGTCCTGGGGCGCCTGTGTCGCACCCGCCAGAATCACGGATTTCTTCAAATAAACGAGCGCTGAACCTCTCGTTTGCGTTCCTGTTTGAAAATTACATAGCTTGTCGTGTGCCCTTCCTGAAGGTACAGTATTTTCATTGTCCAGTAATACTACTACCTTTTTTCGCGAGTCTTTCGTTATTACGATATTTCAAAATAACGAACGATTATTCGCGACCCCGCGAAGTTCGTTGTATCGAGATTTCACTGTATGTCCAGTCCCTAAAGTTGATTGTTGGCAGTAAGCAGCAAGGGTTCAGCCGTGGAGAACATGGCCACCGTGAGAGCCTGGCAAGAGCCGCGGTAGGGTCTGCATTGAACAAGTTGGCGCGCACAACACAGTTGTTTAAGGAAATAAACGCCACTTTTGGCTGACCTAATATTTTTGGCTGTTCTACCGAGAGCCCGTTTGCTACGAACCTCTCGTGACATCGACTGTAGTAATTTTCGCCGAATAATTTCGGAGCAAATATTTTGAATACATCTGGAACACAAAAAAGGCTGGATGGGGCAATAAGCATTTAGAAATTCCATATTTTTCTAACACACAAGGCCACTACATAGAAAAAAAAAACGCATTGAAGCTTTGTTGCATCTATTGCATCTGTGTAGAGTTTGTGCAAAAATGGCCATTGGAAATTGGGGGAGCCAACCTGCATATGTGAGACCTATATGTGGGGCCTTCAACTGTTGCGTTAAGGCGGCGACTCCATGACACCTACTAGGTGTGCGCACCACGCGCCCAGCGCCACCCCACGTCAGGTGTTGGGAAAGGGCACCCATCTCCATGTGTCTCATGCTAGCTCCCCTTCGTGATCGCGCCGTTGCGCTTGTTTATCGAATTTCATGCGGAGTAGAGCGGCTGCGACAGTTGCAGTCGGCTCACTCGTTCCGCAGAAGTCAGGGGATCCACGCATCCTCTGGTTTGAGAGATTTAGTGCAGTGCGATCTGCTTCCGCAAGGTGCCGGTGCACACGTGCAGATCACCCTGAGGACACCACAAGGCGCCAAGCACCACCCAGCTGTTTACACACCTGCCCCCTAGCCAGCGTGTGTACACTGCCAGCGCGCGGAAATGGATTCCGCTATGATGCATGCCGCGCTGGTTGCGGTGCATGCGCATCACGGGTGGCGCAGCCGTAGACACCTGGCTGGTACAGATCAGGGTGCTGCACTCCTGCCTGCTCGCATCTGTTGCTGCAAGCATGCGTAGATTGGCTCTGGCATACACGCTGGAGCGCAGTCATGGGGCACAGAGTCTAGGCTTTGGTTGAACACGTGCCACAGTGCCATCCGAGAAGAGGTCCGCTGCACCAATACCACTCACAGCAGAAGTTCCAGAAACATTATTCGCTCAAGTAGAATACTTCGAATACCAAACATTCGGATCGAATAGATTAATTATTGCTTTACTATTCGACCGAGTATTCAAAATTATCGAATATTTGCATAAGCCTAGGTTTTGTCCCTTCTTTTCCAACCATGCAAACACATGGACCCTCAAGAAATGCCCAAATTCAATTAATAATGGCTGGCTGTGTAGTGGAACAGTCTGCAATTAGCAGTTACAGTGTAGTTAGTCCTAAAATAAAGGGGGTAAAGGAAGGAGGTTGGTTGGTGGGGTTGAGTCATGCATGTATTTAGGTGCTCGGGGAACCCCAAAAAGCCATGCCACTCCTTGTCTTGCCACTCTTGCGCAATGTGTTTTTCCCCACCTTCCATCCACGGGGTATAATTTTTCCGGTTCACTGAAATTTCGTACTCTTCACTTGCTGTTTGCCTTTGCAGTTAAGCCCCCTCCTGTATAATGCCACATGGGAAGAAACTCTAGTGCTACCACGTTGCAGACTGGAAAAAGCTGCGGAGACGCTTACAATTATGGTGCAATTCTGGGGACTGGTGCTGAATTCATGAGGCTGTTTATTTTTGTACCAGCCCACTAATCCACGGGCCACTGTGTAACATCAGTCCGCGACATGGCCAATCGCGTACGGTAGTGGCCTGCGGAGAAGTGAACTGGTGGCAGAGTAAACAGTCTCGTGGATTCGACCCCTGTTTCCGACATTCCCTATAGCATGCATGTATTAAAGCATAATGGAAGTGTTAAAAATCGCCGTTGTTGCGCAGTTTGTCATAAAAGGGGGTGACCATTGCCCACTCTTTCGCTAAAGAAATTTTACTCTCATGTGAACGTGTTCCTCAGTTTGGGGGTCGTTCGATAATTCCGCAATCAGTAATTCTGATGTTTTTTTTTTTTTCCGCACTCTTAAAGGGCCCCTGCCCACCCCATAATCCCAGACACTCTCTACCTCTCTTTTAGTGAGCCTCCTCTCCTTCCATTCCCTCCTCGAAATTTTTCTCTCCCGCTCCTCGTCGAGTAGGCTCGGCAAGGCAAAATCACCCCTTCCTTCTCCGGTGTAAGCCGGAGGCGTGGTGTCTGTGGAGTGCGTCACAGGGCGACGTCATGGCCCCGCCTTCAATAGAATTCTTTTCTTGGTTTTTGCATTTTCTCCGCACACTGAACGATCGAGAGGCGCGATCGGCTCGACCACCTAGACTTGTTAGCGAGCGCGTCCTTTCATACATCTGTTTGTCATTCCCAGTTAACGAGCCACCTTTTCATTTTCTTTTAGGCCTCCCCACCGTTTCACAAGCGGAGGGACGGAAGTCGGTTGTGTTCGAAACACACGGCGAAGCGCGGACCCGGCAACCGCCCGTTTGCTTTTCTCCATGCGTGTTTGTGTTCTGTTTGTTTGTGTCTTTTCTCCGCTCCAAAGCATATGTCATTCATTGGAGTCAAGGCGTACGCAAGATGCACGAAAGATAAGCGGTGTGTGTGCGGAGCGGTGAAGTGGGCGAGCGAGGGAAAGGCTCTGCTGCACTAGTAATTAAAACCTTGTTTTGGAGGGCTTGCATAGAAGAAAAAAATCTGAGAAGGGAGCGCGTACGCAGAGCGTCTCGTGAGGTGATCACGGCGGGGGGAGGGGGGGGGGGGGGGCGAACCAACTCCCTCAGTTTTACTATTTTTTACTTTTTATGGCTAGGGTTCAAGGCTGTCGCCGCACGCTCCCTCCGCAGTCTTTTTTTTTTTTTTTTTTGTTCCTTCATGCGGGTTTGTAGACATGAGCCAGAACAGAAGGCGCTGCGGAAAGCCTTGTGCAGACGACGCGACGCCAAGGCTACGCCCAACCTTCTCCCGTCAGTCAGAACGATGCACCAATGGAGTGGCTTTAGCGAAAGTAGCCCCCCTTGACGTCAGCGGGGTTCAGAGTAGTGGGCCGGGCCCGTTTTTGTTGAAGGAAAGAACGAGCGGGCTTTGATTTGAATTTTCGCAGCTTTTCGGGGCGCGCATGGCTCTAGTATTTTGCAGAGGTTATCTTCTATGCCTCATCTATGCAGTGGGCTTGTTTTTCAAAAATGTCCGGACCCTGGGCAGTGGCCCTTTAAGTTCTTTGCAGCAATATGGGAGGTAGAGACTGCCTCAGCCAGTCAGGAGAGTGTTAAAAGTTTTCCTCTGCGCCTCGTCATCCCAAATAGGAAGCATGCTGAGTAGGTGAAAACACGAGGCCTAGCGGCGTCAATGCCTTTCCACCACTGTAGGGTAGCGGCGCAAAGTCAGGAGGACTGTACAGTTGTATGCACAATGGACCTTCTTGTCCGAAAATAATATTTTTTGGGACTTACAAATTCTAGATGATGTGCGACTATTTTGCGTGCTCCCGGGGAAATCGTATAGAGATTCTAAAGTTGTTTTTAGCGCAGGTTCAAATGTGACTGCTTTAGTTTAGATGCTTTTGCTGGCTCATCACTGGACACTCAGCTCAAACCAAGAGTATGTTGTATCTTTGTTAAACATTGCTTTTAATTAACCTTGCAATCCACTAGCCCATTGAGTATGTCCTCAAGTAGTGATGCTGAAATTTTTCTTTGCCAAATCCTCTCTACGAGGGAAGTGGTGGGTTTTGTGTGCAAGGGCACTGGATGAGTGCTCTTGTAATGTGAGCTGCAGTGTTGCATGCAGTGAAGCTAAAGCTGCTAGCTATTCAGGGTCCCCTTCAATTCGTATTTGCCGAGTAATGCCATAGCTTTGCTTTCACCTGCTGCGCATCACTTTGTACTGGCAAGAGCTGGCTTTTGATGATGAGGTAATTTGCGTCTGAGGTCTTGCGGACAGACAGGTGCCTGCTGTCTAAATATCTGCCTGACCTTTGTTGATAGCATATCCCTGAGGAAGCCACACTTGCCTGAAAAACTACACTTTTAAGACTTGGGTCTCGTGCTTGCATGGCCGCTTGCCATTTTCTGCATTGACTATGCGATCTCTGCGCCTCTCCCACTGATGATAGACCAGCCAGTTTTAGCTAATTAGAGAAATGTATTTACTTTAAATGGTATGCTTTGTTAATACCAATTAAAGTTGGTAGGAGTACAGTGAGAAAAAAAAACTGAGTGCATAAAATAGTACTTTTGTTCGACTTGCCTGGTTGCTGGAAGTTTTTTGGAAAAACTGTTGTGCCATGAAGAAGGCTGCTTCCACATCCACAGCATTTACATTAAATGTCAATCTCTGTAAATATGAAGTGGTTTCTGGCTCCAGTGGGTAGTTATTTAACACTGTCACTGTAAAAAAAGACCAAAAATGATGCATATTATACCCCTGCCACATGGCAAATTTAATGTCATCCGATGAAAACAACATTAGGTATCGAATGAGTTTACTGAACTCATTCGCCAGCGATCATCGAGCTAATGTATTACCTCGACACTAGAGACTCGGCGAGAATATACACTGAAAATTGCAAAAGCGTCACAAGCATTGTAATATTACTGCGTCCATATAATTGGGTGGTCATTCATTTATATCTATAAAAATGCCAGATAGCATTGGAAAAAATAAAACTCACTCTTGCTACCAGCCAACCTGGGGTCCGGGCTCGCGTGGTCAACGTTGGCAACATGGCGGCACCCTGCCTGCTCGCTTTGGTCGAGGTCGACGCTGCATTTTTGACACGATAGCTTGCTCTAAATGGTTGTATTCACTTTTATTTTACGCATTCTCATCCCTCTGTAATGATACAGGTGAGAAATATTCATTACAGTAAAACCTCGTTAACCCGGATCTCACGGGACTGGGAAAAATGTCCGAGTTAACCGAGTTCCGGATTATCGAATGTACCAAGAAAACGAGAAACAAATGTACGCAGCATGAACATACCTTTATTGCTTGAAAAACTGCGTTATTTTCGTTTGTTTCGTCGCCGGAATCTGCGCTACAACTATCTTTCTCAACCCCATCAGGTGATGGTCCGCACGCTCACTGTCACGGGATTCTACGCAGAATTCCTCTAGAACGGCGAGAGCCTCGGTGGCCTCCCGCACAGTGCCACGTCGCGGCGGCTGGTCTAGATTTTCATCATCGGAACACTCATTCTCCTCCGCGCCGAGCACTTCCGATATGATGTCATTATTGGCCAGCTGCTGTTGCCGCTTCGCTGGGGGGGGCGGCCGCCATAACAGCAAAGCGTGAAGGCAGAGACAGCACGCACCAGAAGTCGAACGCAACGGGCACGAGTCCGCACACAACACGGCTTTTCGCACACTCTCAAAACAACACAGCTGCAGCGCAGGCGTAGCGTGGGTCGAATGGGCTGAGCAGCACGCACGTAGATCCGGTGACAAAGTAAGCCTAGCAAGCCGTTCCGTCGTCCTTTGCAACATTTAGTGGTTGCTGGATGGCTGAATGCTCAACCAGTGCGCTTGGTGGTGGCTAGCGCCACCTGGCCACTGATCGCTCTCTCACTATCATCATCACATCTCTCGCCTCCTGCGGCCGTTTCTCGTCTTGTTTCGGTTTGTGTGGCTCTCCTCGGCTGCGCCGGCTTCGTCGTCGGTTAGGGGTGTTTGAACATTCGGGCCGCCGAGTATGGACGTTTCGATAGTTCTCGCCGGGGTTGTCCGAGTTAACCGATACGCGGCTAAATGCTGCCGAGTTAACAAGCGTTTAACACCATTTAACTACACACATTTTTGCCGAGACCGCGGTGAGTGTCCGAGTTATCGAGATCCGGGTAAGCGAGGTTTTACTGTATTTTATTAGGTAAATTTTAGGATTTCTTGATGTTAAGCCTAACTATGTACGGCGTACTCTGTCGTCATAGCAACAACCTCTAGCGAAGTACAGTTGAACCCCTCAAGAACGAAATTCTCGCAGCAATGAAAAATTCTGGCGCCCCTGACAAACTTCCATAGAGTTCAATGCATTTGCCCCCTCTCTACAGCGAAGAGTTTTTGAAAAGCAGTCCCGCTTTAATGAAAGTTTGAGGTAGTGATCTGCAACATTTTTCGGCACGTCATCCAGCTGGGAATAGAGAAGTGGCAAAACTGCAGCAGCACACTCATCCGACAAGTCAGCTAACAATTTCTGTTACCAAGCATCGGCGCAGCCATTGCTGTTTACATTCTGTTGGTTCGATAATGATGATGATAGCAAGGAGGGTTTTTTTGTCGCTGTTCACTAAAAGCGGCTTTTTGCTAGTCCGTCTGTTGGCAACTATGCACGTGACGTTTCACGTGAGGACACCGCTGGCCAACACAGGCAGTTTTTTCCTCCTTGCTAGCCGTCAAAACTGCTCGCTACCACACTGTAGGGACCGGGCGGCCGTTCTATGGCACCACCGTCGCCTTGGCGGAACAGCGTGGCCAGTTGCACTCGGCGAGAATGGCTGTACCTGTTGTTTTGCAGTGCGACTTTCAAAGCTGAAATATTTTTGCGCAGTTTTTTTCGATCAGGCAACCTCGAAAAAGGCAAGAGCTTTTACGAGGCAAGCCATGTGCACAACATGCGCGAGTGTCAATGTGTGGTCACACACATATTCGGTTAGTGCATACCACAGACAAAGCTGAATGCGCCAAGCTACGATATTAACCTGGAAATAAGCGTAACTTCATTCCTTCGGGTGACCGTTGTAATACACAAAACGCATTTTACATGTTGTTTTACTGCCTGGATGCAGTTGGACGTATCAAGGAAGATAACTGCAGCAAAATGCTCCTGCAAAGCCGGCGTGGACGACCGATGCAAGCATGCCGCGGCGCTCGCATGAGCGCCAATCGAAGTTAGCGGGTGCCTTCTAAGAATATTTACTCGAAAGGGAAAAAGACTGGGCTCATGGGACGATGATACATAACCTCATTACTTATGGCAGAATCGAGGCGAGTTTTATGGTAATACGAGGGTGTTCACAACAGCCACCGGAATGCGTATCTAGGATAAACACCGCTTGAACAGTGAGCAATTGCTTCATGCGGAAAGGCAGTGCTTTATGGCTGAATTGGAGGAGGGAAGCGCGGTGCCAAACTTCACTTGCTGTTCCTTGAACAAAAATTCCAAGGGTGCACTCAAGTCTGCCTAGGTGTAGTAATGTGAAAGCATTTCTCTTACTCCTGCCGATTATGTTGCTGCTTGTTCGTTATTTTGTGCCTTTGCTGTTTCTAAGTCGTGTTTTCTTTCTAACTTCGGTTTTACCGCATCCGAAGACGTGGGTCCCGTTGCTAGAGCATCTAGTAAGCACACCAAAGTAGTAATTAATTAGATAATTTAGATAAGTAATTTACCTGATCAGCAGTTCAATTAAATTGCTGCTGAATCTAAGAATTCTCCAATTGGGCTAATTAATTTGGTCAATAATTTAATTATCCAGTTAACCATTTGGTGAGTAAACTGAATGTAATGCAACTTAATTGTTTATTTAATTAAATGTGATTAACCAATTCACAGGTTCGATGACGCATGCAATATTCTCCAGCTGGCTGGAAGCCTTGATGCGGATATGCGGAAGCAGGGCAAATCTGTCTCCCTCTTTTTGGATAACTGCAGTGCCAACCACATCGAAGACGTGTTTTCTTTCTCTTTTTTTTTTCTTTCTCTCACGTCGTTTTGGTGCCGCTGAGCCATTTCCTTCGCTTCCGTCCACACGATCTGTTCTTCCAGTGCACGGAAACTGCGTGCATGTCACGTGCCATTCACTGTTTCGTGCAGTAAAGCCTTTGCACACGCAGCGGCATTGCTTATGATGGGTGTGACGCAGAAGAGCTCCACCATGTCTTCCCGTGAAGGGTGCAGGAGGGTCTTATGGTTTTGGGGCAGTTATGCTCCCGACAGTGTGCATGCAGTAAAGCAGTGATGGAAACATGAAAAAATAGTTATTGCTGCACTGTTCTTATCTTAACATCTGGCAACCATTGCCCAGTCTTTCACCGATTAAATTTACCGTGATGTTCCTGACAAATTTTTATGGTTCCTTGAAATTCAAATTAGCGAGCTTTTGCTGTACTAGCCTCGGCTCGACATTAGATACACAGACGCCGTTCGAGAGGCAAGTGTCCAGATTTCCACCATTGACTTCAGAGTCGTTCTTTCATTATTACGATATTTCGGTATAATGAATTATTATTGGCAGTACCGTGAAGTTCCCTGTAAGGCGACTTCGCTACATTGTGTGTTAGTGCGTGAGAAACGTGGACAGGAGATGACGCTGTCATGATGTACCAACAAAAGAGCAGTTTGCAGCTCATTCTCTCCAAGATGAGTTTGGATGAGGAGTTTAGTCCTGGGCTTTGTGGGGCCTTAAAGGGACCGACCGCTGACCGAGACATGAGGTTATGATGGAAATGAAAAGATTGTGCCTATATTGTAAGAGTTGAGCACTGCAGTGATTAAGAAAAAAAGATTTCTAAATTTAATTCGACATTGAAAACCTTATAAAAACCCATCTTGCGGTGAAACCCACCATTATCAGTGTAGCCACGCACAGGACCACATCTATCACTCATTTGTTTAAAGTGCACAGTGTTCTTTTTTTTTTTAAGTGTTCATGTTTATTATAGTTTACACTCTCTCTAGTGCGCCCTTCGATGAAAAGCAAAGCTCCCTTTGCATCGTCAACCATGCGCTTTCAGCTTTTGTAACTGGATGGTGCAACAGTGTTTTAAATTTCTTGAATGGAGCGGCAACCACGGTCTACTAAAACATTCGTCGATAAGGCATACATCACTGTGCCATACCAGCTTTGGGTGTATAAACTAAAACTGATGCTACTCTATACTAAAAATATCTTATTACTGTCTGGCGGGAGAGATTTGTATTAGTTCTGGGTACAGCACTTTTGCCGACGTGCAGTCGCCATCACGCTTGCTAATTAAGGTTTCCAGCACTGGGATGTATGAAAATGGGTGCATGCACTTATTTAAAAATTTGTTGTAAAAACTTTGTACAGTGTTTTCAACAACCACCGTTGCAGAATCTAATAGCTTTGACAGCAAGTTTTCCGTTTTGCCCAAAAAATTGGGTCCTTGAAGGGGCTCTAACCATGTAGCGGTATGACTGGGATGTCATCTGAAGGACGCGGGGGCAGTTTCTCATCTGGAAGTCCCCGTGGTGGTGCTGCAGACTGCCTGCACACTGCCTCATGAATATGGTCTAGCAAGAATTTTTCGAATGCACTTTGTAGAAGCAGAGTTACCGTAGTCAGAATTTGAATTTCAGCATCTTCACGCCTTTCCCTCTCCTCTCGTCACTTTTTTCACGCTGACTCGCTGGCCCCACGTCCGGGAGCGGAGCTACGCGTTCATGGTAGCTGCCTGACGTCTGAAAGAATCTAACAAATAGCCACCTGTGAACTTGGATACGCCGGTGCGAGTGACTGAGGAGGGCACAAGCATGAAAAAGTCTCCAGGAAGGGCTCACCAACTTTCGCGCGTGATTGTGGGTTCTCTGCTGCGTGTAGAAGTGCATTATTCGGCTCGGGTTTTCACGACAACATGATGCATTGATTGAGCAAGTTGGTGTGCTCTCCTTGGAAGGTGTTTCAGAGACCCCTTAAAATTTAGTGTTCAGTCCCTTTAAGGGACTGGGGTTATTCTACACTGTCTGCTGGCGGTGTCTGAGCCTGCTTTTTTCTTGCAGGCTGCGGAACCGATTTTCATCAACAACACTCGTGTGAACGTTGAAGAGAAGAAGACCAAGCAGAAGCTTGCCACAGAAGGACGCGGGGGCAGTTTCTCATCTGGAAGTCCCCGTGGTGGTGCTGCAGGCGGCCTCATGCAGAGGGGACCCCCTGGAGGGCGTACTAATGGAGCTGGTGGGCGCGGGGGCGCTTTCTCGCGGGGTGGCGGTCGTAACCCTCCTGGTGGTGGTGGCCTTGGCATCAGGCACAACTAGCCCTACCACGGCAGACACGCAGCTGCCCTCACCAAGCTGAACTCCCAGGGCACCTTCCTGCTCCTGTTGGACTGTCCCTTGACTGTCACCCCCCTGGGGAGGCGCGGGCATCTGCACAACCTATCACTCTATTGTCCCCTCATCTTGTTATTTCTTGCCTCTCACCCCACCACACTCGCCTTTTTTGTTGTTCTGCCACTGTCATTGGTAGTAGTATATGTTTACATCTGTTGTCCCTCTTTGTTAGCAGGTAGCCTTGTTTTGTGCATGCCACAGAGAAAGACGAGTGCATCTTGTTTTTATTTTGCAGTAGGTGGCCTCTTTTTTTTTTTTTGCATCTGTGCATTTGTTTCTTTTTTACCAGTAGGCTTTTTTTTTCTTTGCTTAAGTTGTGCCTCTTGCCATCTGAAAGAGTAGCCAAGCTAACTCTTATCAGTTCACTGCTGCAGTTTATCAGCTTTTATTTTGAATGGTGGGGTGGGAGGCTATAGCAAGAGAAGAGAATCCAGGGATATGCCTAGCTGCTGCAGGACGGTGCTGGGAAAAGGGAGCTCCGAGTGGAAACGGAAGCGTTGCTCTTTACCTATGGTGACAAAACAATGATGACAGAACTTTAAACCCTGCATCTGACTTGGCTGAGCCAGGGAAGATTTGTGACATATGCTGGCACAACAAAGAAAATTGTGCATGCTGGGCTGCACCAGATTCGCAGCCAAAGAAGGGTGAACACTGGAAATGGAAGCTGTGCCGGCCCCCATTCATTCATACAGTACTGCTGTTATTTTTTGTTAGGTTTTTGTATGTATGTATGTGGCTCGTGTACGATGTCCTTTTGTAAGGAAAAGGAGAAATACCAAAAAAATGAGCTAAAGTAAAAAAGAGACAAATTTTCAGAAGATTAAAAATGGTCAGCCTGCCCCTCCTCTCTCCCTCTGTCTTGTGCTTTTTTTTTTTTTTTTAGAAACCTATTTAATTTTTGTGGCCTCCTGTATATAAGTGAATGGTTGCAACCTATAGGCCCCACATCTGTGCTTTTGTCAACAATTTTAAATGAATTAGGAGTGGAGGAGTGCGGCATCTGTGTTGACACCGATTCCTAGTGGCTTCTCTAGGAATTGAATTCAGCCCTTCTCCCCCTCCCTCCCTCAGCTTAGCAAGGTTCCCTCTGCATAGCAAAGTGTTTCCCTGCACAGTGAGGTCACTTTCATCACTCTAATCACATGCAACGGATAATTGCAGTATATTTTATTTGGGTGGACAAGTGTCCTTTATTGTTTCTCCCCGATTGCCTAAAACGGCCGCTGCTGGAGAGTAACTTCATGCCACCTTTTTTGCAGTGTTGTAAATACTGTGGGATATTCTCAGACTGCCACATGTACACAATCTGGTTTTTTTTTTTTTTTTTGCAACTACCAGTCAGAATTTTTTTTTTTCGTTGCCATTTATTATTTTATCACTGTTTTGCCTGACCAAACTATTGTGCTGCAGTTATAGAATTGTCTTTTTCCTCCTTGCAATTCATCGTCATTTGCTGTTTTTATATAATGGTGGAATCATTAACCCATAGCCGTAACTTAAAAACAAAGGCCCATCTAGTGAAAAAAAAAAAAGAAACGAAGGTAAATAAAAGGTGAAGCAAGGTGGTCACTTTAGACCTTGTTGCTTGAAGTTGTGTGTGCATTTTCGAGTTCTTTAGTGGTGCTTTTCTCCTAATCTGAAAACCATGTGTCATCACTTTTCAAGACTCCTGGCTTTGCTCAGTTCTTAGTGAATGTTATAAAAACATGTTTTATAGAAAGGAATCTAGAACGAAGTTCAGAACTCAAATACACTCAAGTAAGAGGTATCTCATGGACACAATGCTTGCATTTCCTAAGCTTCACATGCAGTAATGGTGGAGCAGTCGTGGTGTGCAGATTAGGAGTTGTTGTGGCCTCGCCTGCTTCGGGCTGAGCGTCTCGGCAGTCACATCACAAACACAAGTATATATGTTAGTGGACATGGCACTGCTTGGGCTTGAAGTGCGTTCATCTCTGTGCTGTTCATGCTCACACTGCTGCCTCTGGCTGTGCTGGGTGTTGTACACTTCGACAGCATGGGCCCGTGAGTAGGATGGTTATCTGCACAAAACCCTTCCTTTAGGGGCTTATAGCAGCAGCTTGTGAAAATTTGGTAGGGCGTTACTGGCGATCTTAGTAAGTAGTATGCCAAGAAGTATAGTAGTAGGGGCCCTGACAAACCTTTCTTTAGCTCTCATTGCCAGTGCTTTGTGCCCAACTATGGCCAATTTTTTCACAACAGTAACACCAGTGGAACTTCTTTTGATACCTAGCAGAAATGCCAGCTTGTGCTCCTTGCTTAGTGTCTCCACTTCTCTGGGCCAGTCTCCAGTTCATTTGTTAGCTGCATGCTGTATGTAAGGAATGTAGCTAACATACCTTTACATCAATAGGAAGGTTGGTGGCTGCATTGGTTTGTGAAGGGTAATAACTCTGGGCCCTATTTCAGTATTCTCAAACATACAGGCAAAACGCTGCAGGGGTTTGGATAAAATTTGTGACTGACAGAAGGCCAAGCTCCATGTATGTACTCGAGGTTTCATGCGAAAGCCCAAGCGACCAGCAACGCCATTGCACAAAGTGTTTTGCATCCACAGGAAATTAAGCTTGTCTCCCAGAAGCCAAGCAGTTAGCCAATCGGTGCAGTGAAGTCAGTGCAGTTAGCCAATCAGAACCCGCCGTATACATTCTGAAAAAGTTAGCGCAACACAAGAACAATCACGAGAAAGAAAGACTGGACAATGTGCTTCCCTGACGCGCATCGTCCTGTCTTTCTTTCTCGTGGTTGTTTTTGTGTTTCGCTAACTTTTTCAGAAACTGTACCAACTTGCCCAGCAACAAGTTTTACTTGAGTACTGCCGTATACACTTGTGGGCTTGCGGTTTATATGCTCGTTTTCGTCTCTGCAAGCGCAGCGGTTTGTTCATCGTCGCTGCACCGCCACCATAGAGAGAATATTCCATTTGCTGTGGCTGTGACACAGAGCTGAAAATTATTTTTTTTTAAATTTCCACACACTAAAGCTTTGCCGTCGTGCGACAGCCGTTCCTCTTACCCACGAAGACTTGCACACTTGTTTTCTTTCTCACAGTCACAATCATTATGTGAAAGACCACACGGCATACATATAAAGCCCCGCTTTAACCAAGCCTTACGAATGTCTGCATAGCGTAGCAGTAGCATGTCTGACTCTCAATCCGACGGTCAGGTTTTTTTGGTGCGCCGCTGGTGTGGCTGGCGCCATCTATGGGAGCCTCTTGTAATCGACTAGTCCCAAGTTTGTGGCCATGCTGCTGGCAAACATCTGCTTTATTGCGCCACGGGGCCTTTACGATTTCGCGTAAGAAGCAATCTGCTTGTCGGTACTGGTGGGCTAACAACACTTGGAACGGGCTCTGGGCAGGTGTATTGCAGGGTGAAATGCATGTCTAGCCGAGTACTAGCGCTGGATACCCAGTGCTACTCTGCTTCTGCAGTCGGTACAAAATCGCTCTCGTCGCATATGCTTGCTTGCGTAGTTTGCTCACTAGGACTATATACACTAAATTTTTGCTTGGGTATTTTTTTTTCTTTCAAACGATGCTTTAGACACTGGCGTTCACCTACGACCGCTAAAGAAATTTATAATTGAATTTCTTCTTGACACTCTTTCAGTTCATCAACCGAACTTTGGCTGCGTCGTGTCGTAGGAGGTTAGGTCACATGAGGCACGAAAAAGCTGCGATATAACTGCCGATACGTCTAGCTTTTTAAGCAGGCTGGTTGGGCTTCACTAAGTTAAAACTCTGTATCAGTGTTTATTTTGCAGTTTTTCCATGCCTCCTGTGACCTAAAGTTCAACATGTCATGGCCATCATTTGGTTGATGAAACCGAAACAGCATGAGAATAAATGCAATTATAGATTATTCAGCAGTCGTAGGTAAATACCACGCAGGGATCTGTGTAGTACTTCAATATGTAACGCATCATTTGAAAGAAGAAAACTCGACAAAATTAGGTGTCTTAGTTCGAGAGCGAATCCGGTAGGCTGCGTACCTGCCTAAGCAAGCGAAAGCCTGACGCGGTGGGTGGGCGAGTTGCTTGTCTGTTTGGAACTTCCTGTTGCATTTTTACGGTGTTTTAGAGGAGCGATGGCTTTTTACTGAACTTTTAGCGCGTAGAAACGGCAACTCCAGGGAACCGCACAACTTGCCCACAAGTCGCTGGTTGCTCCTACAACCGGCAGGGAGCGCAGCGGAGGCGAGCGGACATAAAGGCACCCTATTGCGGCTGCTCGGCCAGCCTTTCTGAGAACTGCATGTGGGCGACGCCAGTATTCAGTAATTGCAAAAAAACGGCCAACGACCGATCTTATTTAATCCCAAAAAACGTAAATAATGACATGCTACCTTGTGGGCGATGTTTGCCCTTGACTAGGCCACTAGTTGGCGCACACGAACTTTAAAAAGTGCGAACAGATAAATATGGAAGTCAATGCAAACGCTTTAACTGCGCATGACCAACGTTCAGAGGACCGCTGCCGGGGCGATAACGGGAGGCCAGCCATGTTTCGCTAAGAAAAGAAAAAATGCTAAAGGAAGTCTCTCTCCTTTCGCTCGCACCTTCCTCCAATTCCTTAGGGCGCGGTTCAGGTGATCGAGCTATGCGAGGCAGATACTGCGCCATTTCCTTTTCTCAAAAACCAATTAACCAAGTCGTGTCACGCCGGACGTTCTGTTAATGACGGTACGCGAGACCTTGGGAACCACAGAATTGGAGATATGCCCAAGTGGTGTTTAGGTAATTTACTACAGAACTGTTTTTTATCTTGTTTGTTTCCGCGGGCTGTGCGTCGCAGGTGAACGGGTTGACGCGCCAAAATTTTCTTTTTTTTTTTTTTAGAACGATGCGTAAGGCAAAGGAATCGCCATGTGAATGTCCCCTGCGCTCAGGACCAAATTAATAATCGCATTCGTTCCATTCAGTTTCGGCTTCAGCATTCGATACAGGTAGTAGATGAGTCCTTTAGAGTGAACTTCCCGCTCCACATACAGCATTCGATACAGTTGCGACGTCACAAGTGAGCACCAGGTCACGTGAGGCATGCAAAAACTCCAGTCATGGCTAGTCTGGAGGGAGAAACGCGTGCCGCCGCCACTCCTCGAGCCCGGCCGGGTGGTGGTGTAAGCATTTATTGCCAAGACATGCAGAGGGGACAAACCCTGCCTCCCCTTACGTGGAACGAAGCAACCCTTAGGGGGTTGCCCTTAAAGGGCAAAGGACAGTCCTTGGAGGGCTATCCGCTTCAAGGCGTCGGTAATTATCCGGCGCTGGTCAGCAGCAGCGGAGCTGGTAGGAGAGTCTCCCAGTATGACTCCGCCGTGGTTGGGGATGGAGGGCGTGGGAAGGTAGGGCATGTGAGAAGGATATGAATAAAGTCTCCCAGCGGCCATGAAGAGTAGGGTAGGGAGCAGTACGGGTCTGGAGTCGGCGCCAGTGGGAAGCCTGGGTGAGGGTTCCAACTCCAGCCCGGAAAGTGAGACCTCGGGCGAGGGAGTGGACCTCCTCGTTACCGGGGAGGCCTGCGTGTGCGGGGGTCCAGTAAGGGTTACAGGGCGGGTGGGTGCCAGAAGCGTAGAAGCCGCGGTGCGGGATACCAGGCCTTTAGCGAAATTGAATAGGGCAGATTTTGAGTCTGAGAGAATTTTGGTGGCAGAGGTGGAGATGAGAGCGAGCGAAATGACTGCTTCCTCTGCAATTTCTGACGAGTCTGTGGTGATGGAGCCTCATGTGAGTAATCGGGCCTGATTGTTAGCGAAGGCGAGAGCCCGACGAGTAAGCTGCCACGTCCACGTAGGCTACCTCAGAATTGTCGCCGTACAGCTTGTGTAGGGCTTTGGCGCGGGCTGCCCTGCGTTCTCCGTCGTGCTCCGGGTGCATGTTCTTAGGGATGGGATGGATGATGAGATGGGAGCGTAGGTCTGGAGGTAGGGGGGCCTCCTCGGTAGGATGGATGATCGGGGCGATGCCTAGCTGACAGCAGAGTGCGGCCTGTCACGGTACCCGACAGGCGAGTCAGCTGTGCTGTGGCTTGAGGAGCTGTGGCTTCTGCCAGCTCCTCAAATGTGTTGTGGGTACCGAGGTTGAGGAGCCGGGTAATAGAGGTGCTGGGGGGTAGGCGGAGGGCGACCTTCGTGCAGCTCCTGAGGAGCGCGTTGATGCGGTCCCGCTACTTCTGCTCTAGGGGGAGGTAGGGGAATGAGTACGCCGTGCGGTTCGTGATGTAGGCTTGGGTGAGGCGGAGAGTGTTCCGCTTTCGCAGACCTGCGCGCCGGATTAGACGGTGTTACGATTCGTGGTAGCAGCATCCCACCGCTACCACCAGTTGTTGCGGCTCAGGTAGCATGGTCGGGTCGGAGAGGGGATGAGGGAGGTCGGAGACGAGGTTACGGTAAAGAAAAGAAAAAACTTTATACAGGTAAATTTACATTATATACAAACAGCAACTGAGAGAACGTCTCAGTAAGAGAGTCTCGAAAACAAGGAGCAAAGCTACATGGCGGTGAGCTCGATGGTCAGGAGCTACTCGGCGCCGAGTTTTATAGCGTTTCCTTTCCCTGGACTCCCTAGATGGGGGCCGGACCTGCCGACGAAGGAGTGTCCAGAAAAGTTCACGGTGACACCCATCACACTCTCTCATTAGGGAACGCACCCCCGTCACGTGTTGAGATCGAGAGGATGCCGTCTACGTCGCGCAGACACCGGAATGTCGGAGAGCGGCGTTCCCGCGCTTTTCATGTGGTCGCACGTGCAGGGTCCAGGCTACGTGCAAGTCCACGCGGTGCAGGAGAAACGCTCGCTGTTAACTTCTTCCTAGAAGACGGACGCTGCTGTCAAACTTGATGACTGGACTCAGCTGACCCCCCGGGCCCCTTGAAATGTCAAGTACTGCCGGCCTTGGCAGCTAACTTCGTTCTTTAGAAGAGGGTGCTCTGCAGAGCAGCGCTGGCGAGTTGCGGGGTGGATTACTGACGCCGCTACCGTGGCTAATTCAGGCGTTGACCCCACGTGCCTTTCGGGACTCGTGGGCATTCCGCTGCAACCGCGCCGATTTTTCCTCACGACGAAGGCGAAACGTAACAACGGGTGCCTTGCTGGGTTTGGGTCTGGAGAGCTTGGATGGTGTCGCCGTGGGAGTGAAGGACGAGGCCCAGGATGCGAATCTTTGAGACGAGGGGAATGGGATGGTTGCCCAGTTTAAGACAGATTGGAGGGTTGGCAGGGTCGTGCGGCCTGGGGCGTTAACGGAAGAGTTCTGATTTGGAAGGTGAGCAGGCTAGGCCGCGCGCGTGAACGTACGAGTCGATGATGTTGAGGGCCAACTGTAGGTTGTGTTCCATGTCGCCATCACTGCCTCGATTGGCCCAGACAGTGATGTCAGCATAGAAGCTGAAATGTATGTCGGGAACTTGGGCGAGTTGGTGGGGGAGTTGGAGAAGGGCTATGTTGAAGAGGAAATGAGACAGCACAGCACCCTGAGGCGTTCCCCGTGCTCCCAGTGAGACACCGGGGAGCTGGTGATCGCCCAAGGTGAGTGGGGCTGTGCGTTCGGAGAGGAAGTCGCGGACGTAATTGTACATCCGCGGACCTACGCCTATGGCGTGGAGGCCTTCGGACGGCTGCGTGGGTAACGTTGTCGAAAGCTTTTGTCAGGTCGACACCGAGGATAGCCTTGGTGTCGCCCGCAGGGGAATCAAGGTGGTGTTTGAGTTGTAGAAAGACGTCCTGGGTGGATAAGCCTGGGCGGAAACCAAACATGCACTAAGGCATGAGGTTATTCTGAGCCGGGTGTGGAGAACGTGCTCCATGAGCTTGCCCACACACGAAGTAAGGGATATGGGACGAAGGTTAACGGGGAGAAGTGGTTTGCTGGATTTGGGAATAAAGACTACTTTGGCGTCTTTCCACTGAGGTGGGAGGGCGCCGCGCATCCAGCATTCGTTGAAGTAGTCGGTTAGGGCTTTGACGGAGGGGGAATCGAGGTTGAGGAGTGCCTTGTTGTGCACTTCGTCGGGGCCAGGAGCTGAGGACGTGTTGAGGTGCTGGAGTACTGCCCTGACTTTCGCCTCGGTGATCGGTCGGTCGAGGAGGTCATTGGGTGAGCCTGTGTAGTCAGGGTGGTCTGCGGAGGGATATGCGGGGAAGTATAGATCACGAAGGTCCTGGAGGAGTTCCTGGGGGAGGCCCCGGATGTGTGTATGAGCTTTATTAGGTTGTGTTACGGGTGTGTCTTGGACTGAGTCGAATCAGTGAGATGGCGGAATAGGTTCCAGGTCTGGGGCAGGCTCATGTTGCCGTCCAACCTGTTACAGAGAGATTCCCAGTTTTGGCGAGATAGCGTCGCAGCATGCGTCTCAATCTCCTTGTTGAGCCGGGCCAGCTGGCGTCTGAGTGTTCGATTCCAGCGCTGACGCCGCCACCTCCGCTCAAGACCCGCCTTGGCCTCCCATAGGTGCATGAGATGGGAATCCATTGCGTCTGCAGGGCAGTCCTCTGGGAGGGGGCGAGTCACGGCGCGGACGTCACGCTGGAGTTGGTCGGTCCAAGTAGCTATGTCTGATATGGTGTCTATAGAGTGCGAACGGCTTGGGAGGTGCGGAGTGAGTTCCACTTCGGGATGCTAGCATCACGAGGGGGTCTGCGTGCTTGGCCTGATTGTAGGAAAATCTCGATAATGAAGTGATCAATACCCAGATTCTCCTGGGTGTTACACCACGCAGCGTGAGGGAGGCGGTGGGTGAGGTCGGGAGTAGTGTGCGTAGACGCTGTTTCCGATGCGAGTAGGGGTGGTGGGGTCTGTGATAAGGGAGAAGCCGGCCTGTTGAGCTGCGAGCCATGCCCTGCGCCCCTTTGGGGTTGTAGCCCCAGGCCGTATGTGGGGCGTTGAAGTCCCCTACAATTAGGAGGGGGCATTTGTGTGCGGCGCGCTTGGCAAGACTGTTATCCCGAGTGTGCTACGGCACGAGTTCGATGAGGAGGTGATCTATTTCAGGGACGTCTAAGGGGTGGGAGATAGTAGTGAGCGCACGGCGTACAAAGAATGCAACCCGAGGGGGTGTAGGAGAAATGGGGACGATGGGCAGGTAGCTGGGTAGGGTAAGGGGATTGGAGGGCTCTTGCAGCGCGAGCACGTCGGGGCCGTCTGCCCGAGCTAGGAACTGGTGAACCAGTCGCCGCTTGGAACCAAAGCCGCGACAGTTCCACTGCCAGATGGTGAGGCTAATGCGTGGCCTCGCCATCACTTTTGCCGTGCAGGAGTTAGAGAGGGTGTGGAGCTGGGCCTTCTTTTTAGGCCGCGCGGCGGCACAAGCTGTCGCGTGGCGAGCCTCTTGCTCCTGAAATCGTTCGTCAATTTGGCGAGCGAATTCGTCTAGACGGGTAGTGAGCCTGGAGAATTCATTGGTGAAGGCCTGGATGGCCGTCTGCACCGCGGCCTGAATTCTGGCTTCCATGAGTTGTTCGAATTTGGGAGGTAGGACAGGGGTTATCTCGGCCGGGGTTGCTGTGGTCAAGGAGGTAGGGGGAGTTGCAGCCCGCTTCTTGGCTGGTGGTTCGCGAGTAGGGAGAGGTGGCGGTGGAAGAATGGAGGTAGGAGCGGCCGGGACCGCTGTGTCTGGGGTAGTGGTTTGGGTCTGCTGATGAGCACGCAGCTGGGCCTGGAGGTGAGGTTGGTGGTTTGGAGGGAGGCGAGCTGCGCGCGGACACGCAACAGCTCTTCATAGAGGGGGTTGGCGGAGTTCTGGGAGACTACGCCTGCAACGCTACACCTCCTCGAGCCCGGCCGTGCTCCAGTGTAATAGCTCTGTTCATCTGTTTCTATTCCGTATTCTGGAGTAGTTTGAGCAAGAGTGAATGAAAACGACAAAACAGTGGTTATAACTGAGTTTTTGTATGCCTCCCGTGTTCTCGTATTCTCTTGTGACGTCGCAACCATCGCCTCGCAGCTAACTCCGTGATAAAGCTCGACGAGACGCGGACATTACCTACGCAATGTACGCGGACGCTATCACACTATGGACAACTACAGGATCCCTAGCGGAAAAAGTAGCTGCAGAGGGCAATAGACCAAGTCGAGCAGTATGTGAGGGCCTGGTGGGCTCGGCAGAAAAGTCCGAATGCGTTAAAATCAAGAAGGGCACGAGAAAATTCGACCCTCCGATAGACCTGAAACTTGGAAACGAGCCGATACCGGTAAAGACGGATATAGAAGTCCTCGGGATGTGGCTACAAAACGGGGGACGGTGCAAATACCATCGGCTCCCTGAACCCAATGGAGCTATTCGCCAGAATAGTACGAAGAATCGGCAGCAAAAGGGAGGGAATGAGAGAGGAGGACACCCTCAGGCTAACAGACAGCCTATATCACGAGAAGGGCTACGTGTACAGCCTGCCCAACCACGAGTTCAACAAGTAGGAGCTCGCGCAGGTTGACACAATCCTACGCAAAGCGTACAAAACGGCGCTCAAACTTCTGCAGTCAACAATGACTGAGAAGCTGATGGTCTTGGGAGTATCGAAGAAATTTAAAGAACTACGAGAAGCGCGAAATTGGGCAGACGAGGACAGGGAGACACCTACCAGAGAAACTAGGATTATACCCATGGGCTCGCAAAAGAACAAGGAACAACTGAGAGACGAAGACGGGAGCGAAATCCGGATCGGACCACTGCCTCTACACATGGAGCCGAAACTTAATGTGAGAGAAGACAAGCTGGAGTACGAGCCCTCGACAGGGAATTCGGAGAGACAGCCATAGCGTGTTCCACGCGGACGCAGCCAAGTACAAGTACTACAAGCGCAAGACGGTCGTTGTAGCAACGGGCGGGGGTGGGTGGTGGGGGGGGGGGGGGGGGGAATAGCGAGCGCAGCGATAGCCAGCCCAAGCATAGAAGCCGCCATCGCTTAACAATTGTGCATGGAAACGCAGCAGGACAAAATTTGGTTGTAGTCACTGACTCCAAACAAGCTTGTGGGAACTATACATACATGCGAGACAGAATCTACGGGGCAGCAACCCGCATGCTGAAAAAGGAACCAAAAGCACTACCATCGGCAAACACGAAATCGTATGGGTTCCGGGACACGAGTGAATGAGGGGCAATAAGATAGCGGTCGAGTTAGCTAGAGGATACGTCAACCGGGCAGACTACTCATCACCACAGGCACCTTCGACCCTGTCACCCCCACATACTCAGACAACCTAGATTACGGCAGCGGAAGTCAGAGCGGCCCTCCTGACTCTCCGTACCTCCTCCGCTCCTGGTGTTGACAAAATCTCGAACTCCATGCTCCTCAACCTGGGTGATCAATCGATCACCCAGATTACGGACTACTTCAACAAATGCTGGGTGAAGGGCACCCTCCCCCAGTCTTATTGATCCCCAAATCAAACCACTCACACTAGCCACCCTCTGCCCAATCTCTCTCACTTCGTGTCTCGGAAAACTTTTCGAACACATCGTGCTGGCGATACTCACTCAACACATGACGGACAGTGCCCGCTACCACCACAGCATGGTGGGCTTCCGTCCCCATTTACCTGCGCAGGATGCCATGCTGCAGCTCACAACTGACATCTTTGACCCGGCCATACCAGGCCACATAAAGGTGGTGCTGGCTTCAGATGTATCAAAGCCTTCGATCGCGTTGACCGTCAGGCAGCCATGACGGCGCCCTACTCGCTTCATATAGTTGCACCTATGTAGTACACCTATATCGGAGCTTTTCTTACAAACCGCGTGGCTAAGGTCCACTTTGGCCTACATGAATCACCTCCTTACTCCCTGAAAGGAGTCGGAACCCCCTCAGGGCTCCGTCCTCTCATCGTTCCTTTTCAACACGACCATGATCTCCGTCGCCTATAAACTCACTACAATACCACACCTCCGGCACGCCCTCTATGCTGATGACATCACGCTGTGAACCAACCACGGAAGTGGTGGTGACAAGAGGACACTACAAACCACCGCCACATTTACACAAGAACACGCCCGAAGCGTCGGACTCTCGTTCTCCCCAGAGAAGTCCGAGCTCCTCATCCTCCGCCCCGCCACCTGTAACTGTCCCACTACGTCTATAACCGTTGCTCTGGACGATCGCCCCATCCCGGAGGTGGGCACTCTCCGGGTCCTGGGCCTTCATATCCAAAACAACGCTAGAACCAGCCTTACCATACAGAAACTTAAGCAGGTGACAGGCGCGATCTCGCACACCATCCGCAGAGTTTCGGGCCATCACAAGGGCATGAAGGAGCTAGACCTATGCCATATCATACATGCCTTTATCCTCAGCCGATTACACGCTCCCGTACCTCAGATTTAGGTTTGAGATCTCCACCTTGGACACAATGCGCCGCACCGCGTTAAAGACAGCCCTCCACCTACCCGTCAACACTTCCACAGAAAAACTACTCCAGCTGAGTCTTCACAATACTGTTGGGGAGCTTGTGGAGGCCTATAGACAGACCCCGTATATCCGATTAACACCACCGGACTACCACCGGATGCCACATCCTCAACACTTTCGGCATTCAAATCCCGGCTAACGACCCCACTCTCCTGTCCATCCCACCCCCTATCCACTCCAACCTCCTCGTCAAACCCCTTCCGAGAAACACCCATCCGCAACACCATGGGCCACGCCGCCGCTCGAGCCAGGGCAAAATAAATATTACGGCTCCGAGGAGTATGCCGTGTGGGAGGAAGCCGCATGCTCGGGCGAGGAAGCAGCGGCAGCCGGGGTGGGCCATACCCTTCAATCCCTTTCTACCCTCCCTCTCTCCTCGGTTTCCTCCTCAGAAGTGGCTGAGAAGGCAGCCATCACCCTTGCGATTGCCCACACGGAAGACCGTTATATTCCCTCACATTCGAGAACTGCAATGCTAAATTTCGCGCGCGGGCGAGTTCACGTCCCTGCTATCTGCATACTGACCTCGCCAGGTGCCAACCCGCCCCGCCACGTGGACCTGCTCTGGGTGCCTGCGCAGTCGGCGAACCCTGGCAACGAGGCCGCCGATAGCTTAAGCCCGAGGTCTGATACACCTGGCACAGGCGGCCCGCGCGTCGGAGTTCTCCCCTCCCGGGAGCGCATGCACACATTCAATGAGCTGGCTCAGGCTCATCGAGCCGAGAGGCAGCTCAACTCGCCACCACACCCCTCGCTTGATAATTACCATCAAACCCTACGGCGCCGCCTCCAGACGCGAACCCTGCCATCCCCTTATACTAGGTCCCGCTACCGCCAAACGCTCACCAACCCCTCTTGCACCGTCTGCAACCACCCCACCGCCACCCTTGCCCCCATTCTATCCTAATGCCCGGCGGATCTTCTTCCGCGGTGCCTGGAGCACCTCACCAGCTGGGAGGACTGGGAGATCCTGCTACGCTCTGAGGACACGGTCCGGCAGAAGACCGCCACGGACAGGGCTGCCGACGTCATGGAGCGTAGGAACATGAACGTTTGAGTGTAGTGGGGTCGTGCGGGAGCCCAGGGGCCTGTGTGCCCCAAACACCTCTGTTAAAATAAGTTTTTACCACCACCACCACCTAGATCATTACAGGGGCTCTACTTAACCTCGCACAAAAAGCTAACCAAAGAAGAGTCGGTAGATTGGAGAAGGCTGCAATACCCACACATAAATACATCGCACAAGATGTACCCTGCACAATACACAGTCCGTGATTCAAGGACAAGCTGACACTCGTGCACGTAGCATGGACCTGCCCGCAGGCAGAGTTACATCCGAAATAGACAATCCGCGTGCGACGCAGTGGGAGCACCTGTTGGGCAGGGAGGAAGAAGATGTACAGAAGATTTTTTATTCGTCGAGCCACAATTCCAGCAGTTCACCGCCTGTGTCTTGGCCACTCCCCCGTAGTAGGTATGTGCCATTTCATTTGAGGCCAATCAACCAATGACAGCAACCAGGTGCTGCATCCTGGACCAAGGGTCGACTACAGCGCCAGAGGCCCGTATACGGGCTTTCGCATTCGCCGCGGAAGCAATAAGAGTTTTTCCATGTCCATGCAGCAAACTCCATCCATAACGTTTTTAGATGGGGTCAGCAAACTGACTCTGAGGAGGTGGGCCTGTTCTGTCGCCTCTGTCTCGGAGACGCGAGAGCCCTCTCAGGCGGCGACAGTACCGCGTTCGTTTTCTCCACGGCTAGCCTCGAGTGAAGTGATCAGCTGATCTAGGGGCTTTAGTCTCGAGGGGAGCGCGCGCATTTCCACGACTTTCCCATTCGCCGCAGAAGCAATAAGAATTTTTCTCCGGGAGTTACCGTATTTACTCTATTATAACGCGCTCCTTTTTCGCAGAAAAAATTGCTACGCGTTAGGATAGAGCACGAAAATCTAACTATGCCAGCACCATCGTCTTTCATCGGCATCAAATGGCAGCCTACTTTCTGCCATGGAGAAAAAAAAAATTCCTCCGTGTTTTCTGCAGACATGCTTGCATTTACTGCGCATCGATATTATCGGTATCGCCTACCTAGCGTGCTGATGTCGTGGATAGCGACAGGCCTCGCGAGCATCTGCAGTGTCCCGTCAGCAAGGCGCCGACTTGGACTTTAGCCAACATGGAAACGTTGGTTGCGATGACGCGCCGAGTTCTTTGCGACGGCGGATTTAAAAAAAAAATGGTGTGGTTTAGCTCTGGTTAAACTTGATTGGTTGCGAAAGCAAAGTAGCGGCGCATAGCTAGCGTGCCGGGGCCGCCGCCGCTGCCGCGCGCTCTCCATCGCCTTTCCTCTTTCGGTGTATAGTCACTCATTTGCACAGGTTCTTTCTCCTCCACCGCTTTTCAAGACGTTCGGCCCGTTGTTTTTCTGTTTCCTCGGTACGTCTTCGTCTCCTAGCTTCATTCCGTATAGCACGGCTGGACTCACATTCTGAACTTGAAGTGGCTTGCTTAGCTGCTTCTGATTCTCGTCTTTTTCGCAAACGTTCTTCTCGTTGTTCCTCTGTTTCCTGGGCACGTTGTTTCCCCTTGGCTTCATTCCGTTCAGCTTGCCTAATCCCAGCTTCTGAACTCGACACACTGAACTCGTTTAGCTGCTTCGGCTTCTCGTCGTTTCCGCAGTCGTTCTTCTCGTTGTTCTTTCGTTCCTTGGGCACGTTGTAACCTCTTTCTTGCATTCGTCCTAGCTTGCTTGGCTGTCGCCTTAGAGTTAAACTGTTCAGAAGTTGTAGAGCAACTAGATTAAGATATAGACTCTTCGTCGGTGTCTTCCACGGCGAGACTCCTCGAGGAGCGCGGCACGACAGGCTTCTCCTGGCTGCGGTGGAGAGAGCAAGCTGACGTCACGTCACGCGCAGCTCTTCCGTGCGTTGACGGAAGAGCTGCGCAAGGCCTCCGCCGCGGGTGCTCCTGGGATTTTTCACGACGCGACGGAGCTGCGACAGCCCCAGGTGGCAACTGCGACGCCGACTTTTCCGCCTCACGAGCTCCTCGCTCTCGTGTTAAACGTCTCCAGGACATGTGAGCGGTAGAGCCGACAGCGCCGTTATTAGCTGCAGAGGCGATATCTGCAGAGGTGAAAGCTGGGCTCACGTACGGTCTTTGTAGGACTGGGGGTCTTCTTACCTTCCAACACCTTTTGATCTCTAGGAAAGCCACAAGGGCTCCACTATACAAGCTAGAAGCAAACCATGCAGCCTGGTTACTTTTGACAAAGACTGCACATTAAAATCATCATTGGGAGACTTTCTTCTACAGTTATGCATCGAGATGGCTTTTGAAGCGAAAGCTTTGATACAGGACCTCGTGCTTCGATCGCTGGGTGCCTATTATTCACCTTCAAATGGCCTTGAGCTTCGAAAGCAAAAGAAAGGTAAATTGGTTGTTTCATAGCCCACATCAAGGAGGCGAACAGACCATATTTACATTAAAGCGAACGTCATGAAACGAACGCCAGCGTCTCGGTTTCGCGGACGGCCGGCTCACCGGTTCGCTTTCCCTTGACTGACGGCTCATGCGACGTGTACAAAAACCGCGGTCCCTCCTCCGCGAGATGTCGTCACGGCGGCGGTGACGACACGCGGTGGCCGGCGGGGAAGCGAACCGTCTCGTGGATTCGGCCCCTGGAAGGAGGACCCACTGCTGCTCCTTCAGCCTCCTCCCCCTCCCCACCTTTTTTGGTTGCCCAATAAAAAGTTTCCTCCCATCCACTAAGAACTCCTTAGGCATGCTGGGAAGAGTTGCTTTCGGACTGACATCTGGTGGTTTGTTGACTGTTCTTCCGCTCCACGGAAAGTTTTATCTCTCTTATCCTCCATGGACGGCCGAGGCTTGCCGCCTCTGGTGGCTTGTTCACTGTTCAACGGTTGTGACAGAAACCAACAGTCATCAGAACCAAGGAACATAGGGGATGTCTTTTTTTGAAGCGAAAGCTTCACTACGGGGCATCGTGCTTCGATCGCCGTTTGCCTAGTTTTCACCTTCAAATGACCTTCAGCTTCGAAAGCAAAGGAAAGGCACATAACTGGCCCCGTGGGACAGTGGACACCTCAGTCGTGCCTTGCGCTACGTGGCGGTAGTGACAGATGTGCGCTGCATGCGTTGGCATCCAAAACGCTGTGGCAGAAACGCGGCACTGAAGCCACAGGCCGCCGGCGTTCTTTGTGTTCATTGGCGATGGCGTTGGCAACGTTTTAGAATCCGATGATTTATGAAGTGCGCATAACTGGCTCCCTGGGTCAGTGGACGCCTGAATTGCACTTATAGGCACATGGGGTGACATATGTCACCCCATCTGCCATATGACATATGGTGACATATGAGATATGTGGGCTGCATGCGTTAGCGCTGACAACGTTGTGGCAGACACTCGGCACTGGTGAGCAAACTCGCGATCAACCATTAACTGCCACCTGTCAGGGTGGGTGCGCTGCCTATCCAGTGTCCGGAATGCACTCAACGTTACAGACGCCAAGCCGCTTATAGTTGCCCGGTACGCTATAGCTTTCGCTCTCTAACCAGGTTCAGCAGTAGTTGAACCGCAGCTAATTTTTCGCTCTCCTGAAGACTTTTATCCCCGACTTTCGCAAATGAAAGGCCTGCATCGATGATAGCTCAAAAGAATACTGACGACGAAAGTGTTAAAGGGCCACTGCCCAACCCCTGGCCGAAAATATTTTCTACCTCTCTGGTAGCGAGGCATCGTCCCCGGAAGGCGCGGCCGCAAATATTTTTTGAAAAGACTCATTAATAGCGTAGTTAGCCATCGCAATCAAGCTGCTTTGCCATGCCCCTTTCCTTCCGTTCCTTCCTCGAGATTTTTCTCTCGCGCGCCTCGTCGAGTAGGCTCCGCAAGGGAAAATCGCCTTTCCTCCTCCAGAGTTAGCGAGAGGCGCGGTGTCTGGTGCAGTGCGTCACATGTCTATTATGTCGTGGCCCCGCCTTGAAAAGAATTCTGTTCTTGCCTTTTGCTACCCGGTATATTTGATGGAGGGGGGGGGGGGGGGGGGGGAGAAGCGGCGGGTCTCTTAACACTCTATTTTGCTCCCTGGGTCTCCTCGCGGTGTTTCGACGGGTTTTTTTTCTTCCTTCCTGGTTGGGTGTGCAACAAAAATGCTTGACCTCTGTTTTTTGCCGGCCTGTTTCCCGTCCCACGCTTCTCCATCGTGGCTGTTCATTGCCTGAAGTAGCCTTGGATCGTGGACATAGTCGTCCGGAGTGAAGAGTCTTCCGCAAACCACCACATTTTTGACCGTTGTGTCTGGAAGGCTGATGCGTTGGAGCCAGGCGCGATTCAACGCATAATCTTCTGGCAATCTGTACCGGTTCGTGGTCCGACACCAGTCACTGCGTGCGCATCACGGTGTAAGGCACATTCAGCAACGAAACAGCGTCGTTGCATTTTCTCTACACACTGAACTATCGAGAGACGTGATCGGCTCGACCACCTAGAATTGTTAGTGAGCGCATCCTTTCATATATCTGTTTTTGTCAGTGACAACCCCAGTTAGCGAGCCTCCTTTTCCTCTATATATTTTTTTTTTTTTCGTGAGGCCTCCCCACCGTTTTACGACCGGAGGGGCAGGAGTCGCTTCGGTTCGAAACGCACGACCCGTGGCGCGCGTGTCCACGGCAAGGAGGTTGGATCTACAGCCAGTTTGCCGCGTTGGTCCGCGTTTATGCGCGCGCAGAGGGGCTAGATATCGCCGCACGCTATCACGTGGCGTGATCACGGGGTCAGGGGGGGGGGGGGGGCGACTTTTCCCTTTTTTCTATATTTTTACTTTTTATGACTAGTCTTCAAGGCTGTCGCCGGACGCTCCCACCTCAGCTTTTTTTCCTCCATGGGGGCTTGTATGCGTGTGCGAAAACGGAAGGCGCATCAGAAAGCGTGCGCGCAACGAAAACGGTAGGCGCAGCGGAAAGCGTGCGCGCAACGAGCAGACAACGCGACCAACCGGCTACGCCCACGGTCCACCCTTCGCCCGTCAGACAGAACGACGCCCCAATGGAATGCCTTTAGCCAAAGTTTTCAAGATGACGTCAACTTGAAGGCTCGGGAGCCAGAGTAGAGGATGAGGATGTTTGCTTCTCGAAGGAAAGAGCGAACGGACTTTGACTTGAATTTTTACAGCTTTTCGGGGTGCGCATGGCTCTAGTATATTGCAGAGGTTTTCTTCGATGCCTCATCTATGCAGTAGGTGTAGTAACGGAGTGATCCGTTCGGCGTTTTAATCACTCGCCACCACACACATTCTTTTTCTACAACACAACAACCACCATTTATTTACATGGATGAGAAAAGGCGGCATACTACATCACCGACCACGGCAAGTCCCCAACACTACGCACACTCCTCACACACACTCACTGCCCACTCCCAACCCCGTCTCCGTCCCCCACCGCGGCCGTCCCGACCCCTTTCCCAGAAAGGGCATATAATCCCCTCCGAGGTCGTCGTGCGGGGAGGTTCGGCTCGTTCGGCGCCCACTGGTCTCAAGGTAAGGGTGTAATGCCCTGTGCGGCTACCACCGTCCGTTCTAACAGTAGGCTTGTTTTTCTAAAACGTCCAGACCCCTGGTCCGTGGCCCTTTAACAAGTCATGAAGAAGTGTAATGAGTTGTTGTTTGCTCGAAGCCGCCGGCACGCGGCCTTATCGCTTCTGTTCACCACGCGAGAAGCCATCAGCCTGCATAAGTTTTTCTTCGATGTTCGAAATCGTCGTAGATGCATTAGCTCCTTACTTTGGAAGTTCGTTGTCACTTTTTAATTGAGTGCGACCGTCATTATGACCTTAGTTGACTGTTCATAGCACTTGCTGCGATTGCCGCCGCTGAACTGTTTTGTTTGAGGGCGTGAGTTCACCCAATAAACAGTTTTCGAGTTGATATAAGCTTACTTGCCGCCATTCTGACCAGCCTGACGTCACCAAAAAAGCAAGCAATCAAACTGCGTGCGTTGGCACAGGTATTGACGCATACGGAGTATTGCAGCTTCAGAAATTCTGTCCATTATAGCTACTAATAAATACCACCGTTGTTTGCTGTCGATTGGTTTATTGGGGTTTAACGTCCCGAAGCAACTGAGGCTATGAGGGACGTCGTAGTGAAGGGCTCCGGAAATTTCGACCATTTGGGGTTCTTTAACGTGCTCTGACATCGCACAGTACACGGGCCTCTAGAATTTCGCCTTCATCGAAATTCAGCCCCCGCGGCCGGGATCGAACCCGCGTTTTTCGGGTCAGCAGCCGAGCGCCGTAACCACTGAGCCACCGCGGCGGGGCTGTTTGTTTGCTGTCGAGGTAAATTCAACGTGCGGCACCTCGTGATATTTCTTTCACACATTTTTGCAACAGAAGGACTCAGATTGTGGTGAGGCATGGAGTTGAGTGTTTAATGTTCCTACTTTCTTAAATTCCGGGACTTTTATATAATACATAAGTATCACAAACCGTCGTTTTTAGTTCCTTACATCGGAAGCCAGGCATAACGCATTGATGTGAGGTTTAGTGGAGCTACGTTAGGTTACGGCAAAGATGCTTTTCGTTTCCTGAATTATATGAAGGAAGTTCTTTCTCGGGAAGGTTTATCGAAAGCGATGAGGAGGCTGCAGAAAGGCAGCTAGGTTTACCCGCCGCAATGGCTCAGTGATTGACGGCGTTCATGATGAAAAAAATAGCGCAAAAGGAACACGAAGGACGGAAAGGGAACGACGCAGACAAGCGCTAACTCGCAACTGGGGTTTATTGCTGAAACACGCAATTTATACCAGTCACTTTGAAAAAACATAAAACAAGCCGCCCCCTTCCTCGGAATCAAAGGGGAAAAAATGAATTATAAGCAGCGCGCGCCACTCATCGCTACGGGAGAATCAATTCAGAAAAAAATGCACGTTATCGAAAAGAATATCAATGCAATGCGGAGACTAAGAAATCAATTTCACAGTCTGTCATGGTAACAGAGGGCTCGCCGACACACAGATTTTGACAATACCTTATATGGTATGCTTCCATAATCTCACGTACGCGCTGATCGCGATGTCTGAAAAGTACGGTGGCTCTAGAAAAAAACCGTGTACACTTTTCCTTTATCTTCTTATGCTGCTCTTTTTCGCTGCATACGCGGCAGTGATCAGGAAGCTTCCCGTAATGATCTTTTAGGAAATTACTGTGTTCACCCAGCCTAATGTTGAGGCGTCGCCCGTTTGCCCTATATACACAGCTCCGCAAGACAACGGTATAGTTTGTACACTACACCCATGCTACAGGGTACAAACGGGGCGCGGTGCTTAACGGTGCACTCACGCCGATTTCGCGTGTCGCCATCACCTTCTTGCCTGTTCCGAATTTGTGAGCACAAACTGCTTAACTTATTCGGCCCGGAAAAAGCCACTTGGATGCCATAGCGACTTCCTACCTTCTTTAGCCCATATGCCATTCTATGCACATAGAGCACCACGCCAACCTTCTGGCACTCCCGGCCAACATCTTGGGATTTTTGTCCCCCTTTAATCCATCGCACCAGTTTGCCGCAAGTCATCAAGATAACATGAATAGGATACCCCGATTCCTTGAGCCTGTTCACCTGTGCAGAGACGCTCTTTTGGAAGGAGTGAATGCAAGAATTTGTAATGACTGCCGTAATACAGGACGTCGCGATACCATTCTTGGTAATTTTTGAGTGCCCAGAGGCATAATTAAGAAGAGCTTTGGCAGACCGGGGGCTATAAGTCCATCAGATGTGCAGCGCTGGATTAAGGGGGGGTCTAAGGGGGCTGCAGCCCAGGGCCTCACCTCCGACAGCAGGAGAAGGGGCCCATTTATTCTAACTTGCTTAGTATATGGAACCGCGGGTAATGTAACTTTGAGCGACACGTATGAAGCGAGAAAACCAGAACGATGATAGCCCCCACCTTATAACTTCGTTCAGCCGGATCAGTTGGGGAGAACTTGTCGAGCTGCAAAAACAGGAATCCCCCGCCACCCTGGAGGGGGCCCCATTTCTTATGAAGCGAGATATGCATTTGCTTACGGCTTGCGGAAAGTTATTCGTGGTTTTCTGTCAATCCCCCCGTTCAGTGGCGTCTGAAGGTGTATGAGAGTCCTGGCGTCGGCATAACATCCGTTTTTACAGAGCGGCGAGGCGGGACTCCCGCCTCGCTAATATGCAGTGCGTGTTAGATGTAAAAAATAGTTGCTTTGCGCGCTCTGCATGGCTTACAAATGTAAGGAAATGCAACGCTTTAGCGTCACAAGTATCATTAGAGCAAGGCAGGCAAAAACGAAACCAAAATGCGCAGCGGAATTTGAAGCGGCGTCTACTTGTGCAAGTATCATATACAGACTGTTGAGAAAATAAACGCGCGCAGTAGAATGCTTCTCTCAACTACACAAGTCGATTGTTCGAGTTAGAATATCGCACAGATATGACATTTTGTCGTGAGAATGTTTTATTCAACACCAGGTTTTCTTCTATAGCGTTACCAAACTGAAAAACAAATCGGGCTGTGCTCGCTTCTTGGGAGTCCCACAGTTTCACTTTGTGCTCCGGCGGCCACTAGGAAAGCGAAACAATCGTTTATCGCTTTATGTTTAAGTTTATAGGCTTTGACGTCCGAAATCAAGTCCGGCTATGCGGTACGCCATAGTGGAAGGCTCCGGATAATTTCGACCACCTCGGGTTCTTTAAAGTGCACTGACATGGCATATAGTGCACGGGCCTCGTAGCATTTCGCCTCCAGTGAAATGCGACCGCCGCGGCCGTTCTTTTTTTCTCGGCATTGGTTTTGTAGAGCCAGGTGAATTTTAATTTTTGAGGAAATAGAAGGCACAGTAACTGCCTAGCTCACTTCTAGGTGGACGTGGGTTGAGGGAAGGGAGGAAGGTGTGAATGAAAGGAGAGATTGAGCAGCTGTTGTGGAGGGCTCAGGAATAATTTCGACCACTTGCGGATCTTTAACGTGCTCTGAAATCGCACAGCACACGGGCACCTTTTTGCATTTCGCCTCCATCAAAACGCGGCCGCCGTGTGGCTGTGTTTGAAGCCAAGTACTCGGCTCAGCGCCGAGCATGATAACGACTGAACCAGTGCTATTCAGATGTGCCCACGAGGGCAGTAGTAAATGTTCATCGTGTAATGAAATTAATTTCAATAAATTTTAATAATACCCTCTCGGCGCACCAATTAACGAGTGTTTCTATTTCCTAGTCGCTGCCGGAGTACCAACCTCAACTGTAGGAAGCTAGCTCAGCCTGCTTTTCTTCAATGCGTTAGCATTAGAACAGTGCTGCGAACGAAAACCCGTCTGTCGGCTCGTGTAGAGGCGGCGCGCGCTGCATGCCCCGCAAGCTTTCGGTCGGCCCACGTGGCTCTTCCATGGCGTTAGGTGCCGCAGACGGACATGTGTAGCGCGTCCTAAGAGCTTTGCTGTGTTTTGTGCGCTGTAAAACTGATGCTAATGCGTTACTGTTGCATGAATCCCATTGATCACACTTCATTCTTTTTATTTAATTTGGTGGAATTACAGTGAAACATGTGAATTATTCCAGTAGTGAAGCAAGGGGAAGGGGAGTCAGTAGAGGGAAAGGGAGAGGGGGCCTACATGCGCATTAGCCCAGGGCCCCCATTTTTCTTAATCCGGCCCTGCAGATGTGATCCTGGCACACGGACAACGACAAGTCTAAGTAGAACCCCTTGCTTGGGTGATTCAACGGTGAACTTCAACCCTGAGCTACATTCTTTGAAAACCTTCAAAATGTCAGGAATGCTCAGATTTAGATCAGGCTGAAAAGAAACACAAGGTAGACATCAACATATCTGCAAATTTTTTGAACCAATCCTATTGAATTACGCTGAATGTTTCGGTTCACCTGTGCGAGGAAAATGTTGTTCAGTATGGAGGCTACGCACGAACTGATACAAACACCTGTACGTTGAATGAAGAAGCCTCTTTCCCATCCGATGACAACTGAGGAAGGATAAAAAGGCTCTGCTGACACACCGCATCTGCCCATAAAAGCGACTTCATCATTATCATTCGTGATACACACCTTTCATTAACTCTTCATGAGGCATGGAATAGTACAAGTCTTCAATGTCTATATGCTAAAAACACCACACTGTGCTGCGTTCATGGTTCTCAGAAGGTCGATCACCGCGTCCGAATTAGGTATCACGTAAGGATCCTGGACATCCGACGAGGTGTTTCTGCAGGTAAAGGGCGACCGAGTGCTGCCATGTATGGCGCTCTGAAATAATGGAACGGAAGGGCATGCCGGTCTCGTGGGTCTTTGCAGTCAAAATCTGTGTCAGCGAGCCTCTGTTACCATGTTTCCAGTCTCCGCATTGTATTGATATCCTTTTCGATAACGGGTATTTTTGCTAAATTGATTCTGAACCATAGCGATGAGTGGCGTGTGCTGCTTACAATTCATTTTTTTTCCTTTTACTTGGGCTTCCGAGGAGGGGGGCTGCTTGTTTTATGCTTTTTCAAAGTGATTTGTATACGTGCGAGTTAGCGCTTGTCTGCGCGTCGTTCCCTTTCCGTCCCTCGTGTTACTTTTGCGCTATTTTTTCATTATGAACGTTATCCAACTTGCCCAACTTTCGGCTTTGCTTAAGGTTAAGGGCGCCCGCCTACTGAGCCGGAGTACCCGAGTTCGAACCCGACCGCGGCGGCCGCGTTTCTATGGAGGCGAAACGCAAAAGGCGCCTGTGTGTTGTGCGATGTCAGTGTACGTTAAAGATATCCAGGTGGTCGAAATTATTCCAATCCTTGCGGCGCTGTTCGAGTGTCCACCGAGATATGTGAGACAGTTACTGCGCCATTTCCTTCCCTCAAAAAAAAAAAAAAAATTTGCTGGGGTTTAGCTTTGGTTAAACCTGGTAGGTTGCGTAAGCATCCATAGCGTTTCATTCGGGATCATCACCGGTTGTACACGATTCGGTTTCGATAGAGGAGCGGTGCGCCCGTCTAGCAGCGTCTTGAGCGCGCCGCTTAGCAAGGCGCTGTTCGCGTTCATCTGTCTCCGAAGCCCGTTGTTTCCTGGCTTCGGCAAGCCGACGTAGCCTCCCTTTCAGTTTATCAGGCGGCATAACGATGGAGCCGGCAAGCGAGCGAACGCATTTTATACCCCCCCCCCCCCCCCCGTTCTCCAGCCTCCTCTCCACACTCCGCAGCTGGCGAGAGCGCGGCGAGGGCAGGGCCTCCACTCGGCAGCGGCGCGGCTACAGCTGTAGTGCGCCGCGCCTCGCGCCGCCCTTCAAGGTCAAACGTGCCTCGCGGCCGCCCCGACGCGACGGGCTGAAACCGGTCGTAATATTGCTTTCGCACTAAAAACAATTTTCAGATGCAGCTAGGAGGTTAGATTATGCAACTGTACTGCAGTCATCACGTCTCATATACATCTGTTCGCTAGTGAAGCCTTATTTTCCTGGGACAAAGCGCAGTGCTGGACTAAATTTAGCTTTTAAAATGAGCGTGCGGACAGTATACTGTCAACAATTGACCAAATTTTTGCGTTGTCATCGAGTTCGCGTGGTGAAACGCCGCCCAACGCTCTAAAATGTCTTCCGAGCACTCTGTGCCCGTCTGTGCCGCGTGGTCGCCGCGTGCATGCAACATGCTCTCATCGCACAGTGCGTCTGTGGCCAGCGTTGCTTTTTGACTTGAGTGCTGGTTCAGGTTTTTCCCCATTCTTTTCGCGGATTACATGACGCCCTTTGCTGCATGGGGATCGCCATGAATTCTTGTTAACGCGGCTTTTGCGCACAACTAAGCAGCGCTTGAAATTTCGGGAGCTAGATTTATGCTGCAGAGTCCTTAATCTTTAGAAGTTTGCCATGCAAATGCTTCACGTCGTATATCATTCTACACACTCATTCAGACGTGCCAGAACACGAACTACAGAGGCCGGATAGCTATGTCCTGGAGCTAAATGTAAGGGGTCAAACGTGTTGACGTCTGTACCTGAAGAACTCGTACATGCGGCCATGCAGTCAGTCTGATAGCGAAGGCGCATGAAAGCTAATCCGTTGTTTCAGACCTCTCAAATGGCAAATCGGAGAGGATATATGCATGGTTACGTGAAATATGATTATGATTAAGGGGTGAAATATCGGGACCTGTTAAACGCACGTGGGCCGGACTGGGAGTAAGCGGGTCCCCTTTCGCGTGAACGGTGGTGCAGTTTCTGCCCCACCCGCAGTGGCACAGCAGTTTCTTTTACACTCTAGATATGCAAAATTTTGTTGCAAAAGAAAGAGCTGTGTTATCTCGTCCGCCAATTACCTGGTACCTAGACCTTTGCTCAGAGCAAATAAGCCTTTAATCTGCGGACAAGAGGCCAAATGCCAGACAAGAGGGGCAAGAGGCAGCACAGCAACAAGATTTCTCACACACCCTCAATACACGCATTTTGTCTCCCAAGCATGCAAGATATTTGTACTTTCTTCACAGTTCTTGTGAGACATCAGGCATATGGGCTCTTGCTCTTTATAAGGTGCCTTTCACTTATACCACACATGCAAAACTGCTAAAACACTGTCAGACGTACCTCCCTTATCCACTACCAGCTAGCATTAGTACATACCACAGCTACAAAACGGTTAAAACACTAATCAAGGTATCACCTAGAAGTCTACAAGACGTCAAGGTAAACTGCTGTCGACAGAAAGCGTGTTCCGTTTTCCTAGGCCACAGGGTCTAAAAGAAATTTGGCCGGCTATATCTTAGCTACTTCTCTGAGGCGTCAAAATGTCTTGATGTAGATTACTTAAATTTTTACTAGCACTTATTGTGTTTCGTGGGAAGTAGCAGTTCACGTCATGCGCGCACTACAAGGCGATATGAGCAAGCGGGACGTCAAGCCCGCCTGCTCGATGAATGCCCAGGGGACATCACTATTGCTCTGTCGTGGGTGCGCTCTCTGCCACGCTTGGCCACAGAAGAAAAAATAGGTTTTATTTTCGGTCTCAGGAGCGCCTTGAGACTTTCCGGGTTGATCCCGAGCGCCCTGTACGCCGCGAGCACCTCCGGCTCTGTGAAAGCGGAACTCCATTGTACCGCAGTCACGTGTCGCCGAGCTCCGTGGAGCATTCGTCTTTCTCCGGGCGCCACACGAAGCCTACGAACATTCGAAGGATCATCGCGCGCTATAGAGGCGTGACAATGAAAACACGCAGAAGCAAATGCGCGCTCTCCTTGCGCGACGCGTGTTCAGGGTGAGCTGAGTGGACCCCAATGAATCACGAGTCGAAATGAGTGAGTCAGTGAGCCGTAAGTCGAAATGAGCGAGTCCAGATGGGAGTAGAAGTGAGTCGCGAGTTGTAACGAGCGGCTGACCCCCAGTGGATGAGTCAGAGTGAGTCCAAATGAGTTATGATCCTAAATGAGCTTGAGTTTATGAGTTCGAGTGAGGCGGCCCTGTGTGAGTCTGATTTTTAGTGAGCCAATTTATGTTATAACCAAACATTGTGAATGTGCCTGTGAACATACGTGATTTTGGCGGGCTATGCATGGTCACCGCTGCTCTCCTATGACTGCGATAAAGTGAACAGGAATACTGGTCACTTTAACGGCGCGTTTCTGATAAGCAGCCCCTATGGCCGGCAAATTCCTCGCTACCGCCGTTTCACATTAGTATACACCCGTGGAATGGCGTGAGGGGCCCGAGTGTGTCAGCATATGTTCAAGCATACACATACAGCCGAGCTGCTATGTGCCTCCCTCCACGACGAACAACCCGCTAGCTCCGCTTGCTCTACCGGTTGTATTTGCCGCTACACCGATGCCCAACATATATGGATCCAAATGGGCGCCTAACAGCTGGGATGAAAAATAAAACATAAAATTCGGTGTTGAAAAAACTGTGTTTTGCTCCAGCCACAGCCTGGACGTTCGGTCTCTTCAATTTGCCAAGCTCAGACCTATTCAGAACTGTTCCATGGCAACTCAAAATTATGTACCGGGCCTGGAAGCAGAATCATATATGAGCAACGCTATAGGCAGTCCCGGATCCAGCACGCGGGTCAGTGCTTGTCCTGTGTTTTTCTCCCCTTTCGTCTTCATTTTTCGAGCTGTTATTTTTGAACATGCTGTGCGGACCCTCTGCCCTTTGTGACCTGCATGTGAAATAAGTCAGAGCGCGAACCTAAGTGCAGCGGCGTCGCATTCACCAAAAGCGTCGCAGAAAAATGTTCATGTTTCTTAATTCACTTGCCATTGCAGTCTGTCCTTATTTGGAAAGCAATTTGAACAGCAAGGAGTATTTAAGCTAAGACTCTCTCTCAATATGGCTGCAAGCAGCGCACACTGTGTCTTCTCCTTCCTGTCCCATCTGGCCAGATCGAAAATTTGGGGGCTGCTGAGGAGAGTCCCCGGGCTCCCTAGAACTATCGGTATTTCAGTAGTCAGAGTGGAGAGTGGAGCTATCCAGGCAAATCATAGCAGACGGGTTCCTGGTAGTTTCAAGCAGTCCGCAATGGCAAATTGAAGAAAGCAGTCAAATATAGTGCATACTCACTTGAGACAACCATTTTAGATCCAGAAGATATTGTCAAAATGTACTACCACGCTCAGGATGAGCTAAACCACGCTAGCACCTTCCCGGGTGCTCGTGCAGTGTAGCTCATAGTAAGCGTGGTTGTACCTCCCAAAATATTTAGTGTACAGAGGATGTCTATTAATGACAACACTTGTCTATTTTACGTCTAGAAGATGTCCCCATTGCCTCAGAATGGACATATGCAGGATATCACCAAAAATATTTTGCACAGAAATTGTGACGGCAGTTGGGCAAAGCATGCATATGCGGAATATATTTGCGACCCTCTTTGCATATTCTGCAAAGGTGAAGCAAAAAGAAAATTTTTGAAATGCAATAAGCTAATTGCAAGGGAGATGGCTCGCTAGGACAGGTGTCAATGTTTTGACAGTTGATTCACCAAATTAATATCTCACATTGCCAGTGGCGTAGCCAAAAATGTTTTTCGGGGGGTGTTATACGAGGCCAGAAAGAAAGAAATAGAAAGAGCCCGCGCTCAAACAATATCTTGGTTATTTTTCTATATAAAAAGACGAGTGTACGCAGGACGCTGAGGATTTGATTCGTAAAGAACATTTATTTTCTCACAAAAAATGCCCTATCGCGGCTATTTAGAATATTTTCACATAATATACAACAACAGAGGAGCTTCTGCTCGACAACAAAGTGAGCAACTGCGAAAGAATGGCATATGTCAAAACTTCTACTCCATTCATGTGAACCTGCGTCCGGGTGCAGGTTCGCATGAATGGGCAAAAAAAAAAGGCCGAAAGGAGGGGGGATGCAGCACTCAGAAAATTTCGGGGGGCGTTCTGACATCGAAACACCCCCCCCCATGGCTACGCCCCTGAACATTACCAAGGCAGTCTAGTCAGGCATCAATCATATGCAAGACATTGAGCCACAAATACTATGCAACAGAAAATGGCATGCAATATATCGACGTGCTACACACACAGTAGTGACTTTCATTGAGGTTATACCAGATTTTTCAGAGAAGCTGACTGCTAATTTTTAAAAATAGGATTGTTGAGGTAAAGTGAAGCTTTTTGCAGCTTAGTAATATTAGCATGGTGGACATCAAAAAACTGGCGAATCGTGTTAACTAGTAAAGTGATTAACCAAATTCTAATAGTTAACTTTTGAACTATTACCAATAGGCACCTCGTTGCAATTAGAGATTTGTAGCTGGTTGTTAGTAATAGCCATGCCAGTTTTTAGAATTGCGAAAACACGATTGCCCTTGGCGCTGTGGCTTCACAAAATTTGGCTATTTAGACTAGTTATGTGCACTGGAAGGGTTGCTTTGCCTGCATGCTTTTCAAAAGCGCATGTATTTTGGCACGATGTAGCCAAAATTTTTGAGCCACAGCAGCGAGGGTAATCGCGTTTTCCAAAGTCTAAATGCTGATATAGCTATTACAAACGGCCACCTACAAATCTCTAATTGCAATCAGGTACTCATCAGCAGTAGTTAAAAAGTTAACTATTAGAATTTAGTCAACCACTTTACTAGTTACCATGATTCGCCGCCTGTTTTTTTACATCTGCCAACACTGGCATTACTATGCCGCTAAAAGCTTCTGTTTACCTCAAAAGCAATTTTTAAAAATTAATGATCAGCTTCCCTGAAAAACCTGGTGTATCCCCCACACAAGGCTCTCCTGTCAGAGCTAGTGGCACTTGCCAATCGAGCGAAGTTATATTAATCAATTATGAATTAGTGATGGCAAAAACAAAAAGTCCAAATGAACAACTATGTTGCTATTACATTTTATTAATAAGTCATATAAGTCTGTTTTTGTGTCTTTGCATGAACATTATGCAAATGCGTAAGGAGGAAACAATCGTGCTTCTAAAGAAGGCGCCTTTCGGAGCCCCACTCATGGGGCTTCTTTAGTGCATATGTTGCCTCATAAACCGCTTGAAAAGCTTTACGAGACACATGCAGTTCAATTCTTTGTGATGATAAAATGAGCCTGCCTAATTTAATTGTGTCTAACTGCGAACATTGACAGAAAGTCACTGCAGGAGTCTCAGTGATGTGCACAAAACGACATTCTGATCATGCAACAAAACGCAAGTCAAGTGGATGTGTACTAACAGATGACCTCTTGCGAATGCTAGCATGGATGTTTCATGGGTCTCTCAAAACGTTTCATATTGGGACCGTTTTTGGATATCCTCTATTTCTAGTTCTCTGGGACATGAAATGTGAATAAACTGCCTGCACTGGTGCGGCAACAGCGTGAGGATGTGGGGACTGTGCATGACAATGTCAAGCAATAAAACAGCCAACTTTAGTACAAAAACGTGTTGGAAAGTTTATTCCTGGAAATATGACACAACACTGCACTGTACATGGGTACGCAAGGCTACAAGTGGAACGTTAAGTACAGAATGAATATGTATATTAACACAATGAAAGGTTATTTCTAGCAACGACCATTCAATGTAGGGGAAGCTCAGAGCTATTTAAATGTTAAGAAATTAGAACAGAAAAATACTTGCCATTGCTTCATGCCAATGCAAGTGGCTAGACAGTTATGGAAAAGTAGCATGTTTCCATTAAATTTACCTGGCTTTGGCAGAAGATACAGTCGACAAAGTCCTAAAAGAAGGCAAGAGAAGAGTCGATTCCAAGGACGGTGCAAAGGAGACAGGGACAAGGAAGGCACATGTGCCTGTCTCCTTTGCACCATCCTTAGAATCAACTCCAGCTATGAACCGACTGGCCCGAACCAAAGTACTATTTAAGATAAGGCAAGTTCAACTTTTCTTGTGTTTCAAGGTTACCCCTGTTCACGCACTCTTACTGAATAGACATATTAAGCGCATATAGAAGTTTCTTTTGCTTTTTGACATGAACTGAAAATAAACGAAATCAACTTGCAAATGAGTGCACATATAGCAACAGCATATTTTTCTTTTCTTCAAGTCATGAAAGGAAGGGCTTTAACTGTTTAGCCACACACTACTGTTTAACCACACCACCTCTTAAAGGCAGCATAACAGGTACGTTAATGATGATACAGCCAGCTAACGAACTACCTCAATAAAATGCAACAAATTTCGTGTGCATGCACATGTAAGATGCATTAGCATGATTTTGGGAAAGCATGCACCTGAAGGAAGAGGGAGGTGAAACACTATTTCACACATGCAAGAAAATATGCAAAATAACATCACATTGTCGTGTGAAAGAGTTTATACCTCGGAGTTGGGAATGGACAGTCTTCTTAGTCCAAGACACTACATGACAAAATTGTACCAAGTCTTGTTCACCGAAATGCACTCACATTTATCGCCTAAACAAACACCATGTATTAAGGGATGGGACAAATACATTGACATGGTGTCCTCCAAATGCAACAGGCTCTAAGCCGCGCGATTTTTACAAATAATTTCGCTCTCACAGGAACACAATAGCCACGGCCAGAAATAGGGCTTGCAACCTAAGTCAGCAATGAAACACATCAGATGCTGAGCCACGGCAATTAGTTATGAGCATGCACTACCATGGCGAAAAGTTCCCAGTATGCGAGAATGGTGACTTAGGTGCTAAGCTGGAACAATTGGCACAGCTCACCATCTTTTATGATCACGAAGAGAGCTGAATTTTTTGTTTTTGCTTCCAACTCTATACAAAATGGTCACAAGTCATTGGCAGAGACCAGTGGTGAGAGTCATGTATTCTAAAGACTTCTGTACCCTGAAAGTTTAGAGTTAGGTTCGAACATTTTTCACTTTGCAGTTATATACATAGCCGCTTTGATATGTTTAGAAGCCACTAAGGTATATACAGGGTCTCTTCTGAAAGTAGTAGGACTCATTTTTTTTAATAAAATGTATTTATGAGAGTAGTAAAAACGATTAGAATTCTACACACTGCTGTTAATGAGTTTTCCAGTTTTCGTACGCCTCCAGGAACGCCTGTACCGGAATGCTGTTTAGCTCCCTCGTCACGGCCTGTTGAACCGTCTGTACCAATCTGTAATGTTTCCTCTTGAGCGTTGATTTTATTTTTGGGAATAGAAAAAAGTCTGGCGGGGCCAAGGCAGGGCTGTAGGGGGGCTGAGGCAGCGTTGCCGCCTTGTGCTGGGCAAAAAATCTGGGTCCTCATTCACATGATGCAGAAGATCCTGGCAGATCGGTTTCCGGTTGGCCTTTTGCTCCTCTGACAACACTCCCGGCACCAACTTCGCGCACACTTTCTTCATGGCTAAGTTTTCTGTCACGATCTCAAAAACTTGGGTTTGGGGAATGCGCAAGTCATCAGCAATCATTCTGATACTCATCCTACAATCACTGTTCAGTAAATATTTCATCCGCTACACATTTTCGTTGGTCTTGCTGGCCGATGGGTGTCCTGAGCGGTCGTCGTCTTCCACTCTTTCCTTACGTTCTAGGAGCAGCTTGCGCCACTCAAAAAATACCTCGTCTACTGATGGCAGCGTCACCGTAGGCCTCCTTAATCATGTCGTGAGTCTCTTTGCCTGTTTTACCAAGATTTACACAAAATTTGATCGTGTATTGCTGATCCGGTAAACGCTCCATGATTTTGCATGACGAGACGTTTCGACAAGGGTTCACAGTACAAGCGACCTGTTCTCTTCAACAGCCGAGAGTCGACCGGCAATTTTCCACAGCATTCCCAAAATCCCCCTTCAACGATCCTGCACGCGCAGACCGCCTCTCGTCCGCCCGTTCGCCCAGGAAAAAACCAGTCCTACTACTTTCAGAACAGACCCTGTATATGTAACTCAGTTGCTTCGACTAGAGGAGCGTAGCGAGCTCAGTATCTTGTTCTGCAGGTATTGCTCATCAACGGCTACATTTGCTTGCAGTATGTCTTCAAGTACTTGTGCCTCTGTCTTAGCCTGCCTGTACAGCTCTCTCCAAAACCCTCTGCTTTGTTTTTTCAACATGCTCTGTGGTAGATCACAGCTGTAGTGGCTGGCGTTGGCAACAAAATTCACCCTTCTTGGGCTTTCTAGCCTTTTCCAAACCCTTGAGCACACAAGACACTCAAATTCTTCCACAAAGCTTGGTCTTTTAGCATCATTCACACCCCACCTACGTTTCTTCATGGTATTTAACAAAGCCTTATTGGAGATCCTCTGGTGTAGCTTGTGACCTAAAAAGCTCTCATACAGCTTGTTGTTCCCATCTATTTTCTTAATAGCTTTTGCAAGGTCTTCAGGGCCACTGTAGTTACTTACTAGAATGGCACTATCTGCATTATTTGGTAGCCAGTCAACAACAGATGGGGATCCAAAATAAATGGGCACTGACCCCACAATAAGTGGCCGCCAAAGTTTTTCAGTGATGTAATCCTCACAGGCATAATTTTCAATGGCGATGTGAAACTTGTAGTTTGCCAGAAGGCGCCAGAAATGTTTGTTGTCCATAGCCTCCATTGCACTTGACAACCTGCACAAATAAAACAACAGTGAAGTCACCAGAAATCAGCTCCTGCATGGGCATAAACAAATAGTAAAACATAAGGGGCAGCGAAAAAGCTCTTGCCCTCACTATGTTCCAACTGCATTATAAAACAGCAATTTTTCTGTGGCGAAAAAAAATAATTTTCAGGTTATACAGTATGACAATCAAGTTTTCCTTTTTGCTAGCAGTAAACAGAAGCCAAAACTTCAAAGAGCAGTAAATGGAATGTTAAGCAATATGTTGCCACAGGAGTGAAACATGCTTTCTTCATTTATAACAGAAAGTTGCAAGATTCCACATGTGTCGGGCATATGGTATAGGGTGGCCTCAAAAGAACTATAGACATTTAATTTTATTGCGTTTTCTTCTTTCAAATGATACGATGGACATTAGAATACATGGGTCACTGTGTGGTATTTGTCTACAACCATTAAATAATTTACAATTGAGTTTCTTCTGTCATGCTGTTTTGGTTTCATCAAGGCCTATGTGGGCCAAACAGGGCGGTGCATCAATGAAAGGGCAGGTGAGCACGTCCGGTCAGTAAAAGACGTAAGTGGTGCACATCTTTCTCAGCACTGCGCTGAGTGTTTTGAATGCCCTCGAGCGGCAGAACATTTGCCACAGGCCAGATGCAAGTACTGCAAAAAGTGTCAACCACGGTTTCATGAGATAAAGATTTTAGGTAAAAGCAAAGACACAAGGGCAAGGGAACTATTGGAAGCATTTAATATAAGGAAGAGAGGTGTATCTTGTGTTAGCGATACGTCAATGAGCCTCTTCAAATCGGAAATGCCGTATCTTGAACAGTCCTGTAGATAGTGTTGTGTGGAAACTGGTATCTCTCTGCACGTGTCCTGGTTTTTCCTTATATTTGCTGCGCTGTTAGTGAATAAAGTTAGATGAAGTTTAGCGCTAGTCCTGTGTGGTCCTCTCTTGTGTACGTCTTGGTTGCGCTACAGTTCTTTTCTTACATCAACCAAACGATGGCTGTGATATATAGTCGCACTTTAGGTCACGTGATGCATGGAAAAACTGAGATATAAACGCTGAGACATAGTTTTAACTCACTATAGCACTTAAACCAGCCTGCTTCAAGAGCTAGAATTAAAACAAACGACGTATCACAAATTATATTGTTTTTTTTCGTGCATCACATGACCTAAACATCAACTACATGTTACAGACGTCGTTCGGTTGATGAAACCGAAACACCACCAGGAAGAAATTAAATTATAAATTATTTAGATGCCGTAGGCGAATATCACGCGGTGCTCCATGCATACCAATGTCTAACGCATTGTTTAAAAGAAGAAAACATGCAAGCAAATATTTGGCACCTATAGTCCTTTAAGCACATGAAAAAAAAAAGCTCTGAAGTGGTGGTGGAAGACTACTGCATGAGCCAAATGATGCTAATAAGAAGGCACTAAGAAAAGTGAGCTTGTAAAACTGAGAACCTGTGAAAACTGGCAACTGAAAGCAAATTTTAAGGAACACAGGAAATCAGCAAAGCAGTTATTTTCCAACATTTGTATGATATCTTGCATTTTTGTGAAGTGCTAAGTATGCTTCCTGATTGCTGGTGCTATTTCATAAACTGATGCATGTAAAGAGACAAAGGAGCCCTTTATAACTCTTTAAAAAAGATGAATATGTAAAATCCTGGGTATGCACATGTCAGCCTAACACTGCAAACATCAAAAAAATATTGTCATCCATTTTCAAAAATCGTTCAGGAGAGACACTCACTACACCTGCCTGTGGTGCCTTTTTCTTCTGTTGTCGTGTTTAGTGCTTCTTCTTCTCATATTGCCAAGTCATTAACTATCCCAGCAAACACTAATATTGAGTAAGGATATAATTTCTGCTTTTTTTTACAATTATCATAGAGACAATGAGAAGTACCATAAAATGAGAACAATACACAAGTTTTAGAAAAGTTTCATGACCCCACAGAGGCAATAAAGTGTTGGCTGTTGGGTGATGCTGGCAGACTTTGTACTTCCACACCAAGCAGCTACTGTTTGCTGCATTGGAGATGATGTACTGCCTCATCACCATTACTCCACCAAAATGACATCTCTGGACCTCCTCCTATTTCCAAATGTTGTGCACATCCATTAGCAAGACATCTGCTGGTTTCGAGATAAGAATATAATTACGCTACAGTTTTGCACTGCTTCCAAATCTCATGACCTATAGTGCCACACTAAGACAACAACTCCAAAGGTCTCACAAGTATGCAGTCCACAAGAGGAATACATAAACAAGAGCCACTACACCAAATTTTGTATTTCGATCTTATCTGGGAAGCAGTGAAGGGAAGAAATTTCGACAACTTCTGACAAATGAATGAGCCAGGTCATATGCATTCATATGATTTGATATGATTTTTATGACATGCGTTTTTGATAGTTGGAACCTGTTGATAATCGAAATACAATAAAAATGCCTTTTGATATAATAAAGCCGATTCTGAAGCAATATACCGTAGTTACTCGCAAAATGGACACACTCACATATTGAATGCACCCTCTCTTTTGGCTGTCAAAAAATACAATACTTTTTCCCTCCTGTAATAAACACACTCCCTTTTTTTTTGGTGAAAAATCTAGTGATGGTATAGTGAATGCTATCAGGTGCTTTTTTTTTAATGCTGAAACAACTACGCTATAATATCAAGTGCCATCTGTTCAATGTCAAGTTCACTCCATGGAACAAAGAGCCAATAAGAAATTTCTGCACGGAATCCAAGGACCCACAGAAACCACACCTAGTCAGAGAGAATTTCTCTTGTTTGATCTGCCACATTAAGGATTGTAACAACTTAATGCAGTTCCACTTCATGCTTAATGCTGTGACTTAGAAGCCTAGAGTGAACTCCAGTTGTGCTTTTTCTGGACAGCACTATGGGCCACTGCACGAGTTACATGTGCGGGTATTATGATAAAAGTTCTTGACCATGCTCTTGAGCATAGAAGCCATGCTGAACGGTGTGCTTTGGTTGATTTTAAAGGTGAACCATACTGGATCAAGTATTTGTTCTACCAGTCTACTTTTGTTTTGTTTTAGCTACTTCAAAATTTTTATGAATAGTTTACTGTGCATGATAAATGCATCCCCATATTTTCAGATTTTTGGAGAAAAAAAAGTTGATTCAGTAAGCAAGTAAATATGATAACAGATGTATGGGATCGTGCTCATTATTCTCAAGCTAACCCTAAGCACTATCACGATCAACAGCTTGAAAAAATTTGTTTTTGGCGCAGTCATGTTATGTGGCTTGACAGGCATCAATGCATGTGGAGACATGCATGCTCTACACGCTAGTAACAACACCACGTGACTGGGTCGCAAAGTTGAGCTTGAATAAGCTTTTTTTCGAGCATACACGTCCCGTAACGTTTTGATCATGATTTTACTTATGCACAGCATTTGTTTAACAAGACTGCATTAGTAACATGGAGGGTAACTAGCTTGTATACTTACTCCTTCGGAAGGTCTTTGTTATGAATACATTTTCCATAAGAGTCGACATTGATATACTTCATCAGCTCAGAGACGAATGCATCTCGTTCAATGGGAGTGTTGCAGTCCGACTGAACATAGGCAACAAGCGACAGGTTTGTCTTCACTGTGTTCTTGGAAGCAGTCTCCACAAAGAACTCCTTGCTTGTAAGGTCCGCAATATCATTAAGGTATTGCAGTGTCAGGGGAAGGTCCGAGCTTCTTCGGAATGTCGCAGTGTGATTGAACCAGGGAAGAATCTGGAGTACAAAATCAAGTACAATAAGAAAATCAAACCATGCTATAGGCACCTGTATTTGAACAGCGCGTACTTACATTTGGCATGCAGAAGACAAAATTGTTCTTTGGAGATTCTTCATGCAGCAAAGCCCAGTCATGATTCTCTTTCCTCGGTAAGGGCAGGTCTCCTATTTCAAGCTCACTGCCATAAAATATCACCGCCTGTGGAAAAGAGACACACATCTCGCTGCAATAACATGACTTAAAACAAGCACACGACTATTACCTTCACAATAAACAGTTAAACTGATTTTTCTCAACGCAAGAAGAGGTAACTGACAGCATAATCTTTAAAAAAAAAAAAGACTTAAAAGCACAGCTGAATCCTCTGACGGGTAACATTAGGATGATCTGGATCTGAGCTAGTTGGTTCATAATGCAATTAAAGCATCTGTCAGCATGGGACAGCACATAGCAAAGAGACACGACACGAGGCCGGCTAAGAACTATCTTTATATATAGGTGAAAAGGGGGGGGGGAGGCAACAGGAAAAAAAACACTGCACAGTCGCTCTTAAAAAGAAGTGGTCAATGTCACCGGATAAAAATGAACTAACAAGAAAATACACACGTAAAAAATGGGAGGTGAAAGGCGCCAACCCAGAAGAATTATTAGAAGTGGAAAAAGAAAAATCAATGTATGAAAACATGTGGCTAAAAAAACACATGCGAAGCAAATATGCGAAGTAACGAGGACAAACGTGTAAATAAACTGGAGCTGCAAAGCGCAACCCAGACGAAATAACAGAAGTGATAAAAAATGAGCTGACGGTAAGGCAGTGATCAAATATTGAGTGTTCACACACCTAACATAGGTCGTCGGTTTGAATCCCTGCACTGAGCCAAATAGTAAGTTTATGCTGCATGAAACGACTGAATCATATGGCATGATCTGAAACATTCTGTGGCAAATGGTTGTCCCACAAATTTTACACGAATGTCGGGACTAAGTGGCCCGAATTTGACGCCTGCCAGACAGGGATATATATACTAGATCAACATGGTTTAGTTTCAGGTTGTGGTGCTCGGGCATCACGCCTGCTAATATTTCATTCCATTATGTAACCACCTCGGTTACCATGGCAACCACCGTGTTACGATTTGCGTTATAACTAGGCGTTGGACATTTCGGTGTAAATCAGGAAAAAGAAAACGATAAAAGGCTGCCGAATTCAGTTTTTGAAATTCAGTTTTAACCGAAAAAGGTCAGTATTCTGGCATGCAAGGCATAAATATAGCTGGCTGTTGAACGCATGTTACACTCACTCAAAGCTGAAATTAAGTAAGCAGGAAGCCACGGGCACGATGTGACGATGGTGCTGTTGGATAGCAATCCAATAGTGTGATTGGAGGTATTGCTCCGCTAGCTTATATACCTCTAACGACCGGAAAGCACGACCTCCTCGCCGCCTGCTAGCTGAGCACTGTTTGCTAACTATCATCCCCTGCTTAGAGCAGTTGGTTGGTTAAGTAGGCTAATAAACTGCAAGCAGGACACTAACACGAAACTGTGCATGGCCGTCACTAAAAAGTATGTTCTGGCTACCACGACAATTAGGCGGCAATTCTATCGTTGCTATCAGCACGCAGACCATGTGCTGCCCCGCCCTCGTGCTCAACCCAGCGCGACAACCCAACATTCATTAACGTGTCAACCTAGTTCTTTGTAGTAAACTTGCAAATTCCGTTTTCGTCTGCCGGCTATCTCATTTAACTTGAGTTACTCTTTTAATGACAATCACAATTTCTTCTACAAACACAGCTCCAACACGGTGAAAAAAAAACACCCAGACAGACTTTCAACTGACTTTTGGCCGCACAGGATTGCTGAATTAAATCACCAAAAAAAGGTCAGTATTTCATTCATTGAAAATAATATACACCGAAAAAAAAACATAACTTGGGTTCTGAAACCTTTTGCCTGTCTGTCTGTCATTCTGTTTTTTAGCATAGTACCCCCTTTCTGTAAGATGTATTCTGAAATAAAAACTGCAAAAAGTCTGTCGAATTTTCAAAAAATAAAAATCGAAGAGTCCAAACCCAGGTTATAACGCATAACGCTGAGACCCGAAAAGCGAGAAGTAGAGCTTAACGCTGTAATACAATGTTGTTGCTATGGAGGCCACCATCTTGGATTCTATCTGTGGAATTGGCACAACTTGGAGGGTTGAAACGCGACCGGTAGAGCTAACGCTCTAAAACTAAAACCAAAGTATGAAGAATGTGGCTAAAAAATCAGCGAAGAAATAAGAACAAAATAGAAACAGTTAAAAAGGGCGCAACAAGAACCATCCTCAGTCATAAAGTGAAGCGTTAAAACTTATAAACTGCCCAAGGTATCTTTTTTCTTTTCCGTTAAGGGCTACGGATGTGGTACTGATGCAGGATTCCATGCTGTCATTGACTGCAGCAGCTTCCAGCACTTCACGTGTCAACTGCTCGCTCTTTTTGGACAAGAAAGTTGACTCGTGCAGCAGCGGAACGCATCCGGTCGGCTTGCAATACTTGCAGTGGTGAGGCAAATGTCCTCCCGAGGCATTTTTGTCGAACCTTGCATGCTCCATCTCGCGTTCATTGAAGCACCCATCTGTTTGTCCAATATACACTTTTCCACATGACACAAGGAACTTGTACACAACACCCACCTCACAAGACGAGTACGGCTTCTGGTGACGCGTATCACACCTGGGCTCCTTGCTCGTGTCATTCACCTTCGCGCACATTGAAATAGCTTTTTTTAGGCGCGGAAAAAACAACAGACACCCCACTTCTTGCGTCTATTTTCTTGAGGTTGTGGGAGAGCCCCTGTGTGTAGGGAATGATCAAATATGCTTGCGCAAACTCACGTTCGTGGAAAGGCTGTTGCTTAGGCTGTTGGATCTGGCTTTGTATCTTTGGAGCAGCACTTCACAGAGAGCAAAGATGAGTGTTGCAGGGAAGCCGGCTTCTTGAAGTCTGGCGATCTGAATGGCGAAGCTTTGATCCATTTGGTGTGCACCTGAATGCTCAGGAGCCGAGGACTGCGCCGCAGTAGCTACCCCTCACTTGACAATTTTTGAGTGACTGAAGTCGTACAGCAAGAACTGCTTTCTAGCATGAGCTTCGTATCTCCAGCAGACGTGCTTAGTGCTAAACAACACCAGATCGAGGAAACGAATACTGTCTTCCTGTGGGAGCTCCGTCGTGAAGGCAAGGTCAGGATAACAGGTTCAGAGGGCCTCCAAAATGGTGTCCTTACAGTCATATGACTCATGTGTGATTTCCTTGTTACAGAGAATGAGAAATTCATCCACACATCTGAAAATGGCAAGCACTTGCCTGTCACAAAGTGTGTCCTGCAGCTTCCTCCCGAATGCAGCCAAAAACATATCACACAGGTGCAGTGCCACCCGCAAGCCGATGGAAATCCCGCTTTTTTGAATGAAGTAACCATCTCCGAAGCTCACATCATAGCCCTCAAGTAGGTACTGAGCAATTCAAGGAAGGCATGACTGTAAGGACACCATGTTGGAGGCCTTCTGACCCAGCTGTCCCGACCTTGCCTTCACGACGTAGCTCCCACAGGAATGCAGTATCCATTTCCTCGATCTGGTGTTGAAGTTTAGTGCTAAGCACGTCTGCTGGAGATACGAAGCTCATGCTAGGAAGCAGTTCTTACCACATGATTCCAGACTCTCAAAAATTGCTAAGTGAGGGGTAGCAACTGCAGCGCTATCTTCGGCTTTTGAGCGTCCATGTGAACACCAAATGGATTTAAAGCTTTGCCACTCAGATCGCCAGACTTCAAGAAGCCGGCTTCCCTGCAACACTCATCTTTGCTCTCTGTGAAGCGCTGCTCCAGAGGTACAAAGATAGTTCCAACGGCCTAAGCAACATCCCTTCCATTAACGTGAGCTTGCGCAAGCGTGTTGCAGTCATTTCCTATGCAAACGGGCTCTCCCACAACCTCAAGAAACTAGCCACAAGAAGTGGGGTATCTGTTGTTTTTTCTGCGCCTAAAAAAGGTGTTTCAATGTGCGTGAAGGTGAATAACACAAGTGAGGAGCCCTTTGTGCGTGTTGCAGTCATTTCCTACGCAAACGGGCTCTCCCACAACCTCAAGAAACTAGCCACAAGAAGTGGGGTATCTGTTGTTTTTTCTGCGCCTAAAAAAGGTGTTTCAATGTGCGTGAAGGTGAATAACACAAGTGAGGAGCCCAAGTGTGATACGCATCACCAGAAGCTGTACACATCTTGTGAGGTGGATGTTGTGTACAAGTTCTCCGTGTCATGTGGAAAAGTGTATATTGGACAAACGAGTAGGTGCTTCAAAGAACGCGCGATGGAGCACGTAAGATTCAACAACATCTCGGGGGGACATTTGCCTCACCGCTGCAAGCATTGCGAGCCCATCAGATGTGTTCTGCTGCTGTGCGAGTCTACCTCCTTGGCCAAAAAGAGCGATCAGTTAAAATGTGAGGTGCTGGAAGCTGCTTCAATCAACGACAACAGGGAATCCTGTATCAGTACCACATCTGTAGCCCTTGCTGAAAAAGAAAAAGGATACCTTGGACAGTTTTATAAGTTTTAATGCTCCACTTTATGTCTGAGGATGTTTCTTGTTTGGTCCCTTTTAACTGTTTTTATTTTGTTATTTCTGCGCTTTTTTCTGCCTCATGTTTTCATAGTTTGGGTTTCAGTTTTTTTTTTCAATCACTTTAATTATTTCATCTGAGTTTGCGCTTTACACCTCCTGTTTTTTACCCATGTTTTTTCTTGATATTTGCATATTTTCTTCGCCTGTTTTTTTAGCCATGTGTTTTCATACACTGGCTGTTCTTTTTACCATTTCTAATAATTCTTCTGGGTTGGAGCTTTAGACCTCCCATTTTTTACACATGTTTTTCCATGTTACTTCACTTTTATCCAGTGATGTTGACCACTTGTTTCACTGCCACTGCAGTGTTTTTTTTTTCTCCACTTTTCACCTATATATTCTTCTGTGCTCCCAAATACAGAACAGTTGTTAGTTAGCCTCGTGCTGTGTTTCTTTGCTGTGTGCTGTCCCTCGTTGGATGCCGCTTTAATTGCGAGTAACATTAGCGAGTAAAATGTGACATGAAAATACTAGTAACACTACTTGCTACCTTTTGAAGCTATTGAACACAGTTTTCAAGCATTGTAGGGTGACATTTTTTTTTTGTCTTGCTCGGGCATATGCTGTGGATGTATGTTACATAGAATGTGCTGTTGCTCTAATCATGCTGTCTGCAAGGTTTTGAGCAACTATCCCTCATTGCAATGTGCAGCCATTCTTTGCTCTTATTCCCTCCTGCATTTTTCATGTAAGTTGTTACTTTTTCTGCTAACTCTCCAGTTGTAACTGAGTGGATTGTCACCACTCAGATATGAGTACCGATAAAGTGGGCAGAATTCTGCGAAAGTTCTAGAATCATGCTGCTTATAATTTCTGCACCGCGGACACTTTACGCTCATATCAACTACACCTATGCAATCTAGCGACGGCAATGAGCACAGAATGCCTTTCACTTCCGCAGTTTCCACACTGGGTGCTTTAAAAATTTCCCGCGAAATAAATAGCAAAAGTAAAATTTGCACTCGGATCGAAAGCACCTCGAAATACGCAGATACTCACCTGCAAATTCGTATGGTTGAAGAAGACCCTGTCTTCCGTAAAGAAGCATCTCCGACTGCCGCACACCTTCGAGTGCCCTGCTTGTTTGGTGAACGGTGTCCACCAGAGAATGATCGGATCAGCAACATTTTCGGGCACCCCTGTGTAGTGGCCTGGGAAAAAAAAAAAATGCGTTACGTTCAAGAGGCAGCATACGCTCTACGTCACGGAGTTTTTAACACAAAAATACACGGCTGCAGCTTAACAGGCCGGGCTCAATCTCACTTTAACGCGATGTCTAAAACTTTTAACCAGCTAAGTTGCCGGAACAACGCGCGGCTAAAACCAAGTACAGAGATCAGAGGAAAGATATCCATTCCTTATATCCCGAGAAAGCCCAGTAGTTCTAGAAGCGAAGTCCCTTAACAGATGAGAATTTGAGGCAGGTCTGTCCCACACATGTGTACGAACTTACTGTGATCACTTCGGTAGTGGCCATACAACACCGTGTCACTCTCTGCTTCCTGTGCAGAACGACATTTAATTGAAAGCTGGATTGCAACAATCGCGAGCAGAAAGGCTGTTAAAAATACTCACCGATAGCAGAAGATATATGGAAACGTAAGAAAATAAAGCAAGTGTGAGTAAAACAAACGAGCACCGAACTACACACCGCCTTGATCTGAATATGTTGGCTGCGCAAACAGCCACCATTGCTTTACATACGGGCGTTTGCAGTCGTCTGCAGCCACTGCAATGAGATTTCGGTTTCGGTTTTTTCGCTAGCGCCCTTTGTTGACGAAAGAAAGCGGATAACTTTTCAGGAATTTGAGTGAGGGAGCGAAAGCATGCGTTTCCTTCGTAACATGATCTCTGTGTAACATGACCATGGGTTTGAGAAAACGAGCGGGGGGGGGGGGGGGGGGGGGGGGGGGGGGGGGGGCTCTTGGAATTAATGCGAAATCATGCCATAGATATGCTGAGTCCAAGGAGAACGTGCCTGCAAGCGCGTATTTCGTTGGATATCATGCAGAAAAATGCGACCAAAAAGGAAATGAACGTGAATGCCACGTAAATGTGCATTTAATGCTTTTGAAACTGTTCCTGTCAGACCGTATGAGCCTTGGTCATCTCTTTCATTAAGTAAAATGGCTTTTTTTTTTCGTGTGCTGGGTTTCAGGGGTAAAGATGCATATTCTTTTGCGCAGAATTTGCTTGCATAATCCAACCTGGGTAGCACCGAACGTCATAAAAATGTGTAAGTTGCAGTAGCGTTACATGGTACATTATTGGAGCGTTATGCTAATGCTAAAAATTAACAAATAACATATGTTGTAACGTAAACGTTATACAACTTAAGTCTGCAGTTACTCTCCGCCCACACATAGGACCACCGCACAAAATTTGTGCACGATAAAAGATTATCGAAATTTCCGGAGACCTTCATTAAGCCGCCCCTCATAGCCTGAGTCGCTTTGGGACGTTAAATACCCATAAACCAAAACAAAAGCTTATTTCATTCACTGCTTGGCCGCGTTAACGCAAAGGCGCCCGTGTGCTGTGCGATGTCAGTGCACGTTAAAGATCCCCAGGTGGTCGAAATTATTCCGGAGATCTCCACTACGGCACCTCTTTCTCTCTTTCTTCTTTCACTCCTACCTTCCACCCTTCCCTTACGGCGCGGTTCAGGTGTCCGCCGATATATGTGAGACAGATATTGCGCCATTTCCTTTCCTCAAAAACCAATTTACCAATTTACCACTGCTTGATTGGCCTGCGGAGTAACACAGGAAGCCGCAGGCATTGGCCCAGTGTTACGAACTTCTGTTTTTAAAAGTTGCAACCTACCATAGTGGGATTCATAAACCGTAACTGCGACTGCAGAAATGTTAGTTTTAGCAAAAAATGTTGGAAAGAAACGTTGTTTTACAATCAAAATGCCCTGCTTAGTTTCCATATTGAAGTAAATGAACAGAAAAGCAGTGTGACAGTGCGCTGCGCGTCTCAGGAGGGCCGCTATCTCCGGCGGCATCTTCCCTTTGTGGGACCGCGGAGGCGCTTGGGCAAGAGACTGTATGGCACCTGGAATCGTCGGGTACCGGGGGCCAGTGCTCCTAAGGGTGTCCAAATGCCGACAGCCTGGCCGTCATCTTTATTCACACGCCGACAAGCATTCAACTGGTTAAGCACACCCCGCAAGTACCGCAAGAGTGACGGGGGCGCCGACAGGAGGGGAAAAGACCCGAAAGGGGGAATGCCGCAGGCGCCGGCGCTGACAGGGGCGCGAAGGAACACTCCAATCTGGGAAGAGGGATCGCCTGAATGGACGGAAAAACAAGAAAAGCGGAGCAGCAGAGAGACAAGCAAGGCCCCTCAGTGAAAAAAGGCTAATTGGAACTGGCCAAAACACTTGGAAACTTTCGGATTCCACTTGGTTCTAGTTGTGTCGTGGCTTGTTCTGGTTGATCTTTTTGACTGGGCCGAGGCGACACCGCTGGTCAGTCGGTCCATGCGCCCAAGCCATCGGGGAGAAGCCGAGACTGAGCGAACGATAGAGGTCAACTCCGCAGCCCCTCCATCCTCCCTGACGAAGACTCCGGCGCCAACGCAGCTGCATGTAAGTTTTGGCACCCCAGCCTCTGCATCATGTACTATAATATGTAATTCTCGAATATATCTGTTTTGTTCCAACTGAGTCTTATTTGCCCACGATGGGAGAGGGCTATTTAACAGGCACACTTTTCAGAGCAAATATTTTAAAAAAATTGTTAACGCTTAAAATAGCGCACTTTAAAACTTCCGTTTTAGCACTGTGAAAAACAGAAATGTTTCATTAGTGTCGTCTGCTATCGCGGGGTCGCGCTCTGTGATCGTGCATGGGCTATGGTTCGTGCCATGAGGACTTTCCCTGAGCCCTCACACTTCTATGAGAAACTAGTTTGCGCGCGCAAAGTGCCGGCTCTCACCATGTCCTATCGCTGTGCTTGCGGATTTTGAGAAGAAAAGCATGAATTAGGAAGCGGAAACTTGTCCTACCACAAATAAGTGATGGCCATGTTCATACTGACAAGTGCATCATGCTGGGATTTGCGTGAATTAATTCATAAAGTGGAAGTCGCTCTTGCACGCAATGCACGGTCATCGCCAGGCTTCGAAATGCAACAAATGCAATCTTCGACGAGTACGGTTAACGTAATCCGCGCTTGCCGAAGATCTTCGCTCTTCTAAAAGACGAGTACCTCCGAGACTCTTACATGAAATGTGCAGAGTGGTCACAGTAGCAGTCTGTTGAGTTTTGAATTCACAATACACTGCCCCCTTCTTTCACCTTTCAATGCGCAGGTTCCCGCTGGACAAACCCAGCTTGCTGCGTAAATGGCTCTAAGCGATGGGGTCAAACGGACTTCACGCCCAACAGGCACCGGACACAGCTCAACTCACTTCGAGTCAAGCGCCTTCACTTTTTTCGGATCTCAAATGAACTGCCTACGTAGCTGGATAACCACACCACGACAAGCGCACATCACATCAATGAAAATGAAACTGAACAATCAATTCGTAGAGCTGTCAGCAAGCCACCAGATGCCAGTCTGAAGCCACGTCTTCTCGGCATGTGTAGGATGTCCTTAATGTATGAGAGAGAGAAACTTTTTTAGAACCATACAAGCCAAGGGAAAAGAGGTGCTTGTTATGGCATACATGACGGAAGCCAACAGCTACCGAAACAAAGGAGCATAGGGGATGTCTGTTTTTTTTAGTTTGTAGTTTTTTTATTAATGGGAGATTAGTAAAAACAGCAGAAAAAACAACCACATGCCGCCGGTGGGATCCGAGCCCACGACCTCCGAATTTCGCGTGCGGAGCTCTACCAACTGAGCTACGGCGACGGTTGTCCAATCTGCATGCTTTGGGGGGCATATATGTATAGTGTAAGCGAACCTTGAGAGTGTTCACCATCGCCTCCCTTGTCCATAGCGGCGGACGTAGTACGTTCTGTATCACTATAGTGGCTATAGTATTACCGCGAGTGCCACGTAGGAACATAGCCGAACGGTGAGGACCTCGTTTTAAGCATACATGCGAAGGGAAAAGAGGTGCTCTTCAAATAACGTTGCGTTTTGTCAGTTAGACCGGAAGTTATAGGGCCTCTAATATGCGTCATTTTTTTTTCATTTTCGTTCTTTTTTAGAACATCAGCTCTAAATAACTATGCTCTGGAGCCAAAAACCACTCTTGAGATCGCAAGATTAGGATGCCTTCTAAATTCTGAAGAAGCAGCTGTTTAATCTACGTGCGCGTGACGTCCAATATGTAGGACATCAATTTTTTGTGCAGTAACTCAAGAAGTTTATTGTGTAAAAGCTTGCGCCCGCATGCATAGGTTCAAGAGGCTGAACTTTTTCTGTGCTTGTGTGCGTTCAGTTTTGTGCATTGTGTGCTTTCAGAAAGAGCCGCCTTTCTTCTCTGGAAGCAGACAGCAGATTTGATCCCATCGACCTCATTGTGATCCCGCAGGAAAATCAAGCAAGTTTTGTGCACTGTCATAAGAAAATCACCACACGCGATGAAAAATGTGACGTTAGAGTCGATGTCAAGTGTTTCAAGCGTTACCCCATCTCACAAGTTGTTTGCAGCGCTGTGAAGGCTACAGCAGTCTGCACCAATCAGAACGATGTGGGCTGCAAAATGTGTTCTTCCGCTCCTCTCACTTCGCGACTAATGGCGCCATCCTTGGGAAGGAAAGAGCACCAGTGTCGAGCTGCTGCGCACAGGGGCTCTGCCGACTAGGTGGACGCTACTTTTACGAATGGTGCCGCACAACTTCGCAGCTAGCCTCCGCAGTGCTGTGTTCGTGCGGGCTTTCTCTGCTAAGTTAACCAGTGAATGAAACGCTCGATATACTTTCAAAACACTATCCCAAGCTAGCTTTCAATTACTGCAATAATTGCTTGAAAAATGGTCACAACAGTGCTCAGATATTCCGAGGACTATTTGTTGTCATCCTTGACCCTGACTGAACGAGACAGCTCTACTTTTCACAGCGCTACAAGCAACCTGTGAGATGAAGTATAGCGGTTTTGCCTAGTGTCCTGCATTGTACGATGGCCGGAAAGGCGGTGCTGAGAAAAATATTTCCATTAATAAAGGAATGATATTCTTAAGTATACGAAGCGACATAACCTTTTGAGATCAAAAATATTTTAATTTCTGAAATTTCTGAAGTTTGGGGATATGTGGGTTAATTACCACAGTAGTTTTTTTTAAAACAACTTCGCAAAAAAAGATAAATAGAACAAAAAAAAACTTTTATGCACTCCATATTTGGCCATTCTATACGTACAGACAATAATTCGTATTAGCAGTGCATACCATTGAAAAAAGAACACATTTACTCTTTGAAACTAGTTAAAACTTGCTTTACCAGCTCCAGCAGGAGGGCCACAGCGAGCGCAAATATTGTCAGTAACGGCCAGCGGGCACTTCCCCCTCCTGGCGCGGGACGTGGGCCCTGCATGCAGAGTGCATGAATGCAGAGGGACAGAAAAGGCATGCCAGCCAGGTTTACTGCGCAGTATAACTCTCGCAAAACATAAACCAAAATATGTCTGCAAGTACCTCTGGCATGTAAGCATGCCCACTTCAGCCTAATGCTGCCGGCTTGCTCTAATTTTAAAGCACCTGAAAAATGAAATAAAAACGTAAAGCAGCTTTAAAAATGAGGCACCTTGGGGTGGCATTCTAAGATTTGAGGAGCATATATATGTAATAAGAGCAAAAGCGTGTAAAAATTGACGGACGACTTAATGTAGTTACGCCAAATACGAATTAGGTTTGCTAGCACTTCGGTTTTTCACTTCCGTTTCGGTTTCGGTTCGAGGCTTGGTTTTCAAGGTCAAGCAGACTCGAGCCAAAGATCGGCGAAATCATTGAGTGGGGGTGCTAGTGCACTAAAATTATGGGTGCACTTTACGCACCTTAAGACGGCAATGCGATAGCGGTGTTTTCGGATGCATTGCGCTCGGATGAAAATTGATAAGGCGACGAGATCGAAAGCACAGCGCAGGAGACTGGCAGTTATACACTCGAGATGTTCGGCTGCAGACAAGGCGCTGAATGAAGAAGAGGTCGTTCGGAACGGCCGCATTTCAATATGCTCTTTGGGGTCCTGCCCCTTCTGAAATCACCATTGACCCTTACAAGATTGTTTCACTTCGTCTCCCGTCCGTTAGAGTTGTGCTGAACGCCGTATTTTCGTATGGTGACCTAAATGGATCTCCGTATCCAAGCTCCTGACTTCAAGGATGTCCTTTCCCGCGTTGTGAACCTTCATGATATTCTTTGCATTGAGGCAATATCTAAACGAGCCATGTCTGAATGGTGACTTGTGGGAATAGTGCATCAAAACAGAAGCTCGTTAACTTGGTAGAGGTGCGTGTAAAAGGGCTGAAAGGCATTATATTTGATCCGGAAACCAGGAACAAAGTTGAAGCTACACTGGCTACAGCCCCACTTGGAGCATCGACGGATTGTATAGTCGGTACAACTCAAGAAGGAAGCGGTAAGTGCCCAGAGCTCAGTCGAGCCCCTCCAGCCAACGGCGTCTACCCTGCACTCCCCATTGACCGATCCCCTTGGACCCAGTATAGAGTGAAGTCGCAGGAGGTGGCACATGAAGGGGGGATAACCACAGCGAAATCGGATTAACGCGGCGTCATGAAGATAGGTCGATGCCATTGCTGCAGGCCCCCTTTGAGGTCTTTTGCCGCTTCTTTCTCTAGTTGTACCCGACTATAGCAGCTTTGGAACCGTATGGAATTGTACAATCAGTGGAGAGCGAAAAGTGGCGCTGATCGAGGATGTAGCACATAGAAACAGCAAACCGTGAAGTTTAGAACACGCTGAAAGAAGGGGTTTCACCTTCAAACGTTCCCCACACCTTAAATGAATCTGGGATTCAGGTCTTGGTGGTTCTACGGGGAGGGCCTCCACTATGTCTTCAGTGCAGCAGGGTTGGAGATGTTTGGCGGCAGTGCCGTACACCACGATGCAACTAGTGTCGCCGCTTTGGCCGAACAATGGATAACTGTGTTATAACCTATGCCAGTAGGTTGCGTCAAGGCCACTGGTTCAAGGAAGATCAAGTTAGTGTCAGAGACTGAAATTTTTTTTTGGTTTTGAGGAAAGGAAATGACGCAGTAACTGTCTTACATAACACGGATTCACTGTAGACAACCGAACCGTGCCGTAAGTGAAATGATAAAGGAGGGAGTGAAAGAAGAAAGGAAGAAAGAGGTGCTGTAGTGGAGGTTTACGGAATAAGTTCGACCACCTGGTGATCTCTAACGTGCACTGACACCGCACAGCACACGGGCGCCTTTTGCGTTTCGCCTCCATCGAACCTGGGTACTCCGGCTCGGTAGCCGAGCGCCCTTAACCACTGAGCCACCGCGGCGGGTAAACCTAGCTGCATTTCTATAGCCCCCTCATCGCTTTCGATAAACCTTCGTGAGAAAGAACTTTGTTCATATTATTCAGGAAACGAAGGAACTGCCCCAAAAAAGCATCTTTGCTGTAACCTAACGTAGCAGTAAAAAAAGGAGATTGCCTCTCTGAGGATACATGTGGAACGAAGAATAAGGAGAATCAAGTCATTTCACATTTTGATCGGCCCATACCACTCGTACTCGCTCCCGTAATTAATCACATTTTGACTGTGCGTGCAATCCTAACTAATTTTCAGAGTCCTCTGAGTAACGCTACCAGTGTCAACAGAGTCACTGATAATGATAGTGACTTAAGACCGTATTTATTCACATCATGGATGCGGTCGCATAGGAAAACATCCTTCTTTTGGCTGTAAAAAAAGAGTCCAGATTTTTTTCCCTCGCGTAATGTACGCACCCCATTATCTTGATGCCCTGTCTGCTGCTAATAATAGTGAATCCTAGCTAGTGCCTTTTTTTAATGCCGAAACAAGTACGCAAATATATGGCGTGCCTTCTGCCCAATGTAAAGACTACTATATCTCACACAGCAGCCAAAAATAATGTTATGCGAAGAATGCAACGAGCAGAAGAAACCACGTCAGGGCAGCAGTTAGATCTGTCATATTAAGGATGTAAAAACTTGTTGCGGTTAGGCCTCGTGCTGAATACTTTAGAGTATTGTTAAAATGAAGTCCAGTATATTCACACAGCATTATGAGTCACTGTGTGAGTTATATGTCCGGGCTTAAGAAAAAAGTTTACTAGTCTCTGCCATGAAAACCATGCTAAGGAATGTTGTTTTTTAATACTGAATATTCATACTGGAGGCATTATTTATTCCAGTAGCCCACTTTTCTTCCTCACTCTTACCACTTCAAATTGTTTCTGATTGTTATACATGCCACGCAAACATCTCACACCTCAAATTTTCTTCGATGTTTGGGAAAAAAAAGAACATCATTTATTGTGTGAGTAAATACAGCATGTTGCACCAAGGATTACTACTTCAGCATTTTTCATTAATGTTTGACAGCAGAATGTGGATAAGTATCCACCCGCCACTGTGGCGCAGTGGTTAAAGCGCTCGTCTATTGAGCCGGAGTGCCCTCGTTCGAACTCGGGTTCGAATCCAGGTTCGAACCCGACCGCGGCGGCCGCGTTTCGATGGAAGCGAAACGCAAAATGCGCCCGTATGGTGTGCGATGTCAGTGCACGTTAAAAATCCCCAGGTGGTGGTGGTGGTGAAACTTTATTTCCAGCGGATATAGACGAGCAACCCGAAGTCGCTCCCCGCTTAAACGACGGCCGCTATCCCTTGGGCAGCGGCGGCGTCTTCAGCCAGCTTGATCTGTGTCCCCGGCTCGGGGCTGAGCATTAAAGCGCCCCAATGATCGGAGTCGGTAATGAAGTGACTCACGATTAGGGACTGCGGGCAGTTCCAGATCATATCATTTAGATCGGCTTTGCTATCACAATGTTCGCATTTGTCTGAGTAGAGTCCTTCCGAATAGAAGCTACACAATTGGGGATTTGAATAGGTGTTAGTTTGAAGCTTACGCCAGGCTTTGGCCTGTTGTTTGGAGATCATTTTATCTGCGGTGGCGAATCTGAGTCTTGCAAGCCTGTAGTGCTGCAGGGTTTCTCAGTATGAAAACAACCTGTCCTTGTCGGAGTATAGAGCGGGCGGGCTGCACGACCTAGCTCGGCGGGACAGTTCTCGAGCTAGGTTATGAGCCGCCTCATTACCAGCAAGGGAGGTATGAGCAGGCGTCCAGATTAGGGGAATGCGCCGTGTGGGATGGTAATTTTGCACAATTATCGAAATTATTCCGGAGACCTCCACTACGGCACCTCTTTCTTTCGTTCTTCTTTAACTCCCGCCTTTAACCCTTCCCTTACAGCGCGGTTCGGGTGTCCCCCGAGATATGTGAGACAGTTACTGCGCCGTTTCCTTTCCTCAAAACCAATTTTCATGCTTTTTTAAGCTTCCATTTCCTGTTGTGAGTGCGTTTGCCATCACACATGGAGTGCCGACGTGGGCTGGGAAATTTCTATATGAAATATATCTTGTTCCAAAGGTTGCGTTAGGCAAAGATTTTTTTTGTGCAGGGAAAGAATGGCAGCCATTCACTGTAAAGCCACTAGCTTGCTTTCCTGCTACTGGTCTGTTGTTTGCAGTGACCTTTGTTGTATGTTCACGCATCTGTAGTTTCCGCCGTGGTCATAATTTGAAGTGCTGAGTGAGACGTTTTGGATTGCCTTCATAGTGTTGCAAGTCCTTTATGTGATGTTAGAGAAGTTCAAGTACTGTCATGTGCCCATGGCCAGGCATATTTCACACATTGGACGCACATTCTACCATTTTTGTAAAATTATACTCGTGCTGAAGTGCAGTGCTGATAAAAGTTTGCTGCCGTTATTAAAATAAGAAATGAGTATTACACTCTGCATGCAGCGTTGGATTGTCTCATGTCTAACATGTTTCTGACCTTCAGGAAACTGTTGCCGTTTTTTACTTTTCCAAAAGAAAATTCAAGCAAGCACTACCTCCACTAGCACATCATTTATATTTTTGAATAAGTGGCAAAAACAGACACAGTCATGACTGCATTACCAATACCAACCGGAAAATTGCTTAAGACTTTGCAAAAACACACCTGAAGAGGTATATATTTGCAGACATCATGCTATGAAGTCCCACATATGTTCACTGTTCAAACAAACCAACTCTGCTTCTTGAGCGCACTCTGATTGCCTTTGTACAAGAGTGAGCTAATGCCGAGCTGTTGCCTGCTTTTTGCAATAGCTATTGCAACCACCATGACAAGCTATATGAATGGGCGATGCAAATTGATGTAGTGTCAAAACACAAAATAAAGTCGGTAGGGTCAGCAACATGTACTACTTAAAACAAAATGAGGTTGGCACCAACTGCCATTAAGAGAGCGACATGTCACACCTATATGAATCCTGCTCATACTGAATCAATGAAACAAAAGATTGTCTTCGTTTGCATGATGAATATTTTCTCCTGCTACATAATTCCGGCTCAAACGGTACATCAGGTCATCACAATTAATTCATGCATATATTAAGCATGATGGCTCTGTGCAGCTCAACTACCTGCGTAATGTTATTGACGAATCTGTTAAAAAAATATAAATGATACGCCCTCGTAAATGCACTTTGCATAAAGCAACTAATTCAAAGCAAAAAGTTATCCTTGTTTTTGTACTAAAAAATGAAGACAACAGATTTACGGCCTAAAACATGGCCACATGCAACCAAAGGGACCATCCGTTTAGCCAGTGGTTCATCACATGGCTAAATTGTAGTGGTTGAGGTCTGCTGGTTGGCAAAGTAAGGCAGTGCAGTTGTGAAAAAGAAGTTTTCCAATGTCACTTCAAGATTTGCCCACTCCTCCTTATCAAAAGGAATCCGCTAGACTGCTATCCAGTTCTCAGAGTAAAGAACAAGATTATCCCACAGACACCTTGGTCAGGGCCATCTATCCTAGCGCCTGATACTAATATTCCTCGTCCCTTTTGAGACGTGGGACTTCATTCTCTAATGTAATAAAGAAGCTCTTGGTAGGCACAAAACTAGCATCACTGTCTTTCAGAGAATAGGGACACTTTATCTCTAAGACACCATAATTCATTTCTTCTGGGTCAAACACAAGCCTGTCAGGCGACCTTGGTGAGTTTGGGTCAATGATGAGGCCACAGTGCTGCACCAGTACATTGTGTCCCACACTTTTCATGACAATTGCATACCGTTCTGATGCAACTGACTCATTTTTCGTGCCACAATGAATTGCGCGCACTCTTGAAAGGTCCTTTGGTTGAAAAAGACTTTGTAGTCCCTTCTCAGTCCATTCTTTTCGCTTCATTGCTTTACCAAATGAGGAAGCTGTCAGTCGGTATTTCCGGGCAGAGTGCCATTCCTAGCTGTGCGAATGTTGCCTTATGTTGGCCTCTATTTGCCGTGCTTCTTCAGCAGATGGAGCTCCTGAGATAAAAGAAACATTTGAAGCATTTTTTGCATGACTCTGCTGTCAAACCATCATGTTCACAAAGTTTCCACCTACTGCACCCTCTGGAACCTTCAACAAATCTTGTAATTTCTTCTGGCTTTGCACTGGTACAAAGTGCCAATTGTAGCCAACACTGTCTCTAATGAATGTATCAAACATCATCAGCCTAACTATGTTCACCGCAGGACTAAGGCCTCTTCCAAATCTCCAGTTAACACTGATAACTTGGCTTGAATGAGTTCAGCACATGCCAAAGCATTTGCTACACTAAACTCCTCCAGTTAGGTCAACATGCAATATGCTGAGTGTTTTTACATCCAAGCACCATCACTTTGTCACAACTGCAGTTCAAGAACATGACTGCACAACACAAATGCTGCAGTAAAGCACTTTTAGAGCCACTTGAACTATTGCTTGGCATGCCCGACAACAGGCTTTTCTTCATCATCTTCTCATTAAAGCACAATACTAATGCCGACTTATGTATATAGCCATACATTAGGTGTTACCGTTACGCTGTTGCCTTTCCTGTTGCTCAGGTGCCTTTCAAGGGGGAGATGTGTCGTTCTCGACAGCGCATCTGCCTAGTTCTTACCCTTTGTTCAGTAAATTACCTCTGGCTTCATTTTCTAAGCAGTTGTATGGACACGTCACAGATGTTCCTCATGAACTTACATTCCCATTTCGTAGCTGCTTCCCCCCCCCCCCCCTCCCTGAAGGGCGTATGCTTTAGAACTTTGCTGCATTACTGGACGGCTATTACCGGGCATGCACACTGACATAAGGTGTACTATGGGCAGCAATGAGAACTTTTGAGTTTTGTGTGGTGGTTACTCAAAACCTCAAAAGAAGTTAGAAGAATTAAAAAGCAAAATTAGCCATTCGTAAGCTTACTGTCAGTATACGGTGCTCATCAGGAGTGAACGCATCACACAATGTGTCCTCAGAAGCACCAGAAAAAAGTAGTAGTTTGGGGACAGGACAAATGGCCCCTCCTCCTGTAGTTATCGTGTTGGATAGCAACGTTTTTAACCCATGGGCCATGGCACTTCTTGGCTTGCTGGTGTCATCGGTGAGCCATGTGTGCTAGACCCATCTTGGTCTCTTTCGAGGGTGTCGTCACTGCGAGCAGAACAGCTGCAAAATGGCTATTTGAGAGACTTCCCAGCTTGCTTCCCAGGCCTCGTATTGCTGTCACCTGCTCGGTTTCCTCCACAATGTTTCGACGTGCATAAAAGGTACGTGCTGGCACTGGCAGGTACAGGCCACCCTAACGTGGGCTTCGCCAGTCGACGTCTAAAACACTGGCTGGCTTAATGCCGTGTTGCCTTGGGCGCCTCCATTGTTGTGGAAGTTCAGTGCAAGCAAGTTCTGGTGGAGCCTCTTTGAACCCCTGCTCTTTTAAAAGAATAAGAAGACGTCAAGATACCAATATATGGCTGCAAGCTCCACTGCTTCCTGCTGGACACTCGCACGCAGTGTCAACAGGCACTTCATTTCCACTTTAAAATGTAAGGAAAACATTGTAGGATTGACCAGCTTTTTTCTGGCTCCAGAAGCAAGTGCACCGTACATAGTGGAGGCCAAGGCTGCAAGGATAACAAAAAAGCATCGCCTTAAAGGTGCACCAAAAATTAATACGAAAGTGACTTTAGGTTTCGCTCTGAGCATATGATTACTAACTAAATAAAAAAAACAAGAGGAATCGCCAGCTAAACCTTTGTTCATCTTTGGCAACATAGAGAAAACACCTTTAAGTAGCTTTTTGGAAGCATATTTTTGAAATACAGTGAGTAATTACTTATTCTGCGATTGTCCAGCTACATATAACATGGGCCACTCAGTTCAAGGGACTTGTTTCACCTTTAACGAAATCTCCGAAAGCTTCGCGAGCATATCAAAATAATGAAGCCAAGAGGATCCTGCATCACTATGACAACATTATTTGCACCGCACTCTATATCAGCCTATAAAGTAGATCGTGATATAATAACATTCGGCACCTGAAGACGATCAAGCATATCATGTTGAAAGTTATCTGGGCATATATCTAAGTGATAAGAGCTTCAGCGCTCAGCTATTTTGCGCTACAGTCATGCCCGCTGAAATGTTTATGCTTACCCAGAATCGCAGCTGTTGGTCCTGAGGGATCAGGGCGAGCAGTATGCCTCGACTGCAAAGCAGTACGATTTCTTTTCTTGCCGGGCCGATGGCAGCTTGTCGTCAGAGAACCATTTCAGCGTTTCTTCATAAATTAAAGGCACCACATTCCGGTCCTTAGTCCAAGCAGAATGGTTGCAACTTGGGAAGCGACAAAGCTGGTGCATTGGGAACCACATAGTGCCGATTACCGTTACTCTGCACGCAGGAGCGCGGGAACTTTGCACGCATGCGCAGTGCGCCTTTTTAAAGAGAATACACAGGCATTCCAAGGCAAAAGTTTTGTGTTTAATGTGGGCTATGACAACATTAATTCATTACGACTATCTTTTCTTCATGCGATGAGACTGACTGTGCTCCTATCGCTATCTTGAAGCTATAGCTGACAGGTTTCGCTCGTGCCTGGCATTTATTGGCTGTCACAAAGTGCGCGCATGCTTTATTTTTCTTCTTTCTTCTCCGACCAAAGTGGCCACGGCTGGCCACGGCGCCGGTAGTATGCGGGCATGTCGCGACGCAGCGGCGATGACTTTGCCTCCCCCCGCGTGGGCATTGACCCCTCGCGACGCTGGGGGGATCAAGACTACGCCGCCCCCCTCCTCAGGATTATCGCCGGGAAGAGAGTGCTTTCACGAGGGGGGGACGGGAAGCGGCCGGTGAAGGCCCTAGCACCCGTCCCAACCTTGAGAAGTTAACATCCCTCCTCGTTAGGACCATACCTTTCCTTCGCGTCCCCTTCAGTTTCTTCATGCTTCTTCTCCCCCCTTCTCAACATCTGTATATCGTTGGTGCACGGGGCCGAGAGGATTCGTTTGCTTTTATTTGTTTTTTTTTTTGTGGTTTGTCACGTGAACACGGTGGCGGGAAAATCACGACCGAGTTAGTTGGTTTTGAGATTTCGGTGCGTGCCGACGTGTGTAGGGTCAGCCAGGGCAGTGGTCGGCAAGCGAGCCTAGGCGGTGTCTGACGCGTAGAGCGCGGCGACGGCGGCCCCGAAAGACGCGTAACCCGGGGCCCAAGTTCGCCCGTATCCGCACCCCCCCATCAGCACCGCGCGCTTCCGCAGCCCGACGCTCCCTGCGACCGGACCTTGCCACTACGCAGCTAAGTCACCGATTCTCACCACTCGCTCTGCTCTTTTTCTTTGTTCTGTCGCTGTTCTCGTCCTATTCTTTTGTATATTGCTTTAATCGTGTAACCTTGTTGTATAGTTCTCGCCCTGTTGTTTTCCTTCTTATTGTTAATAGTTGTTTGTGTGCTTCTGATTTTGTGCTTGTTGTTCGCGTCGCGCTTGTGTATTTTCGCAATATTGCTTGGTTTACTTTGTAGCCGTTTGTTCTTGTTCTTACCCAAGTAAAAGGGTTGCTAAAGAAACTTGCCTATACGCCTCATGCCTCCGGTCAACGGCTAATCAGGCGTGGCCCCTATCGCCGGTCAGCGGTCTAACCTCATCTTCCGCACGCGGGGTGGAGAGGTTTGTCGCTCCTCCCCCTCCGAACTTACGGAGAGTGCAGTGGTGGGCAGGTTGGCCCGATTAATTATAATTTCGGCGCCAATCAAACATCGAGCCGCCCACCATATCCTGACAATTGGCGTCCACGACAGGACTTGCTGACCACGATTGGCCTTGACCGCGAGGCATAGCGTTCAAGTAATATCTCAGGCATTACGAGAACTGAAAGCTAAAACGTCTGTGCAATGGCAGATTTGGAGAAGATAATTGCTTTCGGGAGGCAACTAGGCTTAGAGGGGTTAGCCCTTCAGGATTTCCTCAGAGACGAGCGCGCGAAGCAGCGCGAGTACTTGAAGGAAGAGGATGAAATGGACAAAGCGCGCTCTGCTCGTCGGCTGCTAGAAATGAACACGGAGCTGCAAGTTCTCCGCGCTAGAAGCGAGGGTAGCGTGAGCGCGAGTTCGGATTCTGCTGCAAATGGAAGCGAAGCGACATCGCGTTTCTCAGGTGTTAGTCCACATAAGATGATGGCGCCGTTTAACGATAAAACGGACGACTTGGACGCCTACCTGACAAGATTTGAGCGGGTCGCAGAGGCGCAGAAGTGGCCACGAGAGCAATGGGCTACGGCCCTGAGCACCTGCCTGACGGGAGAGGCATTGAGCGTTTTCGGCCGGATGCCTGGATCGGACGCGGGGGACTACGATAAAGTCAAGCGAGCTCTCCTGCTACGTTACAACTTGACGGAGGAGGGGTTCCGACAGAAGTTCAGGGCAGAAGCGCCCCACGAACACGAAACCCCGTCCCAATTCTTCACCCGACTGGAGAATTACTGGGAGAGGTGGGTACAACTCTCCGCTTCCGAGAAGACCTACGAGGGTATCAAGAGCCTTCTTTTAACGGAGCAGTTTCTAGAGAACTGCACGCCTTCGATGGCTACTTTTCTAAAAGAGAAAACGGCAGCCGATACGAAGGAACTGCTGCAAAGGGCTGACAACTATGTGAGTGCCAGGGGGGCCACTTACTTTGGCAGGCGCGAACCGAAGCGTGAGGCTCGGTCCGTGGACAAATCTTCGGATGCTGGCCGCAAGGGCCAACAGGGAAGGCCGCCATCAGCGTCCGTACCATCCGCGCTTCGCTGCTACATTTGCGGGCGATCGGGGCACGCCGCGGCGCAGTGCAAGGAGAACCGGAGAAATTCTGAGCAGGGCAACAGGGCACTCCCTGGAGCAAAGGACGTGTCGGCCTGCATTCAGAACGGCTATTTAGAGCTGAAGGATGGTCAGTTCGTGCCGGTGGTGAACCTCGGCAGGGCCCAAACGTCCGGTACCCTTCCCGTAGTTGAAGGTCGCATCGCCGGGCAGAAGATAAAAGTATTGAGGGACACCGGCTGTAACATTGTTATTGTCAACCGAGACCTTGTCACAAAGTCCCAACTTACTGGCCGGAACCGAGCCGTTTACCTGGTGGACCGCTCGGTCAGAAGGCTACCCGAGGCACGAATCCAGGTTGACACACCCTACTATAGGGGAGAGGTGCTGGCCGGATGTATGGACTCGCCGCTGTTCGACCTCATTCTTGGGAATATCGACGGCGCCAGGCATCCGTCCGAGCCAGACGCGACTTGGAGCGGTACCGCCCCGAGCACCGAGGGGAACGAAACGGGTACATCGGATCCCGTACCGGGGCAGCCAAGTGCCCCGGAAGAGCCCGCACCCGCGGCGGCCGTGACCACCCGTCAACAGTCCAGGCAGCACTCGTCGGAGACGTTCCGCAAGCTACGCGTACCAACCGCTATTGCGGGAGTCACACCGTCGCAGATGAGCCGAGAACAACAAGGGGACGAGACCCTCCGACGTTGTTTCCAGATGCAGAGGGGGGAGAGAATAATCCAGTGCAAGGGAGGAGGCTCGTACACCTTTCTGCTAAGGAATGACCTGCTCTACCGCCAGTTCATGCCAGAGTCAGGCTCGCTTACTTTACAGCTGGTTGTCCCCTCTCAACATCGGAGCAAAGTTCTCCGCCTCGCGCACTGCGGACTGATGGCAGGTCATTTGGGGCGCAAAAAGACGTGTGACCGAATTCTGGCTGACTTCTTCTGGCCCGGCGTGCACAGTGACGCCGATCGGTTTGTGACGTCGTGCGACAGTTGCCAGAAGACCGCGCCACGGGGATCCGTCAAAAAGGTACCCCTAGAGAAAATGCCTCTCGTTGACACGCCGTTTCGCAGGGTGGCCATCGATATTATTGGACCCCTCAAGCCCACGACTCGGAAGGGGAATCGGTACATTATGACGCTAGTCGACTATGCGACGCGGTTCCCAGAGGCCGTCGCCCTGCCCAGTATCGAGACGGAGCGGGTGGCCGAGGCTCTCTTGCAAATTTTTGCCCGAGTTGGTGTGCCCGAAGAGATGCTGAGTGACCGAGGGTCGAATTTCACCTCGGAACTCATGACAGAAGTCGGCCGTCTGCTGTCCCTTCGCCTGCAGACCACCTCGCCGTACCACCCAATGGCGAACGGCCTCGTTGAAAAGCTGAACGGGACGCTAAAGAAGATGCTCCGCCGCATGTGCACCGAACAGCCTAAGGACTGGGACCGGTTCATCGAGCCTCTTTTGTTCGCCTACAGGGAGGTACCCCAGGCCAGCACGGGGTTCTCCCCTTTCGAACTTTTGTACGGGCGGAACGTGCGAGGCCCCCTCTCCATACTGAAGGAATTATGGACCGGGGAGAAACTGGAAGAGGAGACCAAGACAGCCTACCAGTATGTGATTGACCTGCGGGAGAAGCTCGAAACGACCTGTAAAATGGCACATGAAGCGCTAGAAGAAGCAGGCGAGCGGTACAAGCGGTATTACGACCGCGGGGCCAAATCGAGGGCACTACAGATTGGAGACCAGGTGCTTCTACTGCTACCAACCGAGCACAACAAGCTCACAATGAAATGGAAGGGTCCCTATGTGGTTAAGGGAAAGAAGGGGGAAGTCGACTACGTCGTAGACGTGGAGGGAAACCCGAAAACATTTCATGCCAATATGCTGAAGAGGTACTTCAGCCGGGTCCCGGAAACCGACTCCCACGTGCCGGTGGTCGCGGCGGTAGCATCCGATATCGAGGAAGGGGCGCTGGTGTGGCCTGTAGGTGAACAAGCCGACTACCACGATGTCGCGGCGTCCGAGAAACTGACCCGACCACAGGCAGAGGAGCTGCGGTCCCTAATAGCCCGATACCAGGAGCTGTTTTCCGAGCGGCCAGGGTACACCACGTGGGCCGTGTGCAGTTTGACGACAACCACCAACAGGCCCATCCAGGTCAAACAGTACCCGCTTCCCTTCGCTGTGCGTCAGGAAGTTGAGAGGGAGGTGGCCTCGATGATGCAGATGGGCGTGATCGAGAAGTCGCGCTCACCGTATAATGCGCCAACCGTCCTTATAAAGAAGCCCGACGGTTCGAACCGCTTTTGCGTAGACTTCAGAAGGTTAAATGATGTACTGGTCGCCGACGCCGAACCCATCCCCCGCGCCGACTGCCTCATAGCTGAGGTGGGAGGAAGAAAGTTCTTCTCCAAGATGGATCTCGCAAAGGGCTATTGGCAAGTCCCTCTGGAAGACAAATCAAGAGAAAAGACGGCGTTTTCGGCTCCCAGTGGCCTCTACCAATTTAGGAGCATGCCTTTCGGCATCAAGACCGCCCCAGCCGTCTTCGCGAAGCTGATGAGGAAGCTTCTAGACGGGATAGACAACGTCTATCATTACTACGACGACCTGCTCGTGGCGACCGAGTCATGGGAGGACCATCTAAGGGCACTGGAGCAGGTTCTCACGCGAATCCGGGAGTCCGGGATGACAGTGCACCCGAAGAAATGCGAACTCGGCGTCGATCAGCTGTGTTTCCTGGGCCACACGATTGGAAAGGGGACCCTTGGCCCCATGGAATCAACCTTAGAAAGGATCCGCCAGGCCCCCCGACCGATGACCAAGCGCCAAGTGCGAGCATTTTTGGGCCTAGCAGGATACTACCGCGAATTCATCCCGAATTACGCAACTGTTGCCGCCCCTCTGACAGACTTGACCAGGAAGCTCGCGCCGAACAGCGTTAGGTGGGGAGGGGAAGAAGAACAAGCCTTTAACAGCTTGAAGCGATTGCTCTCAGAAGCCCCCATCCTGCAGGTTGCGGACTTCGGCAAGCCATTTGTACTGCGTACCGACGCCTCAGATCAAGGGGTTGGCGCGGTACTCCTGCAGGAGGGGGGCGGACTTCTGCACCCCGTCGCCTACGCGAGTCGGAAGCTACTTCCAAGAGAGAGGGCATACGCAGCAGTTGAAAAGGAGTGCTTGGCCATTGTTTGGGCGATCAAGCGCTTCAACTTCTATTTATACGGCAAACGGTTCACCGTCCAGACTGATCATCAGCCCCTCAAATATCTGAACGAGGCTCAATTCATGAATTCACGGCTGCTTCGCTGGGCGCTGCTCCTACAGGAGTACGACTTCGGAGTCAAGAGCATTAAGGGAAAAGATAACGTCGGCGCAGACTACCTCAGCCGGGCGTGAATCGGCATGGAGGGAACGACATGCGCGCTACGGCGGCTCAGTTTCCCCCTTAGTTAGTAAGTTAGTATTTTCTGTTTTTTCCCCTTTGTCTGTCGTGGACCTTTTGTTGTGCTTGGAATGTTTGGCAACGCAAAATCTGCGGATGTTGTGTGCCGTGTTGAACTGTTTCAATTCCAAGTGCTGTGTGGAACAGTCTGCAGTGAATGTGACGTGACTGCGTGAAGTGTGCAGTGCGCGACTGTGCGAGCCATCGTGGGAAACGTTGTGCGACGAAGAACTGGTGCGCGCTCCTAACAGTGAAGTGCGCGTTAATTCATCTTCGTTTGCTTGCTCGGCAAGACGCATTTGTGCATGCACGACATTTGTGTATTTTTGATTTTGAAATGTTATTAAGAATAACATTCTTTTCGTGGGGGTTGTGTCACAAAGTGCGCGCATGCTTTATTTTTCTTTCTTCTCCGACCAAAGTGGCCACGGCTGGCCACGGCGCCGGTAGTATGCGGGCATGTCGCGACGCAGCGGCGATGACTTTGCCTCCCCCCGCGTGGGCATTGACCCCTCGCGACGCTGGGGGGATCAAGACTACGCCGCCCCCCTCCTCAGGATTATCGCCGGGAAGAGAGTGCTTTCACGAGGGGGGGACGGGAAGCGGCCGGTGAAGGCCCTAGCACCCGTCCCAACCTTGAGAAGTTAACATCCCTCCTCGTTAGGACCATACCTTTCCTTCGCGTCCCCTTCAGTTTCTTCATGCTTCTTCTCCCCCCTTCTCAACATCTGTATATCGTTGGTGCACGGGGCCGAGAGGATTCGTTTGCTTTTATTTGTTTTTTTTTTGTGGTTTGTCACGTGAACACGGTGGCGGGAAAATCACGACCGAGTTAGTTGGTTTTGAGATTTCGGTGCGTGCCGACGTGTGTAGGGTCAGCCAGGGCAGTGGTCGGCAAGCGAGCCTAGGCGGTGTCTGACGCGTAGAGCGCGGCGACGGCGGCCCCGAAAGACGCGTAACCCGGGGCCCAAGTTCGCCCGTATCCGCACCCCCCCATCAGCACCGCGCGCTTCCGCAGCCCGACGCTCCCTGCGACCGGACCTTGCCACTACGCAGCTAAGTCACCGATTCTCACCACTCGCTCTGCTCTTTTTCTTTGTTCTGTCGCTGTTCTCGTCCTATTCTTTTGTATATTGCTTTAATCGTGTAACCTTGTTGTATAGTTCTCGCCCTGTTGTTTTCCTTCTTATTGTTAATAGTTGTTTGTGTGCTTCTGATTTTGTGCTTGTTGTTCGCGTCGCGCTTGTGTATTTTCGCAATATTGCTTGGTTTATTTTGTAGCCGTTTGTTCTTGTTTTTACCCAAGTAAAAGGGTTGCTAAAGAAACTTGCCTATACGCCTCATGCCTCCGGTCAACGGCTAATCAGGCGTGGCCCCTATCGCCGGTCAGCGGTCTAACCTCATCTTCCGCACGCGGGGTGGAGAGGTTTGTCGCTCCTCCCCCTCCGAACTTACGGAGAGTGCAGTGGTGGGCAGGTTGGCCCGATTAATTATAATTTCGGCGCCAATCAAACATCGAGCCGCCCACCATATCCTGACATTGGCATAAATGCCAATACGATGACGCGCAGCAGATGACGTACGGTCTAGCAGACGACGCGAGAGCTGTACCGCGCCAGAAGTTGTATTAGGCACGTATATGACGGTGCGTCTCTGTCGCTGACATGCGCAGTGCGAGCTGCCTGTTATCACTTGCGGGCTATATAATCGGTACGCTTCAATAAACGCACGTTCTTCTTGTTCTGGACATCATGCTGTTGCCACGTTCTTTCCAACTCGGATACATGGTGTCAGAAGTGGCTAAGACGAGCTAGCTACACCGACGGCGGACGAAGCATGGAACGGCTGGTCGCACCGGAACCGCTGCGTCTGGCAGGGAGTGTCTCGGCATCATGGAAGCGTTTCAAGCAGAAATTTGAGATTTTCCTGCAAGCGTCGGCAGTCAAGGACCAACCGAGAAGTGAGGCTTCGAAAGCTGCGCTCCTGCTGAGCATCGCCGGTGACGAGGCGCTCGATGTGTTCAACAATTTTAAGTTCGAGTCGGGCGAGAACAAGGATGACTACAGCACCTTGATACGAAAGTTCGACGCCTACTGCACAGAGGTGAGCAACGAGGTGCATGAGCGGTATCTTTTTCGCACGAGGAACCAAGCGGAAGGAGAGCCATTCGAAAAATTTTTACGTGACCTGAAGAAGCAAGCTTCACAATGTAACTTTGGGACGTTACACGACTCAATGGTAAGAGACCAGATCGTCTTTGGTACCAACAGTCCTAGATTACGGGAGAAGATGCTTCAAGAGAAAGGATTGACGTTAGCAAAAGCGGAGGAGATGTGCAAAATTGCAGAATCAGTAGCACAACAAAAAGAGGTGTGGCGTAAAGAAGAGAGTTGTGTGAATTTTGTTTCAAGGCGGCGCACAGACTTGCAGCATGCACATAGTAAAGAGCCCAAGTGCGACGGGGAGCAATGGCAGTGTAGAAAGTGTAATCGCAAGCACAAACCGAAGCAATGCCCAGCATTTGGTAAAAGGTGCTACGTGTGTGGTAGGTTTCACCACTTTGCTGTCTGCTGTAGGAAGTCAAAAGAAGTGAGCGAAGTCGACACACTTGCGGAGAACGACTTTGACGTACTAGACGTAGGAATTAAAAGTGGCACGAATGAGTGGACTGTAAATGCTGAAGTCGGCGGTCATGAAATTGCCTTCAAAATAGACACAGGGGCGCAAGCGAGCCTCTTACCGTTTTCAGTCTATCGAAAACTGTCACCAGCTGGAGCACCAACTCCGACGAGCACAGTACTACGGGCATATAACGGCGGCGTTATTACGTGCTTTGGGACAGTGTCGGAAACTGTACGCGTTGGAAATTCCCACACTGTAGTGAAGCTTCTCATTGTGAAAAACGGTCGTCAGCCTATACTCGGACTGGACGCCAGTGAAGCTTTGGGACTGGTTCAGCGTGCCGTGAATGTTATAAATACGCCTCCTAAACATGGTTCTCTCAAGAATTATAGGCATATTTTCGAAGGGCTTGGTTGCTTGAAGCAGCCATATCACATGGTCCTGGAACCTGGAGCAGTACCGGTCGGGCAGCCATCATTGTGAAAGTGAATGAGCCTACTGACTGGGTAAGTCCACTGGTTGTCGTCAAGAAAAAAGATGGCGGTTTGCGAGTGTGTTTGGATCCCAGGCAGATCAATCGGCACATTAAGAGGCAGCATTTTCCCCTCCCGAGACGAGAAGACTTGGAAGCTAAGTTGGCGGGCGCGAAGTACTTCAGTTGCTTGGATGCTAACTCTGGGTACCACCAGATACCACTAGACGAAGAAACATCAAAGATATGTACTTTCTCGTCACCTTTTGGGAGGTGCCGATTTTTGCGGTTGCCGTTTGGAATATCATCTGCACCGGAAGTGTTTCACCAAACAATGACGCAAGTTCTAGACAGGCTGCCAGGCGTGCTGGTATATATTGATGACATTCTGGTGTGGGGCTCAACGAGAGAAGAGCACGATGACCGACTAGTAGCTGTCCTGAAAGCGGTCGAAAAAGCAGGGTTGACTTTCAATGCGCAGAAGTGCAAGTTCAATGTGACCGAAGTAAAGTACCTCGGTGACATAATAACCGGAATTGGCATATCTCCTGACACACAGCTCGTTAAAACAATGATTGACATGCCAGAACCAACAAGCAAAGCGGAGGTTGAACGTATGCTGGGTGTCCTCAACTATTTTGGGAAGTTCGTGCCGCGGCTGCCGGAAAGAACGGCGTTATTAAGGGATCTTGTCAAATGTCGCTCCGATTTTCAGTGGACTGAAAACCACGCTAGAGAGTGGAAAAGCGTAACGCAAGTTTTGACTACCGCTCCCGTGCTCGCAATCTTTGACGCTCGAAGGGACACAAAGATTACATGCGACGCTTCGCGGAACGGGTTAGGGGCGGCCCTTCTGCAACGTCATGCTGATGAATGGCGACCCGTGGCATACGCGTCCCGTGTTTTAACACAAGCAGAGCAGAGGTATGCTCAAATTGAAAAGGAGGCCCTTGGCATTTGGTTTGGTTGCGAAAAGTTCCATCAGTTTGTCTACGGGCGACAACTGCTAATAGAAACTGACCATAAGCCACTCTTATCAATTGCGGAAAAGGCAATCGATGACATGCCACCTCGACTGCAAAGATTTTTTTTGCGCTTGTTTATGTATGGCTTCTGTTTGCAGTACATTCCCGGCAAGAACTTGGTTCTAGCAGATATGTTATCACGATCCACGGCTTATGGCAACAGCAGCCGCCAAGACACTGGCATGGATGAAGTGGAAATTCACGCAGTCGAATCCCTGGGTTATATGGTGACGCCAACGACGCAGCGCGAACTGCAGAGAGAAACGGCGTGCGACGACTGTCTGCAAGCCGTGGTGCAAAGTCTGTCAAGGGGCCAACCAGTGGAGGGTGAACTCAAGCCTTTTACACAAAACCTTTCTGTGGTTAATGGAATACTTTTTAAAGGCTCCAAAGTGGTCGTACCAAAGAGCATGCGAAAGAAAATTCTGTCTAGAATTCATGCGGGACACCTTGGCATGCAAAAATGTAAAGAGAGGGCACGTCGTCTTGTTTTCTGGCCGGGCCTTAACAGTGAGATTGTTTCTCTGGCAGCTAGCTGTCCAACTTGCAGGTAATTCGCTTACGCGCACGCAAAAGAACCGCTCCTCATGCGGCCAACTCCCCGATGTGCATGGTACCGGGTGGGAGTGGACATTTTTTTCTTTGCTGCAGACTCGTACCTGGTTGCTTACGATGCATTTTCTAACTTCCCAGAGGTGCAGCAACTTCAGGACACTAGTGCAAGGGCTACAATTGCTGCACTCAGCGCTATCTTCGCAAGATATGGCGTGCCACTAGAAGTGTGCACGGACAATGGTCCTCAATTTTCGAGCCACGAGTTTGCCGTGTTTGCACAAAACTATGACTTTACACATGTGACTTCGAGTCCCCATTACCCTCAGACAAATGGTCTGGCTGAAAAAGGTGTGCAGGTGGTCAAACTCATCTTGAAGAAAACCCAGGATTCCGGGGACGATTTCTGGCAAGGCCTGCTGGCCTATCGATCAACACCACTCGAAGATGGACGATCCCCGGGGGAACTTTTGCAAGGGAGACGCCTGCGAGCTAACCTTCCCGACTTTGAAGAAGTGCCGCGCAGCAAGGTAGAGAAGCATCGCCAGAAAACGCAGGGCAAACCGTTGCCGAAGCTTTCTCGAGGCGACGTGGTAAGGCTGCGAGGAACTACAACGTGGGCCCGGAAGGCGAGGGTCGTAAGCGCTCCGGCTCCAAGGTCGTACCAGCTTCTAACGGAAGATGGACGAATTCTGCGACGTAACCGGCGACATCTCGTAGAGACGCGAGAGCGGTATGCTGAGACGAGCAGTGACGACGGTGGCGACACAAGTAGGCCAATCGACAACCCCCGGGTACCTGCCTCGCCTTCGTCACCTGGTACCTGCCTCGCATAGCAGGCCTCGGGAGGGCCACAAAGGACTGCTGGGGAACCACCGTGCGCTGCCAATACAGCGGGAAGCTCGCTTCCGGGTGCCGTGCAGCCACCAGCAATAAGGAGATCGCACCGGAACAGGAGGGCCCCGCAACGCCTTCGCTATGACGAGGAATTTAATCAGTGCGCTTAACTAATCTCTGTTGCTGCAACTGTTTTTGTTTGTTCCCGCGAAAAGATGTATCAGGCACGTATATGACGGTGCGTCTCTGTCGCTGACATGCGCAGTGCGAGCTGCCTGTTATCACTTGCGGGCTATATAATCGGTACGCTTCAATAAACGCACGTTCTTCTTGTTCTGGACATCATGCTGTTGCCACGTTCTTTCCAACTCGGATACAGAAGTAACCGCATCGAAAACACGCTCAGTTGCTCGAGCCTCAGATACCTCTAATAACATAGAAATTCACGCGCTGCCGTGTTCATATGGTAACGCTGGCGACCTCTGTATGCTGTAAGAAGCGCAGTCTGCAAGCTCTCCCTGCATCACCTCGACCGAAACAAGATGCATGTGTAGTGTTGCTAGACTCCTAAGCAGTTTCGCATATCGCCTATTGATAGCTCGAAAGGAAACGGTGCTAAAATGCTTTTACGTCATGTCCGAAACTTTATTGTTCTTGGTGGATTTTTTTTTTATCCCTCCTGCGCGTCGCGACGCGGCATTCGTTGCGATTCACATCGATTTATAATGCCAATGCGGTTCTTTTTTTTTCTGCGGTAGATTCAGAAGACATTCTAGCACTGTGCTTTGTATCATGTGCACGCATGCATTCTTGCTTCGTTGTTCTATTTAATATAATTTTTCTTGAGATTTCCTCTCTTTAAATTTCTCAAAGTTTTCTTTGTGGCCGTTTTCGGCGTTCAAAACACGTAGCAGGAGCAAGTAAAGCCCAGGAATGCATGTGGCGCAAACTATTTAGATGCATATGTATGCGGAGTTCGGCGACATAGACGAACTTCGTCTGCTTCGGCGAAAGCTTCGAGTCAGCATCGCCTATACCGCACCTTCTGTAGTATTGCCCTCTGTTTGAATAGCGTGACTTGTGTGGCAAACTTAATTACCCCTGATATCTCCCGGCACCTACATCTGCTATCTTCTTCTTTAGGGCTCTGCAAACGTAGTGTTCTTGCTATATAGGCAGAAGGTTAGGTAGAAGTATGGGAAACGCGCCTGTGTCAAGCGTTTCTGATGTGCGCATATAATCCTTTAAAATCAAATGTGCATCAAAGCGCAGAAATGCACATTTAGCACAGCCAGAGCCTATAGGACCAGTCAAGCCTATGAAACGTTATTTGCCGAATTACAAACCGCTGCTCTTCGCGTTTGGGGCCTTAAAATGAGATAATTTGCGCTCTTGGCCTGTTCTTGCATACCCACTTGCCTATACTAGTGCATAACAATGATATTTACGCCGCTTGGTAAACATCAGTAACAGAGAATCAGCAAAAGACGTGAAAGAAGGGGCATTCCTCGGCTGGAAGCAGTAGGAAGGAGCGGTGTGCGGGCTGCATCGCTTCAAGTGCGGGCGACGACAGCGGCACCGCTTCCTTCTGCCACTATCGGTATACGCTGAACAATAGAAGCCCCCGCTCACGACACTGCATAATAGACACCTTTAGCATACCGTCTACACTGTTACCGTTACCGAAGTACCGGAAGCCCGCCCAACGTTGGTTAGCACGCGCTGTTTGGTTCCGATGCTGTAGGAGCGCGCGCAGCTTCCTGGTACCTGACGCCATCTGGCGCCGTCAAGGCGATTTGCGCATGCGCATTGGTTGCGCGAGGGCTCCCGGTACTCCGGTTTGGTTTATGGGGTTCAACGTCCCAAAGCGACTAAGGCTATGAGAGACGCCGTAGTGGAGGGCTCCGGAAATTTCGACCACCTGGGGTTCTTTAACGTGCACTGACATCACACAGCACACGGGCCTCTAGAATTTCTCCTCCAAAGAAATTCAACCGCCGCGGCCGGGATCGAACCCGCGTCTTTCGGATCAGCAGCCGAGCACCATAACCACTGGGCCACCGCGGCGGCGGTACTCCGGTACCGGTAACACGGTGTGCTAAAGGTGTCTAATATTCTTGTACATTGTAACATTAAGGGCTTTTAGTATGCAGCGCCGTACGGTAAACACGGTCACTACGGTAACAGCGACCGCACGGCAAATGTGGCTAGGTAAGCTTGGCAACGGTAGCAACGGCAGCGCGTTACTGTATTTGCCGTGTGGCGGTCCGGCTCTACTCAAACTCGCCATTAGCTTTATCACCGGTCGGAAACATTTGTCTCACCAGAACTGCTCAACATTTTCGAAGCTAGTCATTCTTAAAATTCGCTAGATTAAAACTAGAGTTAGCAAAAAGAGCTTAATTCGGAGCTAGATTCAGGAAGAACTAAATAAGCCACTAGAAGCTGAAGCAAAATTTTGGTAGCTATAGTTGCTTGCAATAGTAGCTAGATCTGGCTACAAAACAGCTAAAATGGCAACCCTCTTGCATACCGGTGCTGTTACCGGTGGCTCCGAAGGCCAGAAATGACAGCTGTCTTAGTGGCGCCACCTGCTGTGCACACTGCGAACTGCTCTCTGTAAATATAGCATGCCGTAATCCGCGATCCGCTCGCATGATTCACTTCCGCGCGTCGCCTGTGCGCACGTGCTGATTGGTCCCGACGCGGGAGGCGTGCGTGCAGCTGTCAGGAGCCTGGCGCCATCTCACGTTCTTAGAGCAGTCTGTGCATGCGCAGTGGCACCCCGCAGAAGCGGATCACGGTAGCAGATTGCGGATCGCGCTATGCTATAACTCTCTACTAAAGCTTATGACAGCGTCCTTCAAAGCTCTATACTGATTCATTTGCCAGACATGGGTGTAAAGGGTTCTGCGATTTGTTCACTGGTTTATCTGTGGTTTTCTATTCGTGTAAGGTTAGACAGCATTTAAAATTCAGAAACGTTTGTATCGCGAGGTGTGCATCAGGGAAGTGTACTCTCCGTCATGCTTTTAACATGGCATTGGCTGGTCTGCCCAAGGCTTTGGAGAAAAATTTCAGGCAGATTTACATGTCAACATGCAGACGACATTTGCATTTGGTCGACTGGCTGTCCGTATAAGCGACCGGCACTGTTTACTCGGCAACCCTTATTACAATACAAGAGTGCCTTCTATCTGTGAAATTGTCTATATCCACGGAAAAGTCTGGTTTCGTCCTGCTCCCAGAGCTCGGCGGGTCGTCCATTGGCAATTGAAACACATGCGCTTTCTTGGCGTCTGTCTGGAGACAAATGGAGACGGGAGTTTTCATTTGCAACGACCTGTACATTCATTGGTCTCGTCATTAACGCGCCGAAACGTGGTCCGTAAAGCCATATAGTCATAGTCCTTTCTCAGTGGTCAAACAATTCCATCAAGCCCTTGTAGTGAGCCATAATATATATATATATATATATATATATATATATATATATATATATATATATATATATATATATATATTTCGGGCTGCTGACCCGAAAGACGCGGGTTCGATCCCGGCCGCGGCGGCTGAATTTCGATGAGGGCTAAATTCTAGAGGCCCGTGTACATTGCGATGTCAGTGCACGTTAAAGAACTCCAGGTGGTCGAAATTTCCGGAGCCCTTCACTACGGCGTCCCTCATAGCCTGAGTTGCTTTGAGACGTTAAACCCCAATATATATATATATATATATGTATGTATAACAAGAACGTAGACCAACGTTTGAAACGCTTGAAACAATTTATTGACGTTTCGACCGTGGAACGGCCTTCGTCAGAATGTCTGTTTCAAACGTTGGTCTACGTTCTTACTACTACATACCGTGCCAAGATTTTCCATTTTTTGCTGGATTATATATATATATATATATATATATATATATATATATATATATATATATATATATATATATATATATATATATATATATATATATATAACAAGAACGTAGACCAACGTTTGAAATGCTTGAAACAATTTATTGACGTTTCGACCGTGGAACGGCCTTCGTCAGAATGTCTCAGTTTCAAACGTTGGTCTACGTTCTTACTACTAGATACCGTGCCAAGATTTTCCCTTTTTTGCTGGATTATATATATATATATATATATATATATATATATATATATATATAGTCCAGCACACTTATAGCGGCTGCAGATATAACGAACGTTCGTTTATGATGAACGGGTGTGGTGCTACCGTCAAAATATGCACCAGGGCAATGACAATTCGTCGCAGATACAACGAACAACTTTCGCCACACACTCAGTTATAGCGAACGAGGAGGCGAGGTAAACTACCTCCGAAGTAGACGAAGTCGTGCTTCCAGTAAGCGCGGAGATGAAAGAGCGCCTCTCAACCTTCATGACACCGCCCCGGAAAGAACATGTCGACTCAAAAATGCAATAAAAAGGCGGCACTGCCGTGCGCAGCGCTAACCGTGAAGTCCGGCGTCCGGTAATACTGTAGACGACAAAGTGAACACGGTAACGACATGCTATAACACTCTATTGAAACAGTAGGTAACCGCCAGCCAAGCCCTTGTCGATGGCCTACGAGGACAATCACTGCCTGCGTGTTCGCCGGCTGGCCAAAGCATCCCAATTGAAAGAAGCGTGGTGAGCGCGAGACGGGCATCGTAGAAGGGGAAGGTACTGTCCATGACCGTGGATGAAGTAACAGCAGCGATTTGAGAATTTTGAAATCCTTGTTGGCCATGCTGGTCATGTGGTATGCATAGCCTGCCCAGTCGGTCCCATCTTTTGCGCTGCTACCACGTGCAGGCAGTGTCAAACAGCGGATAGTCAACTGATGCACTCTGTGCCACGAGCGCTGCGCTATTTTCGTCGCTGCATAACCCGTGGAGCGACAGATGAAACTCGAAAACCCACGTGATCTGACGCATGTAGATTTGTGGCAGCGTTTCGTTGATTAATAGCTGGGCAAATGTTTCCTCGGGTAACAGCGTTCCTGCGGACCAGAAAATCGCAGAAACGCGTGCTCTGACACAGGCGTTGAACACTAAATACGAGCTCTCCCCCACTTCCCGGATCTAATTTATGCGGCCCACCTGTCATCAGCTCCCTTGGACACCTCAACCACTTTTTTTTCTTCTTTATTGCATTTTCACAACGGGTACAAAGAAGTAAAACATGTCAGCAACACTTGCACTGACACGGCAGGTTAAAATTTTTTCAGTTCAACCAAGTCATCCAACACATTTAACCAAGTTGGCTGATCAGGCAGTGCCTGATACACTTCCCTCAGACGTATGACACCTTCAATGAAATGCTCGCGTGGAGATCTCACAACTACTTCTGCATTGTTGAATTGTGTCCTTGTTTTCCATAAACTATGGAGGCCAAGGAGTATAATAGTGTCATAAGGGATGTCCTGTTTTCCTACCGGTAAGAACCTGATGCCATGCGGGTGTAGCGGTAAATCTTTCTTTAAGGTTCTTTGAAGCACATCCCAGAAGAAAAACGCATCCCAACAATCTAAAAACACGTGATCTATTGCTTCAGGTTTTTTACATAGAAAACAATCTGTTGACCAAGGGACAAAGAGTCCTTTATCATGCATTCATGTTTTGACCGACAGTGTTCCGGTGTGAAGTTTGAAGAAGAAGGTTTTCAAAGATGGGTAAACTGGCATTCTTTTAACCCTTTTGAGCACATCTGCTCCTGGGCCTCCGCAGTTTGACAATCGGATAATCGGGTAAATGGGTCATGGTTAATGACATGTGTCGGTGTTTGTGTTGCAGACACCAGTTTTATGAGTTTTATGTGCGTGTACTAACAGCGATGCGAGTGCCAGCCAGCGTGTGTGTGTGTGTGTGTGTGTGTGTAGACATCACCCGTGAAACTCATTGTATTATGCCATCAGCCTTCATTCGCACTTTCCTTTTCCTCCTCTTCCCTCTCCCCTGTGTGGAGTAGCAGGCCAGGGCCATGTCACCACCGGCCGACCTCTCCACCTTTCCCTCATTAAAGTTCCTTTCTCTCTCTGGTAAATGGGTACAGGGAGCATTGATTAAATTAAATCTTTATACAGATTTTTTCTAGTGACATTGGAGAGGTACTGCATTGAAAATCGCACTTGTAACATTCTGTAGGCAAGCACAACTTCACGCAGATAACCTCTCACGGTACCACGCATGTTTTCAACAGAGCATACTACAGCTCCTGGTAGCAATCGACATAAACGAACTTGCATAACTGTGCGAAGAAAAATATCGTTCTGGTCGCGAAGAAACATAAAGCGGGACATGATTTGTCGTACAAATAAATGAACAAGACCGAGACCTCCTGTCTTCACGGGCAAGAATAAGTTTGTTCGACTAGCTCTTTCCCATGTCGACCACGATTAGTTATATCCCGTCCCTAAATTTGACAGGTGGCAGCAAATGTCTCGACGAGGATTAAATGGCTGCCCTGGATAGCCTGGAAAGAGCCGCGGCAGGCTCTGCTTTACACAGGTCGGCGCGCATAACGCAGATTTATAAGAAATAAACGCCACTTTTAGCGGCCTCAGTAGTTTTGGCTGTTACACGGAGAGTCCACTTACTACGAACAATGGATATTCACGCGGATCCCGTTTCCGCGCGCGCGCGCGCGCGCACACACACACACACACACACACACACACACACACACACACACACACACACACACACACACACACACACGCACACGCACACGCACACGCACACGCACACGCACACACACACACACACACACACACACACACACACACACACACACACACACACACACACACACACACACATATATATATAACGTCCGAAAGCGACTAGGGTATGAGGGCGCCGTAGTGAAGGGCTCCGGTATTTTCGACCACCTGGGGTTCTTTAACGTGCGCTGACGTAGCACAGTACACGGGCCTCTAGCCCTCTAGAGTTTCGCCTCCACCGAAATTCAACCCCGCCGCGGCCGGGATCGACCGCGGCGGTCGATGGAGGCGAAACTTTACAGGCCCGTGTACTGTATGTGCCTGAGTGACGTTAAACCTCATAAACCATAAATATATTGTACGCAGACCTTCAGCTCCCGAACCATCGGCGGCTGGCGCTTAAGGCAAAGACGACGAAAAGTGAAACAACATTCCGATGCTCGTGCGTGCTCTGGACTGACCGCTGCCGCTGGTCTGTTCAGGGACTGTACCGCTAGTCGTTCGCGAAGCTTCGCCTTGGAAGACGTCCTACACTACACGTGGTGGAGGTGTCAGCGATCCCCTCACCCTGTAGCTTCGCAGCCGTGCATTGCCTCCAATTTCCGCGATGCCTGAGACCGCCACCGAACCTACATCACCGCTTCCCTCGGCTGTCATCTGTTCCGGCGTAGTGCGGCAGCGTGACCCAGCCTTTTTCAGCGGCACGGATGACACGGATGTGGAGGATTGGTTGGCCTCCTATGAACGCGTAAGTGCGTATAACAAGTTGGACGACAGCGTCAAGCTCACCAACGTTATATTTTATTTGAGCAACGTCGCCAATCGGTGGTTCCGCAACCACGAGGCTGACATCTCCAGCTGGGCGGATCTTAAAACCAGCCTCGCAGAGGTCTTTGGCCGTCCCGCTGTGCCTAAGCTTCGTGCCGAGCAACGACTGCGCAGTCGGGCACAACAAAGCGGCGAAAACTTTCATCGAAGATGTCGTCGACCTTTGCAAGCGCATCAACGCTTCCGTGAGCGAGGCCGACAAGATCAGAAATATTCTTAAAGGCATTGATGATGACACCTTTCAGATGCTCGTCGCGAAGAATGCGCAGTCTGTGTTCGATGTGATAAGCTACTGCCGAAGCTTCGATGAGCTGCGCAAACAGCGCCTTTCCATCTGCCGAGCCGGCTTTCGAGAGGCAACTATTTCCAGCTTGGCTCTTCCTGGGGACGGTGCTCTGGACCATCAGTCGCTCGTCCAGCACATTCAGCAGTTTTTCCGTGAAAAAGTCGCCCGCCAGCTGTGCTTGTCTACCAGCCCACTTACACCTGCGCCGCCGCTCACTCTCTACCTCCAGCGTGTCGTACAGGAGCAGGTAGCCCTATATGCTATGCCTGTGGAGTCACTGGCCACGTGACTCGTTTGTGCCGCAGTCGCGACGATCGTCCGTACAATTATAAGCGTGAGCCGCCGTGCGGTCTTCCGCCGTCCTCCTCGCCTGCGTCACATGAGCCGCCTCCGGATTCCTCTTCCCCTAGTTACCATTTCCGCTCCCACCGTTCGCCGTCCCCTGGCCGACGATCGCGTTCTCCGATGCTCTGCTGCCAATCCGCCATGCAAGCGGAAAACTAACGGCCGCAGTTCCGGAGGCAAGAACTGCGCTGCCAGCGACTCGCTCAAGACCTGTTTCCGTGCCCGCCAACATTATCACCGTGTTCGTTGAGGGAGTCGCCTTAGAAGCACTTGTTGACACTGGCGCAGCCGTTTCAGTTCTTAGTCACATCCTCTGTCGCAGACTCAGAAAAGTGACGACGCCTCTTTTTGCCGTTTCTTTCCGCATCGCCAGCACTCAGGACTTTCGACCATTAGCCGCCTGCACCACCCGCCTGCTTATCGATAACGTCCCCTACACAACAGAGTTCATCGTCCTCGCCCGCTCATCTAACGACGTCATCCTTGGTTGGGACTTCCTTTCCAGCCATCACGCCGCTATTGACTGCGCCAAAGCTCAGCTTGAGTTATCGCCCTTCAGTGACGCTCTCTTGGACGTACCCGGTGCTGCTGCTGCGACTGTGCTCGTCTCAGAGGACACAGACGTTCCGCCTTTCTCTACAGTGCTGACGCCTCTTTCTTGTGCTGCTCTCTCTGACGCAACTGTCACTTATACGTCCTCTTTACGATGTGCTAACCAGAAATCTGTTTTACTGCCTCATGCCGTGCTTACAATTATTCGTGACTCAACCCAACCCGTTCTCCTGTCCTACCACTTTACTCCGTGGCCAATCGCTTAGTTGTGTTGCCTTGCTCAAATCCGTCTCAGCATACCCCCTCGTTCATAGCACGGCCAGCATTCACGTCAGCGCTATTACACCTGTTCCCATCGCCAATCCGTCTCCTCTCGATGTTTTTCACCGTTCCGTCGACGCCGCCCTGACGCCTACCCCACGAGCCCAACTTGTCGCCTTCCTGCACCGTTTTGCGGCTGTATACGTTCTACAAGAATCGCTATCGCCATTTATGCGCTTTGTGGCTTACCGAAGGCAATTAATGACACAGCCGATTTGGAGAGACGGCAGCTGGGTGGGCTTTTCTCTTGTGTCTCCGAAAGCGGGCTGGATCCCGAGCTTGCATGGCACTAAACACTCTTATAACGCGTCTTGATTTTAAGAAACAACTTCAACGGTTAAACCCACCTCGGTCATTCGAGAGCCGCGGGCTCTTGCTTTCGCACTACTAAGCGAAGCGCTCCTTCGGCTGAAACATGTTCGTTGGCGCTCGCGCATCTCGAAAAGAATTTGAACATCATCTTAAAGCTTATATCTTATAGCTTCTACGTATGGTTCGGTGGATAAGACTAGCGGAGTTAGCGCAGCGGCGTTTCGCATGCCACCCTTGAATGCTGGCTGGTCAGCTCGCTTTACCATTGAAGCGGCTTTACGAAAACTTGGGTCATTCTCGGTTCAGCCTATGGCAATTATGACGTATACTCGAAATCAGCACTTCAAATGTTAAATTATGGTTTCTCGTTAGGTTACGTCTCAGCTGGCTGCGTTTGGAGCAGCTGCACAGCAGATGATTTTCTATTCGTTTTCAGCAGGTTCATTCGCAAACAGGCGCCCATGGCCGCGAGGTGGCTGACAGCCTCGCCCATGAAACACTGTCTGCTGAGCCATCGGGAATAGTCCTTCAAGGTTCCAAAAGGTTCTTCAAGGTCACAGTGGTAAACCATTTCAAATCCCTGTGGTTCCTGCCCAACCAAATCTTTGTGACCATGGGGCTGAAAAGAACACAAGCCACCCTACTAAACCGCATACGCGCGGGTTCTGCTCGTACAGTCGTCAGCACGCTTGTTTAGAGCGCTGGAGCGGTTCACTACTGAACTAACAAATTTAAATCTTGGCTCAGCTCGTCTATTGCTGATATAGTGCAATTTCCAGGGCAAATTGTGCGTCTATGCTGCTTCGTTCCAGCTCAGGCGTTGTCTGTAGAACCGTTTAACTGCTTAAAAATTTCCCTTCCTTTGTGTGACTGGGGCGGCGTATAGACAGGCGCGCTGACGACTGTACTCCAGCCTGGATGTGTAAGACAGGTCTGACGTCGTCTCCGCTGTGTTCATTTTACGGTGTTTTCAGTGACTTGCAACGTTACCTCATGGGTTACACCATGACGAAGCGGAGCTGCGGGTCGTGCTCACCTTCCTCATATGGTATGAACGCCACAAAACACATCGTTTACCCGCGTGGGTACTGGTGAATTAGGAGGGAGGCTTCCCGCCTTCTCCTACAGTTTCTTCAGACAACTGAACTGGACTTCAAACTCTTCTCTTCCGTTTTTTTACTGTGCCACAGCAACAACCTCAACCTCGAGGTGTATAAGCAGTTGCCAAATGTGTCACGTCGGCGCTGACAAATTTAGCACGCGCCAGATCCTGACCCGCTCTTCAGCGGATGCCCAACGCGCAGAGGGTGGTAGTTGCACTGTTACGTGCTAGTGCAGACGTCGCGCACGAGCCGTTACTCATTCTTAGCCACACTCAGAAGCGGAACAGAAGCTCGTAGTACATGCACGGGTCGATGCCGCCCATCCGACGCACGTGTACACTCCGCTACGTCAGCGAACAAACCCTAAGACACGTCCGCGTTATATTTGCGTTACCCGCAGCCTCTTTCGAGCGTTGATGCCCTCTCCGCTCCTGACCTTGACTCCCGACTTCGCGAACAGGTCCGGACGCCCGATTGTCGGCCGTAGGTGGAAGTATAGTGTAAGCGTCGCGTCTCGACCTTCCCACGGTAGGTCGCGGGAATGGCGGTGCATGTCTGCACGCATTCGCAGTTCTGCCGAATCAGGGATGGTCGCATGCAATAGTAATAATAATAAAAAAAGAAACCAGATTCCAGTCCACCTCTATCTAATGCAACAATGCGCTCGCTTTTCAAGTTCTTTTCTTCCGCAGCGCCCGCGAGCGCCACCGTTGACGCCCTCGCGCACAGCTCTGCGCCGGTAGCGTAGCGCAGCGTGGGTGACGTGACGTCGGGGCGACTGATAGCGGCGACTAACGGCGGGGCACACGTCACGGAATCGTCGCGGATCGTGCGAGTAAACAGGACGCAGTGTTGCCGCGCTGTTGGGCAATAGGCGCACGGCTGGACGAGTGCGCTGCCGCTGACTCGATCGAGCACCGCCCCGTGTACGTCGTCGCAGCAGCGTTCCTGAGGAGCAGGTGAGTCGACTCGTATCGCGCGCGCTGCTCGAGTTGAAGCGCGTGAACTGCGTTCGCTGCTGCTACATGCGCCACGCGTGTGCGTTCATGCTGCGCTTCGCGTTGTAAATAACTGCGGCACGTCCCTGCGCTCAGCAGCTGCGGTATGGCCGCTCTCCGTTTGCAAGCAGAATATCGGCCTTCCGAAGAACGGTTGCTTTCCGGTGTCCGCGGTGAACGCTACTGTGAGCGCGTGTCGACAGGCACGATGCTAGTGATACCGCAAGCGTCCTGTTCGTGTTCACTATACCGTCCAAAGAAGTGTGAACGTTTTCACTCTTCTGCGTTAGGCATAAAAAAAAGTGTTCGAAAAGTAGTTGTTGGGTACGCGCCGACTTGGTTGCAAGCTCGCCTGAAGCGTTCACAGTGGCGTGTGCTAGCACGCACCTCGTAAAGCAGGTCGGAGATGGGCATGCAGACGGGTGCAGCCTCCTTAATTGCGCTGCAGCTGCCATCTCACTGACTGCGCATGCGCACTGTTAATGCGACGGCCATGGTGTTCGCAGACCTCACCTGCTCGTCGGCCTTGAGACAGGTACCGAGGCCTGCTACAGTGTGGTTTGTAACGGAGGGCTCCGCCGGTCGGTGTTCCTGCTTGCGCGCTCATTGTATCGCGTTTAGAACGTGGCCCTTCAGGAAATAAACTTAGTAAGTTTTGCATATATTAAGCACTATACAACACAGTAAGGGCAAAAGTCCTCGCACCTATAATTCTTTTAGGTCACATATTAAATTTCGTGGGACATTATTTATATTTACATAACAATGCTGGTTAACTGCTGAGTCAATCACGTGTGACAAATTTGAATTGTGTTGTTCCCAACCGTTTTTGGCATTAAACGTCTGCTAACCACTGTATTTATCGACGTCCCTCACGGTAGCGGCTCCGCGGTGAAATTTGTGGCGAAATTAGTCTCGATGTGAACGCTCGTGTCTGGAGTGAGCATGCAGGCACCGTTCGGGAGCCACATTTCTCGATCGAAATGTGTCGAGGCGAATGGTTGCTTAAAACTAGGGCAAACAGTTGTTCAACCTGGATGACCCGCCTGCATCAAATGTGCGTGTTGCCTACGTCTTGAGTCAGCGCTGGATTCGTGACGCATGGACATTTCACGCGCGTGGGCTGTCCATGCGTCGCGAGTTCGTTCTGGTTCATCCGCTTAGGAGGACAAAGCGAATCCGCGCGGTTACGGCGCGAACGTCCTTTGAGCACGGCACACGGTAACAAAAAAAAAAAAAAGGGGTGGGGGGGGGGGGGGGGAGTTTCTTCGTTCGTTACTATATGCCTGGCTCGAAGGGAGTCTTTGCTTCAAGCACGTGCAGCGTCATTTGCTTGTAGAATTTAGATACTCATGATCGGGAGAACTTATAATCTTATATCCAAACGACGTTCATGAATGACGTTAACAAATGCGAATAGCTGGCGGGACTTGTTTGATTTGACCTCCAGTGTACTTTCTTGCTTTCACATGTCGTCGTCAGTCGTGCGTTCCTTCTGAAGAAATGAGCCGGAAGCGTTGCGCGAGTGATGAACTTCAGCGTTTCAGATGTCCAGGGGACGCGAGAGCAAAAATAAAATCAACATATTCCAGCTTGGTTTCTCAAAATTACTCGCTTCCGTAAGTTATCCTGCGAGAGAACAGTTATATACGACTTGCAAACTGCGTCGCCGATTCCGTCATGGCTGCTCATAAAAACGCTCAGCCAATAGCTCTAACTGAGCATCTAAACGTGACTGCACTACGATGCAACGTCCAGGGGCCAAATTACGAAGTGATCAAATCACATACCTGCCATAAACGGATCAATTAGTCCCTCTTTTACAGGCATATATGTCCCCTAGTTAGTGCCGACCAGTAGGAATGGGGATTTGTGATCATTTTGGGACTGTTTTGAGATTATGGCCGTTCCGTAATTCGGCCCCAGGTATCGACCTCTTCCGAAACGCTAGAAATAACCGCTGACGATGAGCCGTCAGCTGGGAAAGAACATCTGAAAATGCCTGCCGGTGACGATGTTGCTTGACATAAAAAGGAAGCTAGATTATGATCAATTAAAAAATGATGTCATTATGAGGACTGTCTGCTAAAGAGTTATATTCGCTGACTGGCCCTCTGTATGCGCGGCTATGCCGTTATAGCAGTGACGACGGATCAACGCCAAGCGCATATTAAGGCGAAAGCCTTTAATGGCTTATACTGTCGTCCATTGAGAGTGTCACACCTTTGGCAGCGTGTTAACCCGGGAACTAAAAAAGATAGGAGAAAGGGTATGGCTGCTTCAGATAGAGGAGGAAAAAATGAAGCCACTTTGGATGACTGTAGAGTAATTAGTTAATTAATTATAGTCAATATATATAATTATATATATAATTATAGTCAAATTATAGTCAAAATTGCGCCGAAATAACGCAGACGTCGATATAGCCACGGGAACAGTGTGACGTCACATCCACCGGAAGTCGTCACGGCATAGTGCCCTCGGCTTTCCCCTCTCAACGTGGCTATGGTGCTCGGCTGCTGGCCCGAAAGACGCGGGTTCGATTCCAGCCGCGTCGGCTGAATTTCTTTGGAGGAGAAATTCGAGGCCCGTGTACTGTGCTATGTCAGTGCACGTTAAAGAACCCCAGGTGGTCGAAATTTCCGGAGCCCTCCACTACGGCGTCTCTCATAGCCTTAGTCGCTTTGGGACGTTAAACCCCATAAACCAACCAACCAACCACTTCAGTTTCCAAAGTAACCTCGCGTTTTTTTTTTATACAGGGTGTTTCACCTAAGACGGTGAACAATTTTTAAAGATAGGCTTTTTTGTGCTAGAAGACCGCTTTTTTCGGCATAGCATTGTCATCGGTGTAGTGCGGCAGAATACAGCTAAGACTTGCTATCAGCATGCTGGTTAACTAATACTGAGTAGTTATCTTTTTAACTGTTACCGTTGGGATCCTTATTTACTGGGAGGCTTGTATCCCATCGTATGTAATATGCGTATCAGTTTTTGGAATTTCGAACATTCCTTTCTTGTCGCCGCTGCAGCGAAAGCAATTTTGTGGCCGCACACAGCGCCTGTCACACATCGGCGTGCTTGTCACGTGCTCTCTCTCCCCGCTCCCAGTCGGGCGCTGCGAAAGGAGCACGTGACGGTTTAGAGCAATGAACAGCACACAATGACCAGGACGAGGAAAGAAGCACACACGAAGCGCTGTGCTCGTTTCTTTCCTCGTCCTGGTCTTTTAGCGCTGTTCAGTACGCTAAACCTCCACATACTCGCCCAGTTTTCCGTTCTGCCCAGGAGCACGTGACACTCGCACCGCTATGTGACGCGCGCGTGGCTTGCGCTCTTTCTGTCGCGAGGTTTCGGTTTCGCTCGTTTGGGGCCCCAAAACTGCTTGCGTTGCAGCGACGACGAGAATGGTATTTTTGAAATTCCGAAATCTAATGTGGATATTACGTACTATGGGGCTACAAGCCTCTCAGTAAATAAGGAGCCTAGCAGTAATAGTTAAAAAGTTTGCGCAGTATTAGTTAACCAGTCTGCTGATAGCACGTCTTGAGCGTATCTGCTGCACTACATCGCTGACAGTGCTATGCGCACTGTCAGCGCTGTTCCAACGCAAAAAGACCATTTTCAAAGACTGCTGACAGTCTTAGGAAGCACCCTGAATAGAATCGTGTAAGTACAGTCTTTGTCAAAAATATGCAGCCCAGGGGGTTGGCTTCCAAGCCGTGTAGCGGGGCTTTTAAGCCCATTTGAGTGCTAAGCTTGGGAGAGTTCATCACTTAAGTTCCTCCCGCCTTCGTGAGATTAGGGTCCCTGAGTATGCAAGAGGAGCCACGCTGCATAGCTCAGAAGCGGACCGACCCCTTGGGCTGTATACTTTCGACAAAGACTACATATGTTCGTAGTTGCGATGCTTCTACTGGCCTTACTGTTCGGCTTCTCTGGGATGGAAGGCTTGGCAAATGTGTCTTTGACAACACCTTGTGTAGAGGAAAATATCTTGTGTCATGGCGCTCCTTGGGAAAACCTGCCCTTGCGCCACTGAAATTCAGATCACCGTCATCGCAACTGAGTGTTCTGTATCTGGTCTTCGAACGGTATCGATTGCTGTGAGAAATTAAGTTGCCCTTTGGCGAAACTTTTGCGCGTAATATGAAGAACAGAAAGAAAAGGAGAGACAGAAGAAAAGAAAAGAAAGATGTTTTGGCGACAGGTCCGCTGTCGACATAGGTCTGCTGTCACTGTAGTAATGCTTTCGCATTGATAAAGAGAAAGAGCCGCCGTCACGACAGCTGGCGTACGCGGAGGTGGCGCCCTAGTGTCGGCCGCCTCGTTGTCGCGGTGACGAACAGCCGGCAGCCTGTTTCAGCAGAGGCGACTGGGGCTGTCGACGGCGGCCCATAGAGCTAGATGACGGGAGTCGCGTAAGTGTAGCAGCGAATGCCCTTCAGAGGAGGCTTTTCAGCCAATGGCGTCGACCGACTGACATGACTTCGTGCTTAATCCCCTTACACCCGCTAGCGTGACACCGCGGGGCTTTCAAATGCTAGAGGATTAACCGGTTTAAGCGTATTAACGGTGACATCACGACAACTGGTGGACGCATTACCGACTATTGCAATCGTCTGTTGATTTTTAAGTTGGCTTGATTCGCTAATTTACAAAGATGAATTAGTGAACTTTTAATCATTATCTTTAAAGGAAAATTTTTATGCAAGAGTTTTAGAGCGTGTTGAGAAATGACAATTTCAGATGATTTTTTTTTTCAAAGTATTGTTAACATGGTACCTTAATTCCTAGGCATGATTCCTTTGTTTATTTTTAGCTGAAAATAAAGCTGACAAGGTTTTTAAAAGTTGGCCGCCCTACAGTACTCTTCCGCGTCGCGATGTTGGCTTCCTCAAACGCGCCTCGATTGGAGGAACTCGGTAACACAAATGTGCAGGGAATTAATTGGCCGCCAGTTTGAGCAACGCCAGTTTGTGCCCTTCATTTTGCTAGAATGATGCTGCAAGGGCGCAACCGATTTACACTACAAGAAATCTGTGCTATGCCGTGAAGCGGCAACAACATCGTCGCGCTCCCGCGTGCTTCGTAGAGCACGTTCTCGTTTTTTTTAAAGCTCTGCACAACTTAGCTGAAACGCCCTATATAATCTTAACTTATTGCAGCGCTTTATTAGCGCTGTGCAACTTCCACCAGTGTAGAAAGCTCATTTGATGCGTATGACCACCAGTCGCTAGGATGGATGCAACATAGAAGATTTGTGCCTCTGAAGATTACATTTTGGAAAGGAGACCGCTTCTTGTAAACTTTTTGGTCTTGATTTTAGGCATGAAGCTACAATGTGTCTGTCTTTCAATGACCTTTTTCTTGAATAAAATCTAGTAGTGCTATGTTGGCTTTAACGTACTAAAGTGCTTGTATCTGCTTCCCAGCTCAACAGATACTCGTTCTGTGAAAATCGCCGCAGCGGACGACTCTGAAATGACTTCAAACGCGTGAACTTCTTTCCGGAAGCTTTCGGGTGTTCCCGTCGCCGACGAGGCATAGCAGCTGACATCGCGGGATCATCGAGGGGTACGCCCCGACATTCTGCTTCGAGGAGCCACGGCGGGTACAACGTCCGCACGTCGACTCACCGAGGAGAACAATAGGCCCTTGCAGAGACGAAGCGCTGTCAGTGAGCGGTTCACTGCGGTCGCATTCCACATTGTCGAGTGGGGAGCTGTCGCGCGCCGAGTACAGCCTGGCCAGCGCCTCGCGCGCTGCAGCTCTTGCTTGTGATGTGGACAGATTAGTGACGCACCGACTGCGCCCCTAGGAATCGCCTGGATGCGCGGTGCACAGAATTTTTGCTTTGTGTCTCTCTTGAGAGCCCGTTATAGCCCGCGGACCGAGTCGCGTCGCCGACTACGAAATCTGTCTATACTTTGTCAGCCGTCGGCTCGAGCCTGTTGCGTAAACGCGGTTCATTTCTAGCGGCTTAAATTGGAGTGTTAGTAACGTCGCAGCAGCATCTGAGAAGCCCTTCGTGACGCGCGCGAGCGCCTCCGCGATATTAAGGAAAATAAGATTTTCGTTTAATTATGATTGTCTCAGCTGATACGACTGTCTTGAAAGTCTCGGCTGTTATTTTGACACTGCTGGCGCTTGTTAATCGGTTAAGCTCTGGAAAAGCTGCGAGCTGGCTTGTGAACTGCATTCAAGTCACCCTGCCTGACCCCGTCCTATGCAGGGCTCGTGCACGCTTACAAAACGGCTTACGTTTACATACCGTCTGAAAAAAAAAAAGAGAAATCGAGCACATTTACCCTTGCAAGAGACGGAGTAGTATGCGCACGCCCGCGAAGAATAATAGCTACCTTTACTGAGTGTCGTGCTTGCACGGAGCCAAGTCAGTGTTTATCTTATCCTCCTCCAAGTAAACACGCAATAAACACTCCAGTGCTTTACACATGCAACGACGTTCTTGTGATAGTGGTAGTGAGGGCGCTAGAGAACAAGGATCAGTGCAGTTCCGCCTCATGGTGGCTATCTGATCTATAAACTGCGCACCAGATGACTCTGCTATAACGCGAAATGAGCAGACGCGCAGCGTCTCATAAGAGTGCACGCCATACTGTTTATGAACGACAGTTTTGCTGTTGTGCTGGCTCAGCAGAGCTTGTTTTTTCAAATGACATCACTTTGCCAAAGGCGGATAACTGGTGTTATAACCACACCAGTGCCTCATGACGATCTCCGAACTAAGCGTGACAGAATTTTCATAACATTTACGAGAATGTCTTTCACATCGCTACCATTTTTTTTTTCAAATTGGAGATTAAAATAATGTGAATCAGAGAAAATCATAAGATAATTACTGAATATCATTCTGAAGTTGTCTTGATTAGTATTCTAATGTTGTCATGCTTAGGAGCTACATACTACTGCACATGCACGTAGACCACAGGCGTCAATTGGGCGCTATGAAAACTAAAAAGTACTGCTGCGATAGTAAAAGGTGCGCCATACCGTCACAAACGAAACTAATTTACAGTGTTTGTGCTTAGAGGTACCAAAATGGATGCCAATGGAAGGAAAGCTAAATTCGGGGCGGCAGAGAGTTGGGTATATGATGTGACCAGGATGGATGATGGGGCTTGCACAAGGCATGCAGTGTTGACGGGTGGTCACTCGGGGAGCCGTTATACTCGGGCACCTGTGGGGAAGAAACATGGACGCTAACGAAAGGGGTTAAACTTCACAGCGAGGTATGGAAAGAAAAATGATAGGCGTAACTTTAAGAGACAGGAAGAGAACAGAGTGGATGAAGGAACAAACACAAGTTAATGACGTCCTCGCCGAAATCAAGAAGAAATGGGCATATAAACAGGGTGTTTATTGCGAAGGCAAGATAACCGCTGGACCTCAAGGGTAACGGAGTGGATTCCAAGAGAAGGCAAGCGTAGCAGGGGGTGGCAGAAAGTCAGGTGGACGGATAAGATTAAGAAGATTGCGGGGATACAGTGGCCGCAGCTGGCAAAAGACAGGGTTAATTCTTGAGGTGTAGGAGAGGTCTTTTGTCCTGCAGTGGGCGTAGTCAGGCTGACGATGATGACTCGGAGAGGCTCTTCTGAGAACGGAAATATTCCGATTTACCTTCAATGAATGTCGAAGGTTAAATGGCCATTATCGCAACCTTTCATGTGTCCTTCTTTTTGCACCAAAAGAAGAGGCCATTTTCAAGTACTGCAAAAGTGCACCCGAAAACAGCCATTGGTTTTTGACCTCAATAAGCTTTATGCTGTCGCGCCTGGAAGTAGATTTTACTTCTGAATCTACCTCCTGAGCGACGTTCAGCCTATATGTCTGTGGATGAGCCCGGACTTCTGTTCTCAGGTAGCATACCTGCTCAGTTATCTGAATGTTCTCGTGCAGAGCTGCTGACGGTCGTTTTAAGGCGTTATATGGCGTCTCAAGATGAGCTGCATAGGATTTTTGTGGCGCATGAATGAGTTCTGTCGAGCGCGTCCCACTTGAACATATAGCCTAGCTTTTGCCAGTTTCATTTTGCTAAAAAATTGGGGCCTCGTACTGAAACAAGTTGTATCGATGTAAAAAGACGGCAACGCGATACAGCGGAAAAAGAAAGGGTGGGGGTAACTGCATGCCGCGGTTCAGAGTGTGTTTGCACGTGGCGGCAGCCATTTGGAGCGATCGAGTGCAACCGTTGGATGGGTGGAAAGGGCATGCGTCTCGTGTAAATAAACAAGCAAACAGCGCGTGTGTGTTTGAATAAGCCACCCACGCTCGGGGCTTTGCGAGGGAACGTCCGGCGCTAAAACCATGCAGACGGCGCCTGCAGGCTATCGCATTCGCGAAAAGCGGAGCGGACGCCCACGGAATCCACGTTCAGCGTATGATATGTTCGTATTCCGCAAAATCTTAGGTGGGACGATGCCATGATTTTGGTTTACTTCGGCCTGTCTTAATATTCTGAAATGGCATCTTTTGGGCTGGCTTGGAGCAGAACTTTGTGTGCTACTGACTTTAATCGAACCGCAGTGAAAAGTACGTGAATCTTACTGAAGATTATTGCGGTTTATTACCGGAATTCGTGCTTTGGAAACGTTGGGTTATTTGTTGCGGTTGACTGCTGCTAAACCAAACCATTGGCATAAAGCACTAAATTGTGGTCAATTATTAAGCCAGTCCAGAAAGTATTCTAAAAAAGTTTACCTTCTAACGCACTTTGAGCGCGCTTATTACAGTACTGATGTTATGATGACATGCTACGCAAAATTTGTTCTGTACCGCAGCATAACTGTTTGCGTCTGCCGTTATTGACGGCTGTATGGTATCGCTATATTTATGGCTGCATGCATGGTACGGTATCTGTATGCACTAGCACTGATACATGTTGTAGCGCAGTTGACGAAAAACGCTGAAGGCCAATCGTCTGGTCTAGGCACTTAGAGAATGGGGTCACATATGTTTGAGCCTAACCGTGGAAACGAAAGTGGGGTAGGGGGGGTGGGGGCGGAGAGAGAGAACAATGGTTATAAAAATCTTATCATGCCTCTCTGTTCCCCATAAATATCATTACTTCTTCTGTGAGCATACTGCCTCGTTTTTGCCAGCTTACCGCAAACTCATTGTTTGGCACCACGCGTGGGCTGGTTATCTGGTGTCGTCAAAAAAGTCAGAAATTCCATTTTGTCAGAAAGTAACCTAAACCTGCATCCGGTTTCTGTACATCACAGGTACTCACCGACCATATTTCAAGGAGTCATGAGCGCGCTGGGGCTGAGCGAACTTTTGGAAGCGCATTCGCAATCTTTTTCGCGTTGTTTATGCCTCGTCCATTCTTTATATAAATGTGTGAGCGTGAAGCACTAGTTGACCTATCCCGGCTCTCTTCACTAACTACACTACGCTCAATGTCGATGCTGGTGCAGCCAGCGACACAGCCGCCACTTCCAGCTGTCACAGACAGCCATTCTCCTGTGGCATAGCGATAAACTGCCGATAAACTACGAGGTAAAATAATTTTTGTCCCCCTCCTGTTTAATATTAAGGGATGGGATTCGAAAATGCTGCATTCAAATAAGAGTTAGGACTGTCTTCTTTCTCAGAGGCCCGCCGCAGAGGCTCAGTGCCTGTGGTGTTAATCTGCTGAGACCGCGGTCGCTGGCTCGAATCCGCGGCCACGGCGGCCATGTTTCGATGGAGCCAATAATGCAAGACCGTCTGTGCGCTGAGATTTCAGCATATACGGCGAAGAACCCCACGTGGACAAAATTTTTCCGGAGCACTCCACTCTACGCGTTGCTTGACACTTCAAAATATATTATCAGTCAGTCGGTCAGTCAATCAATCGGTCAATCATTCACTCAGTCAATCAGTCAGTTTCCTAAGCGCACATGCTCTTGTGGATACACCCCCGTCCCCCTCTATCGGCGTGCAGGGACAACACGTCGCGGGAATACATCGTCGGTGGTTGGAGGCTACATCGAAATGTCATCTGCCATTGCGAAAGACAACATGCCTAACTTTCATTTAAGTGTAGCGCCTTTCAACTGCAGAAACAAGACAACCCACGTAGCAAAACTTGTTGAAAAGCTATTGTGAACTTCCTTTCTTGCTCACGTGAGGGTATATATAGTTGTCGAGGATATTTGGCACACAGGTACGCGTGGTCGTGTAGGCCTGACAACTACTGCGTGACGGAGGGTGATGGACAGCGTTGGCGCCGTTTTCCACGCACATAATATAAGAAAGTCAAGCTTTATAGCAGCCACGTCAAGCCCGGAGACAATTTTCCCGCTGTTGTTCGAAGGTACACAGATTAGAATGGACATTTTAAAACTTGCTTTGGTGTATATTACAGATGAGTTTGTTGCTCACAGGCAGGCGCAGTCAACTTTTGGCATCACATTGATGGCAGGACTGTAATTATGGTCATATTGAGGCGTCTGCACGGTGTTGCAGAATATCTACAACGGCAGACTATTATCGCGGGCATGCGCTTAGGTCGCATCCCTCGCGAATGACACTGGAAGAGTGACGCGGCCGAATGTAGTACGGGTTTTGCGTTGCGCTTGGATTCCCGCGCATATTGCCCTGCAGCAACACGCTGCCAACCCCCCCCCCCCCCCCCCCCCCCTTTTTCCTCTACCTTCCTCTCCACCTTGCATGTGGTTAAAGGTGTTGCAATACTCCTTCCCTTTTCAAGCTTCAACAGCCGTCACAAAGTCGCAACCTTGGGCATGCGGGAGGTTGCTACCACCGGCTTCGGCGTCATTTCGCGAGAGGAAATAAATAAGGTAAACGGAGGCTTCTGCACTATTTGGTCTTTAGGACCGCGTCATTAATACCGGCATCTCCGTTCGCGCCGAAGGTACACCCGGTCAAATTTTTAACAGTATCGCGCGACCATCGACGGATGGAGTGGGTGAAAGTTATGAACGTTCTTTTTGAAACGGGGTGGTTGCCAGTTAGCTTGACTGCCCCCCCCCCCTATATTTTCTTTAAGCTACCCGTCAAACCATTTTCCGCATTTGTAACGCATGCGCTCATTTTGCCGCTCCCCACCGTGATAAGACACTGACAAGCAGGCAGGTCGATGGTTGCGCGGTACTGTTACAAAATTGCTCGGGTGTACATCGGTTTCAACAGCGGGACATCTTCCCTCGAAGCGGCCGGCTGTCTGTCCTCCTAACCGGAATGGTCCCGTTTCTCGATGGATGCATTTGGCGGGCGCAGCACCTCTGTGGGGCGACCGTGGCCGACGCTTAAAAGCATATTCGCGGAAGATATGCGGCGGAGGCGATTTAGCGACGTGGGCGAGCGGGCTGTTGAGCGCGCGCGACGACGTGCACGCGGGGCGGCACGGCGGCCCCGATGGCGCCGCGCTACCCACGCCCGCGGGCGCCATCCGTTCTATTTCCAAACGGGGTCTCCAGTCGCCATGCGAGCCAAGGCGTCTGTCCCGGGGAGGAAAAACAACTAAGCGAGAGCGACTCCGTCACACGTGAGTCAGCGCGAGGCTGTCCTATAGCCGCGCTGCGCCAGCCCGCGTGACGCCTCGCTGGCGCTCCGCGCGCTCTCCGGCGCGGTCCGCTTCACAGCGCTCCTTGTGGCTGCACCACGAAAGGATAACTTTCGCCCTCGGCGCCGGCGGTGGTGAGTACCGTTCCTTGGATTACCGACCACTACGCGTCTGACGAATGCCAGCTGACTGCATGCGAAGCGGCACGTATGGGACGTTCCTGCGCAAATGTCGATAGCGTACGCGGGAAAAGTGCCGTTGTTTCGGCAACTCGCGGTCCCGTGTTTTGCTGTGACAGAGCTGCTTGCGCCAGTTTTATCCTGCTGCCTTCAGTTGGCCCTCTTCTTTTGGCCTAACGACGTCATGCTGACGTTGGGAAGTTCGTTGAACTCTTCGCTTGCCTAAGAAATAAGCCACGAACGTGGCTTTGTGACATCGTCAAAATTAGAGCGCTATCCTTGTAGACGCATTCCGTACGCAACGGGCAACGGAAAGTTGGCGTGGCTGTTTTCCTGAATACGAAGGGGGGTCGTTACGCTCGAGCTTGCATTTATTATACTTGTATTTATCTTGTATTCTACTGGTTCGTGTCTTGTTTAGTCGCTTAATTTTACCGCTATACCATTTGCTGAAAAGGTGCAGTAAATCATGTGCAGTACTGCCGGTTGGCGTGCCGTCCGTGAGTGATGTTTTGAAATGTTTCTTTTGTCGGGCATTATGCTAAAGAATGACCCTACGCTCGCGATCAATCGGAGAGGAGTACGAGTTCCTGGGCACGTTTCTCAACGCAGCTGAATCACTCTTCGCTCGTTCTATATTTGAGTAGTTGGCAATTCTGTTGTCCACCTATGGAGCGCACGTAGCTGACCGACTGGTTTTTCTGACCTTCAAAGGGCCGCCGCGATGGCAAGCCGACCGCAACTTTCCCTTTCCATGGCGGCGATGAGTATTTAAAAGCGAGAAACGACATATTTGACAGCGCGCCAGCCAGCGCGGGGAAAAAATCGCTGCAAAGGCGGGATTGGGCCTCAGGGTACAGCGTCTTTGCCTGACCGCGCTACAACGGCGTGCTTAGTGTGCGAGCTGTACCAGGCATCTTTTAATGGATGCGCATCACATCAAAGTATGTTTTCAGTTGTTTTCGAATGACCACTAAACTGCACGCATGTAAAGTAGAATACAGCAAGCACAAGAATCTCAAGTGGCCTGTCCCATAGATGCTGCCTTATGGGATCTAACGCGCAGGTTGCAGCGCGGAAATGACGTGGTCTGAATACGCTCGTTTTTGTCTTGCGCTGGTTAATGGACCTGGGATACCTTTGTTTTTGTTCCGTTGCCAGTGCTGTCACTAAAGCAGTGAATGAAGCTCGTGACGAGGTACTAGGCCCATAACAGCGAAGTATTGATTGTAAACGATTGTAAACACGGCCAGCTCCTTACGCGTGTCACTCATTCGCAACAATAACTCCCGTAATTTGTGCTTAAAGGATCAGTTCGATGTTCGTTTTCAGCTACTGCGGTGACTGCATTGTTTCCGACTGCGCATGGAAGGAGTGTGATGCCAACTTAAATCCACGTCTCACTGTGTGCGCACTCCTGTGGGCTCTGTGCTGCACTGGGCTGACTTTTGCAGTTAATGTCAAAACGTTACTCGCGCCTATACCCGAGCAACTGCCTTGAGAGAGCGAAAAAAAAAAGAAAAGTTAGAATTATCCCCACACTTTCACGCGTATTCTAACAGGCACTTGCAGGGGCGAAGCCAAAAAGGTTTGGAAGGGTATAGGAAGGGTGATTCGTGCGCTATTTTCTTTTTATTTTCGTGAAACTGCGCTCGTGAATTGCTTAATCAGCTCTGATATGATCTTCGTGCGGGCAGAAACAAATAAAAACCTGCTGTGGGTGCGCACAGCGGAAACTGATGCTGCGTCATTTCCATATCTGTCAACGTTTGCGATGCGGGTCAATGCGATGATGCATGGATTCAGAACTGTGGTCGCTGCCTACAGTGCGTGCGTCATGTGTATTTGCTCTACTTTTTTTTTCGATCGCTTCCTAGCTTAACGCATTGTCCTCCAAATGGACTCCGCAAACGGGAATTCCCTGGATGCTCGCCAGCGCGTGGGAGAACCGTGTGTTTATCTTTAGCTCGTATTGGCTAAGTTCCGGCTGTGCGCCGTTTTTCCCCTAGGAAGGGGGGAAAATGCAGAGGAGTTGGAAAAGAAAAGAAAACCTCGTCGTGTTCTCTCCAAGGCGATGGGCCTGTGGGCGCGCAGGAGGGGCTTCGGCACGAAATGCACGTACCGCCCTTGCACACTTGCGCCACAGACAGTGAAGCAGACTGTAGCATAGCGTTTTCTTGCTCGGGCGGTTGGGCGCGGATACACTTAGCATAAAAGGTGTGCGCCCGCGGCTCGTGGTGATGTCTTCCTTGTTGCCGAGTTTCCTTGGCGGCGTCGGCGTTTCCCAGAGGCAGATAGCTCCGAAAGGCCACGTCGGCTCTCTTCCTGCCGGCTGTTCTGCGTTTGGGCGCGGCTGCTCAATGAAAATTAGCTTCCTAACTGTTGCGCCATGTTCGGCATCCACCGTCCAACTTGTTTTTAATTAATTCCACACCTCGCTGCGGGGCAACTGTATGTCAGGGGGACCAGGTACGTACTAAAATACAGCAGGACAAGGAGTTATCTGGGACACCTCCGGTCGTCCCGGCAGTTTCTGGGAGTAGCTTTAAGCCTTTCTTTTTGCAAGGGGTGGGGGGCTTGAAATTGCACTATCGCACCCCGAATGTTACTAAGGTGTGGAGCCTATTAGGTCAGTGCAGGAATCGGGCATCGATGGGCCGAATATCGTAACGAATATATAACCGAACACCTATTCACTACTTTTAACCTTGACGCTGACGATTTGAGTCGCCAACTATACGGTATAAAAGGTGTGGTCACCGAGCGGAAGAAGAATGAATGGGAGGGAAAGCGCCGCTACGAAATGCAGGCAATTTTTACCACATATTCGCCCCATCGTGCGGTGTTTCGAACGCTGAAATCAAGTTTCGTATTTTCACACCTGAACATTAACTATATCCATGGGGCTTTAAGTTTCAAAGCGGCGGAGGTACGGTGCGTTGAGTGCCTCCAGACTTTCGCCAAAATTTCCGTGGTCCGGGGATCTTCTGCGTCGTATAGTGCGAATAGAGGAAGAGATCTGTGATGGGACACCTGACGTGCATGGCTTGTGATCGTGGTTTTAAGTCCGAATGCATATATTTTTACAGTGAAATCTGAAATGTTGGAATACGTGTTAAGATATGCGCGGGTATAGAACTTTTAAGAACATAGTTTTGTGTGTAGACAAAAGTATGAATGCGTTTACTTAGCATAGGGATGTAAATAGTTTCTACCTTTCCCTATGCTCTCCTTTCTCCTGTCATTCCCTGCCTTTTATTCCTCTCATCCATCTCCCTGGCCTTCCCTTTAAATCTCCTTCGGCTGCTGTTCAGATGTCCGACGAACATGTGCCAGCTTCTGTGGCCAGCATACCTTGTTTTGTTTTTTTTTCCTTCGTTATTTTGTTTCAATAGAGCCTGTTCGTCATCGCCGACAGCCCGCACCCGTCTCAAGCCTGTTTTGCTCCACTGCTCTGGGGGTATAATTCATCTAAAAAAAAAGCAAAAATAAGGGGTAATTTTAGCCTTCGGCGTCACCTATGCGCACAGCTGCTGCTTTCATTCTCCGCCGTTAATCTCCATAAACCTTTCGTATCGTGCCGCGCTCGCCGAATGCCACAGCTGTGCGCTGCGTTTGCAAGCGCCGGTGCTTTGCCGCGTTCGTCGCGCGGACGCCCGGCGTATTCCGCGGCGCGCATGCGTGCTGCTCACGGGGAATGCAGCGCGGCCGGCTCGCTTCCGGCACGTGGTGCAGGCGTAGCTGCTGTTCGCAGCGCACGCGGCCGTGACGGGGCGGCCTATTGTTTTGCGGCATCCGCGGATCTGCAGCAACACAAAAAGAACCCAATCTCCATGAAAGCACTGTTTGCGAGCTATGGTATAGGGAAATGTATTGCTTTATTTTGCGGGTTCATGTGCGTCCTGCCGAAATAACTTCGACTTTCACTGAGAAATCATATCTTTTGTCTCTTCTTTTGCTTTTTTTCAATGGGAAGGCATTACCGGTCTCATTACGAGAAATGGCGGCGGCGGCGCGCGTGCGCTGGCATTCAAAAATGGTGGAATCATCAAGCGTCCGTATGACGCACACAGCAAGCCGTGCACCGTAACTTTAGAAAATGCTGTACACCAGTGGCCGACCTCCATGTAGCGCTATTCATGTGGTGACATTCGTACTAAAATTATGATGCAACAGTTTGTTGTAGAGCGTTCCGGGTGGTGCCATACGATTTCTCGTTGCATGTAGCTTACATGTGCTAGTAAAGTTGGAGGCTAATTTGTGACAGGGATTTACTGATTTTTCCTGTGGATGTATATAATAACCACCAAAAATTTTCTGCTTTAGTGAAGAAATAACAGAAATCGTTCTTGTCTGCGAACACTGTTTTCAGTCGTACTGAATCTACGTCTACGCGGTTCACAGCTGTGCAAAATGCAGTGAACGAGTAAAGGCACGCAAGGGAGGCTGCGCACTGGCGGCTGTAGCCTCTGCCCTTCGTAAGTTCCCGGAAAAACAAAACACGATACATCGCTGAAGCAGATGCGCCTAGAATCGCGACCCCGCAGCGTTCGCGCATTCTTTTGTTTCCTGAGCGAGGGAAAAGACGTATGTGCGATCAATTAGAGGTGACCCGACGCTTTAGCCTGTTCTGCGCATACTTTCAGGAAGACAATATAGCCAGTGAGCGAGCCGTGCCAACTGCAGCCTGGTCATGAGCTACCCGCAGCAGAATCCGTACTACCCGCCGCCCCAGCCCGGCTTCCAGGCGCCCCCGCAGGGCTACTACCCGCCTCCTCAGCAGCCGGCGCCCTACTACCCGCCGCCGCAGCCGCAGGCCACCACCGTGTGAGTATGCGCGAGCACCTTTCTCCGTTCTCCACTGTGGGTGTCGACAGCTGCTCAGTGAGAGAGGAGCACAGCGGGCTTGCGAAGAAAGTTACTTGCGACATAATCTGTAACCGACAACAGTACTATTTGCTTTAACTCCTCCCTTCTTTGCGATGAACACAACGAATGTCTGAAGACATTGCTCGCATTCGACAACAGTGAAATGTACAGGAACAGTCCCTGAAACATTCTTGACGGCCCGCTCATGACTTTTGGAACAGCTGCCATCCCCCGTGCCTTCTGGCCGTGTTGGTGGAAAGCCACGGAGGGTAGCGGCGGATTGAAAGAAGTTACGAGATGGAGCGCTGGAGAAGGAGTGAAGCGGTGTCTTTCACTGCGGCGTCTGCTGCGCCAGAGTGGCTTTCATTGAGTCATTATGTGTAGTGGGACGGTTTGCACTTCGCATAGAATTCGACATATGTTCACAAGGACATGTAAGAAACGCATGTAGCACCACGGTGGCTGACGATGGGCATAAAGACACATGCTTACATTGCACGTGCTGGCTGGTCCCACCCACGGCCTCCTGATCTGTACGGGCTAAACTGGGTCTGCCACTGCACAGCCTTTGTCAAAAGTTTAGAGCCCAAGGGGTTTGCTTCTAGACCACGCTGTGTGGCCCGTTATGCACGGCCAGTGTTACAAACCACCAGAAGGTGAGAGGAACTCGCGTCCTCACTCTCCCTAAAGCTAGCACTTGCACGGATGCTACAAAAGGCTCACTAAAGCAGAACCCTTGTGCCTTTTGCTTTTTCAAAGACTGTGGCTCCAACACAAGCAGCGGCAGCAGCGTCCGCCCAGAGCCTTTCAGGGCCGAAGCATCAGGCGATGATGCCAGCTCACGCAGGCTTATCGCTATCCTGGTTGCAGGCAGAGCAGCAGCGGACGCCGAGCCGCGTCTCCCCACGTATTGCCGCTTCAGCCCGGATACTGCAGTGAAGGGCACATGACACATTCTCACAAGTGGCGTCTGCTCGTGGGTGCGGCTGCATGTGCTCTTCCGTCGTCCGGTTCCGGTTTCACGCTCCCCGATAGCAATAATTAGTTGCGCCGCGGCATAGATGAAATTCAAATTTTTCAAAATTTAAAAGATGATATGGCTATTGCCATTGGCCGATTGGCGCAATTGCAAGGACCATTACATTGGTCATTACAACAAGGCGGCTAACAGCATCAATTTGAAAGTTAACGATAGTATTTACTCGCATAATGGACAAGCTCGCATGATAAACGCGTTCGCATAATGAACGCGCCCCTACTTTGGCTGCCAAGAACTTTTTTTTTTCTCCTCGCATAGTAGACGCACCTTTTAGAGCGCAGCTCTTTGGCGTCCGTTCCTGGGTTTCGCGTCGTCGTCGGCCTCGTAACCAGCTCCGCCCCCCTTTCATCCCCCCAGCGCTAGCAGCGACCGACTGATACCGCTGGATGCCGCTGACGCCGCTAGAGAGTCAAGATAACGTGACTGCAATGAACACCGTCGCCGCCATGCAGAAAGAGGAGGAAAGGGTCCCCCCCCCCCTGTTCTTGTGTGGCGGATAGGGTGCTCTTCAGTTGCCGACGCGCCGGTTATTTCACGTAGGCCCCGGCACGTCGACGAATACGTGACCACCTTCCCACGGCTAGACCTGGTTCTTAGCGCTGCGGAAGCGAGGGTATCATATTGTTTGTGTCGGCATCGGCGGCGTTGTCCCTGAAACCAACTGTGATAGCGCATACATGTGTTGCTCGATTTCTTTGCCTCAATCTATCGAAAAGGTGAAACAGCTTATTTGCTGCGCTCAAATTTCGCATTAGGAAGTAACGTAATCGTCGGTAATTTTTTCTTAGACTCGCAGTCTGCCGATGGCGGTAGTGAATACCATCAGGCGCCCTTTTCTGAATGCCGACATAACTGCGCAGTAATACAAATTAAAGCTCCTTCTGTAGAATTTCAGGACTACACTACACCTCATCATACTGCAAGTCACCATACGGGACAAACAGCCAGTAAGAATGTTTTGTGGGGAATGCTGGAACCAACAAAACCATGCCTGGCCATAGTGTTTCTGTTCGATCTGCTATACAGGGTGTTTCACCTAAGACTTTCTGCAATTTTTAAAAATAAGCTATTTGAATTAGATGCGCGCTTTTTCTGGCATAGCATTGTCAGTGGTGTAGTACATCATAATTCAACTAAGACGTGCTAACTAGCAGGCTTGTTAACCAATATTTAATAGTTAACTTTTAAACTATTACCGTTGGGCTCCTTAATTACTGAGAGGCATGCAGCCCACCGTAAGTAATGTCCATATCCGTTTTTAGAATTTCGAGAACGCGATTATCCTCGACGCTGTGGCCCAACAAATTTCGCCTACATCGCGCCAAAATACATGTGGTTTGAGCAGCTTGCAGGCAAAGCAACCTCACCAGTGAGCCTAACTCGTCGAAATAGCCAAAATTTGTTGGGCCACAGCGCCGAGGATAATCGCGTTCTCGAAATTCTAAAAACGGATATGGACATTACTTACGGTGGGCTACATGCCTCTCAATAATTAAGGAGCCCAAGGGCAATAGTTTAAAAGTTAACTATTAAATATTGGTTAACAAGCCTGGTAGTTAGCACGTCTTAGCTGCATTATGATGAACTACACCACTGACAATGCTATGCCAGAAAAAGCGCGCATCTAATTCAAATAGCTTATTTTTTAAAATTGCAGAAAGTCTTAGGTGAAACACCCTGTATATTAAAGACTGTAGCCGCTTGTTGCTGTTGGACTTAGCGCTTAATTCAGCGAGCTGTGCAAGAGAGAACTTTAGTTGTGCTCTCTTTGGGTAGAATTGCGATCCGCTAACCGATGTATACGTGCGGGTTTAAAATAACGGTTGTTGGCTGTATGCTCTCGAACGCAGAAACCGTGCTGAAAAGTGCGTTTTGTTTTATTTAGAAGGTGAGTGGCACCGCATTAAGTATTTATTTCGCCAGCCTGCCTTTTCTCCCGTTTTTACTACTTCAGTTTTTTTTTTCGGAATATTTTACCTGGCGCAATGAACGCACCCTCAAAATTTTTAGGGATTTTTAAGGGAAAAAAAACTCTGTTCATTATGCGAGTAAATACGGTAAAGAATTTTTGGTAATCGGCTTAGTCATTAAAGTGTAACCCCTGTTTTCTGATATTTTCCACCAGTGACTCGACTGTCTCTTAGGAAACTATACTTTTACTTTAAACAATCTTATTAAATACTAAGATCGTCGCTGACAAGCTCGGCGTTATTTCCCTATTTCTTTTAATGCGCAAGAAGTAAATTTGTTGTTAAAAAGAATAATATCAGGCCTGAGATAGTTTATTAATGACTGACCCTTGACTGGTCGATGATGATGGTTAAGTGGGGTTATTAGCTAGCAACAACATATACGAGCTGTTACCTTTGTGGCATGAAACTGTGGTCACTATTGCTTACATGCTGAACAGAAAACAAAAAAGTGCTAAACAGCAAGTGACAGCAGCTCTTTTACGCAAGAACTACGAAGGTCGTCAAATGGCCAGGTCCTCCATCTGGTCAGCCATACCCATCAGATGTTTCCCTCCTCCAGCCTAATCCATATGCCTGCTTTCTGTTGCCACTGATTATACCTCAAATTCAACTATTGTAAATTGAGAATTGTGGGCTTTAACGTCCGAAAGCGAAGCTAAACCTATATTCTCTCACGAGAGGGCTTGCTGCGCGAAATGTGCAAGTATTTACGCTGGACCTTAAAGGCGACAAAATGGTTCACGTTTGGTTCGACTTACTCCAGCCTTTTTCCCGCAGCATGGCTTACACTCGGTCATCTCGTCAGTGCCTAACAGCCCGCATACTAACCATATGCCTCTCAACTTTGGTCATAAGCGAAGCTGTTTCGTTAAAATATAACGGAACTTAAGATTAAGTGAACCTAGTCTACGTTTTGGTTAGCCTTCGCGTCAGCTTTATACAAATAAATATGTAAAAATACATGTGTTGCATCAAAGCGCATCCTGAGTACAGAGGATGAAGGACGATGCCGTGCTTTTTTATTGCTCCGCCTTGATTGAAGTCAGTGAGCTGAAGAGGTTCTCGAAAAGTCTGGAATGAAAGCAGAGAGCTGAAGAGGTTCTCGAAAAGTCTGGAATGAAAGCAGAGAGCTTGAGTAGCCGTCTAGAAGCGTCCAGTCCTGTGGAGCAAAGTCCTGACAGACCGAACATCGCTTCCCATTCTCTGCAGGGTCGTGCACGAAAAGAAAAAGGACGACGACTGCTGGAAGAACTGCTGCCTGTGCACACTGTGCATGGCGCTGTGCTGTTGGTGCTGCAGTGACTGAGACGGGGGACTGCGAGCGGACCGTGGTCCCGTCGCCGCGGCCGGCTCTCTCCTTCCCGAAACATAACGGCGCTGCCATGTTTGCTCCCCATCGCCATTGCGCGCGAGTCGCCGGAATGGTGGTGGGGTGGAACGCAGTGTGGCAGCGTCACTGCTTTGTGGGTACCGCGTCTTCTAGCACAGTTTGTCCGGCAGGACTGCGCTCGGAACAGCACGCATCCAGGGCTTCCGTCTACGTTCTCCCTCCCGTCGAGCACCGATGACGACGCCTTCCGACAATTATCCTGTTGTATAAAGATGCTGTAAGAGCTTACATTCTTATGTGCCGAAGGGAAGGAGAGTGCACAAGCACTCCATGAGCGAGCCTTATTAATCTTCTGAAAGGTATGCTTCCCGGCCAATACCGTCCAGCTGCTTGTCAAAGGAGGGGCTTTTGAATAGAATTTTATGAATGAAATTATTGCGGCATTTTGTTTTGCGTCACATGTAGTGTTTTTGTCCATGTGTTCTATTTTTTACCTTGTATATATACAAGCGTGTATGCAAACATATATAAACGGCGACTACTTCTTCGTCAGTACTGTTATGAGACAGCCGTGCTTAAATATACACGCCATTGAGCTGTTTTTGCACAGTAAATGGCGTGGACTGCTTTACTCTGTTGTAACCCCGCGATTGGCTCCGAGGTAATAACATCCGTCGCGTGCAGTGTTTCCAAGCGGATTGTACTTAGCTATACTACCTTTAGAACCTTGGATCCCGCCGTCAGCCTAATCTTGCGCACGCAGTCGTTTCAGCGAATGAAATACGGGAGGTGTTTCTGTTTGGTTGTGTTTTGAGTGCACTTCCGAAGAAACCTCCTCGTAAAGCTGCATTTAGAGGACAGCAGAGAATGTAAACTAGAGTGCCTGTGAAGCCGTAAAGCATCTAACGAATACGTATTGCAGTGACAATCAAAGTAGTATTCCGTCGATATTTCCCGAGTCGAGGATTCCTGCATGTAATTTACGGAGAGACAGCTGCGGCGTCGTTAGACATTCCAACGCTAGCAGCGTGACGTTAGGTATCGCTCCCAGTGTCATTATCGTGCATCGATATCACCTATGAAAGATAGAAGAGAAAGAAAAAGGCAAAATGCCCGGAAAAAATTTTTGCGAAAGATTGCACTTTTTCATACACCGTAGTTGGGAAAAGGTGTGCGTACCTCATTGAAATAAACTTATCCAATGTGGTTTCATGCACGTGGCAAATTGTTTCCGAGTGTACAAGTGTTGAAGGAGCAAAAAGTGGCGAATGCTCGCTAAGAGAAAATGCACTGCTAAGATCAAAATTTGGTAATCTGTAGTCACCATGGATCTACCCACTGTTACCTTTTTTTTTTCAATGCGAAGTGATAATAAAAACCTTGAATTATGGTAGCTGCGATTAATTTGTAGCAGTTTCCCTGGTGCGTGTTCTGCCTGGAATATGCATGACGCGTAGAACGGCCATTACAGGCCTTCATGGCGAATAGGTGCATTCGGTTGAAGCACATGGGCGAAACTGAAGACTGCATGCATGCAGCTGACAAGAGACCATGCACTTCTGCAGTGGTAATCTTGTACAGTCGTCAGTACAAGCGCCGGAACGGGGTGTTGCGGAGCGAACAAAGTGAAGTCTTTACTTAGCTGGTAGGCTGCCATTGCCAAGGGAAATTTTGTCTATGCTGCTTCACTCCAGCGCGGGTATTGGCTTTAGAACTGAATGGCTACTTAAAAGTTTTACTTCTGTTGTGGGACAGGGCGGCGTTAGAGCGCTCTAAACAGCCATATGGTGACGCTGTACAAATCTTTGAATCTTAACGGAGTCTAGAATGTCAAAGGAGACAGGAAGGGGTGTTTTAGAAGTTTCCGGGTTGCCAAGTCAAAACAAAACAAACAAAAAAATCCCTTGCGGTGATAGCGCGTGTTACCTCGTTGCGTGGGGTGATAATTATCGTCAAGCGTGCAAAAGGCAGGAGATGGCCCTGTGACGCCTAGCGGCGTGTAGCGACCTGCCGCTGCTTAGTACTTGCCGCTGCTTAGTAAGCCGTCGCCTCGCGCTCGTATGGCTTCCGCTCCACTGCAGATTGCTTCCTCTGTAAAACAAGTCGGAGGCTGGTTGCGCAGCTTATTCGAACTGTTCGCGGTACCAGGGAGTGATTTCATTCCCTGTTACAGCGCGAAAGTGCAAGCGTGCATGAGTGTGAGCGGCGAGATTATTGGCGAGAGTGGCGAGTGGTCCCTCTCCACTGTTTATTGCGAGTAGCTCTCAACGAATGTGAGTACAGAGGGCAAAACACTTGCTTAGAATGGCCGAGCTACACCCTCCGGACTGCACACATGGCATCTATAGCGGTAACGCCTGGATCGAGAAAGGCTGGATGGGCTGAATGCGCATGCTGGGCCGCATTGACGGGACTGCCTCGTCTTTTTTTTCGCCTTACTTGTCGCCGCGGCTTTGGCAGCTGCTTTTGAGGGCCCGGATCAGGCAGCTTGGGTGTTCTAGACAAATATGTTGCGCCCTCTGTACAAGCGAGAGCGAGTGGCGCTTAGTGGAAGTGCAACGGAACGGCGAGTGAACGCGAGTATCAGATGCAGTGAGGTCATCATAAACCGTCTGTACAGTATGAGCGTAAGGGTCGGCTACGGCTGTCTTACGAATTGCTGACACCAAAGTGTAAGCTACAGCTGGCGCCGGCGAATCGGGGGCGCGAATGCTCGAAGCTTTTCGCACGTTAGACCCTTGTCAAGCGGGCGAGTTAAGTGCACTTACGGAGAGTGTCACTCGCTATAAGCGCACTTTGTCAAATATAAAGGTCGCAAGTGGAGTGTTACTCGCAGAATAGTGCGCTCCGGTTGGAGTGCGTTCAGGGAACGCACTTTGAGGGCCGAGTGCGTAACCTCGACAATAGCGACATTGAAGGTACAGTATGTGTGGTAGATAAAAAGTACTGACAGGTTTATTTTACTTTCTATAACACTGTCTTTAAAAACCATTTATTCGTTATAGCTACAAGCGAAGCGACACAAGAAAAGAACGCGATCAGATGAAACTCCGCTGCACACCGCCCTCTTGTTTGTAGTCAAAATTCTGGTTGGTCTTTCATTTTTCATTGTTAGAAACTGTTTAAGCTCGTTTTATTTGCGCTATCACGTCCAACAGTCAATTTTTAAGTTTTTTTCTTTTTCGTGGATGACCTCTTCAAAAATTCCGCTCATTTCTTGCAGCATTTTTTTTTTTTTTTTTTGCTACGAGTGCACTTTGCCTTCTTGTTTAGCACTGCGAAGCCTGAAATGTCACTCGGGATGCTGAAGCGCATTCCCCGTAAGTGCACTTAACTTGTGCGCTTGACAGGGTGTTGGATACGGAGGGGCCCTTGGGCTGTCTGACTCGTTCAGCCCCACAGGGCCCGGCTATGAAGGACGGTGTCGAACTTCGTTATGGATGAAACTGCACAGTAGGTTTATTTTACTTACAGTCGAAATAGGAGTGTCTCGGTCACAAAACAACATCCCGTTACATGCGCTTCGTATTCCCCAGATCCCTGACTGGGGAATAAAGTTCGGAGAACGATGTCCAATCAGGTGGGCTGTTGTGAACACTGGTGGTACCACCCACGGCGGGGGTGGTGCTGATGCTCTCTCGCAACTCGGTCGATGGAAAGGGGAAAAGACAGTCATCGAACACTGTCAGGTCAATTTCACCACTGCAGCAAGTTCGGGGCCTCCGTGGGAAAGGAATTGCACATCGTTTCCCAGCTGGTGAATGAACGGTCTTGCACTCCCCTGCCTGAGGTCCGAAACGCGGGACCTCTGTCGAGGACGCAGCTGTCTTTCAATTAACAGCAACAGCTCGACCTTTCGCAGCATCACTCCGTCCGGCGACCCGAGAGCAGACTCGGCCGCTTGACGCCGTCGCCGCTGCTTCCGCCGCTGTTGGCGCCGTCGCCAGTCCTCGCCGCTTCTTTGCTTCACGATGACTCATGTCTGCTAGGAATCCCTCCCAGATCCGTGTTTGCCGATGTTAACAAGGGGTATTAGAACGGTCCCTGAACTGGATTGCACTCGCAGCCTCAGCGGTCATCAAATAGGCGGTTGAATAAAGCCGACGCAAAGGCCAATCATGGGCTGTTATAACATTGGAACAGTTTACTCGATTCTGCCCCAGATATCCAGAAGCCAACCATGACTTCTTTCCCTCACAAAATTTTAATAAACTGTTCATTATAATGTGTCTATAGACGATCAGTGGGCAGTCTAAAAACGTTTTTGCAATGGGCCATCAGTGCGGCAGTTGGTAAGGCTGAGTGTAATGGGCTCTCAGAATTCCTAGTGCCACAGCAAGAAGTGGCATCAAGACATTTAGGTGACTGTGCACACGGTGGGCACCATCCGGAATCTTGTTGCAAGAATGTATCAGCTCGGGGATATTCGCATGCGTGCGCAAACAAGAACAACACTGAGCACCAGGCAATCAGTGTGTACTGGCATCTTGAATAACTGCCACTCCAGCTGGCACATACAGATGCAACACTAGCTGCATGAATTCGCCTGCTTGGCTTACAACACCCACTGGCGCTTTTTCTTTATTTTTCCTTTAATTTCATGAAGGTGCATATGTGTTCGTGTTTAGTGAACGGCAGAAACGAATGGAGAAACGACAAATAAGTACGGAATGAGACCATCAGGTAAGTTGAGCGCGAAACAGGCATGACCCACGGGGAAAATATAGACTAACAAACAGCGCCACTATTGAGTTAAAAAAAAAAACGACACGCTGTCAGTGTCCGTCAGCAGGCAGCTGACTCGCAAGTCTGAATTCTTGTGCGTAAAAAGCGATTGCGCAAGTTTGTTTGTTCAAATGGCTTTTTTTGGGCAACGATATTTGAGGACTGTTAAAGAATAAAGCATAAATTTGAGCGGTGGGTTTTTATGCAGCCAAAGCAAAGCCGTCTGTTTCGAATGAGGGCAATGTCCGCAACTGTTAGTAGAAGTTGAAGCATCATTGAATTTGGTCGCTCGAAGTCAAGCACCAAGAAGGGAGCCAGCCTGGTGCACGGGTGCCAGCTGGTATTGCAGTTGATCTGAGGCGAGCCACGCACTCCACAAAAGGGGGGGGGGGGGGGGGGGGGAGGCGACTGAATCACCGCGGGGAATTCGATAAGGCAGTGGGTCAAATTGGCGTACAGTTCAAGGCAGTTGTAGCATGCAGGGAACGATGTATGTTTTAAGAAAAGAGCCTGCATGCCGTGAAGTTGAATTTGACGAAGGAGTCTAATGGACGAAATGGATAGAGAAGGTTGTGGAGTGGGAATGTTTTGCCTGTTCTCACGGAGGTTGTCGTAATGGGAGATGTCTTTCCTGTATTGGATGGCCTTCATCCTGGACGCAGGATACCCCACAAGCGGTTAAGTCTCAACAAATCGCTACCACTGCGACAGACGCCGCAGGAAAACAGAAAGAAGCTTGGTCGAGTCAGTGGACGCTTTCCTACCGCTATACTGTACTGGACTGCCATTTCAAGGATAGATCTAGCCGCCCTTATGATCGCCATGGTTCCGATGGCGACGCCCCAGGTCCGCGATCGCCACATCGATGTGGCAACCGACGCCGCTCTGAAGCGCCGCTCACGTATGAAATGACACAGCTACACTGCTCGGCCTGTTTCGTCGCCGTAAACAAGTTCATGCGCACCAGACGCAGGCGTCGCTCAAATATAGTTTGTGATTCTCTGCAATATGCGGAAATTAAGAATGCAGTCCGTTATAAGTATGGTCGAGCAAGAGAAAGGGAACCACAGCGGGACGAGTGCCCACGAATCGATCAGCGCAACGTGCGATCTTGCGACCAAATCGACCATGAGAATTTTCTAGAATGCTATTGGGGTTTTAAGCTTTATTGAATTGCCCCAGAAAAGTCTGATGGAGGAAAATACAGCTTCACAACAGAATAAGCTCTCATGAAAAGAAAGCGCAAGTTGAAAGTTACCAGCTGATTGAAAACTTAGAGAAAAACATCTGCCGCTCAGCAGTATCTTGCAGAGAGAAAGAAACACAGCTGTAAGCAGGGTGAGCCAACTGAAAATGTGAAAATAAGCAAAGAACCACGGCTAAGGCCGAAAGCCGGAAAGTCCAAGTGCCGAGAAATGGTAAGCATTTACTTGAGAAAATCACAGATAAATTGTAAGGGTTCGCAGTATAACAAAACCAAAGTTACCATGACGAGATCTACGAGATCTCGTGCAAATGTGCATGACACCTGCATTTAAAATAATGCGAGCCAGCGAGAAGGAAAGTGTACTGCTGCAATCCTACAACACCTGTGCTATGGAAAAAAATGTACAGCGCTTGCTCTCTCGCTGTGCCATATCTTGGCACGTGACGAGCCGCTACAAACTATTTTCCTGGGCAGAAACCTGCTTCGGTGGCTGAGAGAATAAGGCGTTTTACCACTGCTCACGAGGCCGCGGAATAGAACGCCGACCGCAGCGGCTCCATTGCGATGAAGGCGAAATGTAAAAACGGTGTCAGTATGCATGAAAGAGCCCAGGCGGGTCCAAATTAATCTAGACTGCTCTACTACGGCCTTGCGATACGACACGACACAATACGGCACGCCATGCCGCACCGTACCGTAGAGTACAGAGCCGTACCATTCGCGATAGGTGCAGATCGACGTGCTGGATTTTGAACTTTAAACTTTCTGACAGGAGGAAGCACGGGACTCTGTGAAGATGGGAATTGCCACAATGTTCCGCTCTGGTAATCTTGTTTCAGTCCTTCTCATTGCCGGAATGCACGGTTTTATCATTTTCTCTTTTATCGCGCAGTGTGAACTATCTAGTGCGTATTCGCGCGGAGAGAATTGTTTCTTGCCAAGGGTCGTGATAAAACATGCATAGATTACGCTGTACAGGACTGCCCTTGACGGTACACGAGGGCTATCTAGAGTGTTCCGAGACAAGTATAAAATGGGAACATCCGACAGCGACGGGATTTCTTGATTCTTGTTGCTTACAAGTGCACGTGTCGATATATCGCCGTAGGCGAGGTCCTTTCGTTGTGGGCGCAGGTTGCTTCTATAAGCAAGTTCATTTTGTCTACGCCTACGGTGCTGCTTAGATGATTTTTGTCGTCACCACGTCGCAATAACGAAGGAAGTAAACAACATGACTCTGCGGCGTGCATATAGAGGAGGCGAAAGGGACGGCTCTGAACGCTTTATAGTTGTCTTTTTTCGTTAGTTTATGGGGGTTTAACATCCAAAAGCAACTCGTGCTAAAAGGGACGCCGTAGTGAAGGGCTCCGGAAATTTCGACCTCCTGGTGTTCTTAACGTGCACTGACATTCGCACAGTACACGGGCCTCTAGAATTTCGCCTCCATAGAAATTCAACCGCCGCGGCTGGGATCGAACCCGCGTCTTTCGGGTCAGCAGCCGAGCGCCGTAACCACTGAGCCACCACAGTGTGACAGTTGTCTTTTTTTTTCAGTGCTGTAGCAACACTGTGAGCTATGAGACATGCCGCAGTGGAGTTTACTGAATTACTTTTAGATCGCTTCCAGTTGTTTAAAGTTCACCGAAACGTAAATGCAAGCTCGGCAAATTCCGGCTCCATCGAAATGCGGTGATGGTATGTAAGGTTTCGCGTCCCGACCCTGCACGTGGACTATGGAAGGCGCTGTAATGGAGGGCTCCGGATAATTTCGACCCCCTGGGGTTCTTCAACGGGCACTGACGTCGCACAGTACACGGGCCTCTAGCATTTCACCTCCATCGAAATGCGACCGCCGCGGCCGGGATCAGACCCGCGTCTTACGGGCCAGAAGCCGGGCACCATAACCACTGAGCCACCGCGACGGCTTGGAATTTTATTGCGAAAGCAATACTGCTCGAGGTTTCCGCTCTTGGCCGTCGTCCCGGAGAATCCACTATTGACCTTTAGTGTGACCTATGTGTGACGTCATGCCAGCTGTGGAAGAGCGGGGCCCAACTCGGCTCGTCGCGATCGTCCCAGCGAATCCTCCATGCCGCAGCTGCGCGGCGCTGCCGCGACGGGCGCTCGCTGTACGTTTATTTTTTTTATTTATGAATACTGTCAACCCTCATTTGAGGGTCATTACAGGGAGGGAAAATGAAGAAAAAAAGCATATATACACAAGAATGAACAAGCCTCTTCGAGCATACAATACAAGAGAGCATAGAAACGCCACTGTAGAGCCACCTTCTATACAAAAAGAAATCAGTCAGTTGACAATCAGTTACCCGCACATCATACAGGAATCTCATTCCTAGACAGAATCCCCAAGTGTATTCAGGAATGCCGCTACAACTGTATACTCAGCAACGTGAGCGGGCAGTTTATTCCAGTGCTCAATAGCATCCGGAAAGAATGAGCAGCGAAAGACGTTAGTTCGGGTCAAGTATGGCCGAATTGCTTTGTGGTGATTGAGGCGGGAGCTCAGTCTACCTGGAGGCTGCAGATATTTTTCTTTATTGATGTTAATTTCACCGTGAATGATTTGGTGAAGTATTTTTAATCTCTGCTTTTTACGTCTTTTTCTAATGTTTCTAGACTGCACGAGTTTAACATCTCCGTTACCGAATCTGTTTTCCTATATTTTGAACAAATAAATCTCGCCGCACGTCTTTGAACCTTTTCTATTTCCGTTGAGAGAATCTTCTGGTGAGGAGACCATACTACAGATGCATATTCTAGGGAAGGGCGTATGAGAGATTTGTATGCTAAAAGCTTGACATCTTTCGTTGCTCTCCCCAACTTTCTCCATAGAAAACACAGTTTTCTATGTGCCACCGCACACACGTTTCCGGCATGATTGTGCGAACTTAGGTTGTGAGAAATTTACACCCCCAGATACTTGAACGTACTAACATTAACCAAATTGTGGCCTGCAATATTGTACTGAAAAGAGACTATATTTCGTTTGTTAGTTATAAGGGTAAATGTGATCTTATTGAAGTTAATTTTAATTTCCCATTTCTCACGCCAAAGTGCAAAAGCCTGCAGGTTTTAGTTAATGTTAATCTGATCTCCTTCACATGTGACAGATGCATAAATGAGGCAATCATCCGCAAACAGTTTTAGTTTAACAGAATTTCCAACAGCAGCTACTACGTCATTTATATAAACTAGAAACAGCAGTGGCCCCAGCACAGAACCCTGTGGTACACCAGAATATACATCCAAAAATCCAGACTCACAATTTTCAACACGTACCGCCTGTTTGCGTTCCGCCAAGTACGCTTCTATCCATCTAAGGATGTCTCCATTAATGCCAGCCCTTCGCACTTTCAGGAGTAATTTGCCATGAAGAACCTTATCAAAGGCTTTTTCAAAATCCACACAAATAACATCAATCTGACCCCGGTCATCTATAGCTTTAGAAAGGTCATGTATTGTCTCAATTAACTGTGTCACGGTTGAAAACCCTCGACGGAACCCATGCTGACATTCAGAAAGTAGTCCGTTTGTTTCTAAAAAATTGATAATATGTCGCAACAACATGTTCCCTTACCTTACAGCAGATTGAAGTGACACAGGCCGATAGTTGTTCATGAGTATGCGATTGCTACTTTTAAATACGGGTATAACAATGGCAGTGCGCCAGTCTTGTGGCAAATAATGAGTTACGAGTGATTTTCGGAATATAATTACCAAGTAGAAGGACATCCATTCAGCATACCGTTTCAAGAAGCATGTAGGTATTCCATCCGGACCGATAGCTTTCTTTTCGTCTAATTGTATCAGCTGCTGAAACACGCCGCTCTGAGTAAAGCTAATAGCATCGATCGACGTTTCACGAGAATGTGCTTCATCGTGTGCGTCGCTTTGGCTCGTGTCTCTTGCGAATACCGATTAGAAATATTTATTGAAGTGGTCTGCTATATTCTATTTATCTGCAATAAGTTCGGCTCCCACTGTCACTTGCTTTACTCTTTCCTTTCTTGTATCAAGATAGCGCCAAAATTTTTCTGGAGAATTTCTTAGAAAACCACTAAGAGTGTGATTAAAAATCTTTCTTTTGCAGCCGATAGCAACATTTTTATTTTTGGACGCAAAACCTGTATGTCGTTGGAGTCGGTTTTCTTTCTACGCAATCTTTTCAACTTCCGTTTCGCGTGAATGATATCCCTGGTGACCCATGGGTTGCTCTGCTTTGTTTTCTTAAGTCTAGTTGGAACGTACCGGTCGACACAAGTGTTGATGATAATTTTAAGACGCTGCCATAACCATTCAACTGACTCATTTTCAGAGGCAGTTTCAAATTCATCAAAAGAAGTTTCCAGGTAATCCAGGAGGGATGCATCATCGGCCTTCCCATATTCTTTGATTTCTACTCGAGCCATAGGTTCCGCTGGAACGTTTGCAGAAGTAAGCACATTCAGGCAAATAATTTTGTGATCAGATATTCCATCGGTGACGTTTGTTCCAACATCGCCTACTTTATTTGAGAGGAACACCATGTCTAGTAATGACTGTGACTGAGACGATATCCGTGTAGGTTGTCTGACTACTTGTCTCAAATGGTAAAAGAAAGCAATATCCAGTAATTTTTCCGCGCTAGAAATTTCTGTATGCCCAGGCGTAGTCAATCGCCAATCAATATGTGGCAAGTCGAAATCGCCAGTCATTATTAGGCGGGTGCTCCTAGTTACATGACTGAAAAGAAACTCATTTAACTTATCGAGAAAGTCAGGTGAAGTATTCGGTGGCCTGTAAATTACTCCTATGACGTACGCAGCACCAGAAAACATAATTTTACACCACGCTGACTCCGCCATTTCGCTCATAATCGTGGAAACTGAGAGCGATGACTTGACAATAATGGCCACACCACCCCCACGGGAATCTCGATCCCATCTGAGCATTGTGTAGCCAGGAGGAACAATGCAATCAGAAGAAACATCACTGTTGAGCCATGTTTCCGTTATGCAAACGACGTCATGCCAGCTGTGGAAAAGCGGCCCCCCCAACTCGGCTCGTCGCGATCGTCCCAGCGAATCCTCCACGCGCCGCTGCCGTGGGGGAGGCGCTCGCTCTACGTGACCAGCCAAACCAGGCGCAGCCAGGGCTATCGCCTTGCGTTCAAAGGGCAAGGCATCGCGCTGAACGGGTGGTGGCGTTCCTCCCTTCCCGTACGGTGCGGTTCGGGTGTCCACCGAGATGACAGAGAATTACTGCTTAATTTCCTTTCCTCAAAAAGCGTCGCGTTCAAAGGGCAAGGCATCGCTCCGAACGGGTGGTGGCGTTCCGTGGACTGCCTGTCAGCGCTATAACACGCTGTCGCGTTCCACTCCTATTAAGCGTCATTAACTAATTTTGATAACATAACCCTTACTAAGAGCACCACCAAGACACACCACCAGCCAACCTAGGCGCAGCCAAGGGGAAATTACTTTCGCAATTACCGGGCTTAACCAAGCTAAGCCTCAGCCAATTTTTTAAAGCGATGTTAGGGAAGATGAAAAAGATATGCCTTTACAGGACTCTCAATGTGGAACCAAAGGCGTTTCTGGATGGCAGGTAGGGTGCACTGGTATACGCATGAGCTCTCTATGCAAACGAAAATACCACCGCCAGTCTGAACACGTACGCAAACACTACCGTAACAGTGCACGTACCCAGACCGAAACTTCCGCGTGCTACTTTTTAATGAGGCGGGAGCCTAAATAAGCAATTCTTGATAATCTAGATCCGTTGTCCGGGTGTGCTGAGTGGATCTAATTTCATTTCCAGCGGTCTTCTTATCACTGCTCGATTGATCGCTACTGTGCTGTTTCCGGTGACACGACAGGGGTGTTTATTAATCGGTAGCAGTAGGTTGGCAGGCGTTAATTACGAAATGAATTTTAGTGCCTCGCTCGTGAAGTTCATCGCCATTTATTATCTTGTAGTGAAGCAGCACAAGCTTTATGTACTATAGAGAATTGGAACACTGGTTGAAAAACCTAACGGCATGACGCTGAGAGCAGTAGAATATTTTCGCTACCGACATGGCGATCGTGAAAAAAAAATTCTTGTACAGATTCTAACTTTATTCAGTGCAGTTAGTTTCAGCGAACGAAGTTTGTGGTAAAGAATGCAAGCATGCCCTCGAGTACGGAGCCAGCGAACAGCAAGACAGAGAAAACGACATGCAAAAACCGTCGTCGAAAGTTCGGCACTTGTGAACGATAAGCCGTCCATGAATCCGTGTTGCAAAGAAGCGGGTATATACCGGAGTTTAGAACGAAGAAAGATCAAAATGAATGAAACTTTAATTGCCACGAGGAGAAGACGAGTTCAGGCTCAGTGCTTCAGCTGCGCTGCGCGCGGCATCCTACGGGGCCGAGTGGCTGCGGTCAGCCAACCTCTGATCCCAGAAAGAGCGCGGAGAGGGAGGGGTAGCAATGACGAGGCGTGCAGCTGTGGGGCCGGAAGACAAAAACACCGGGCAGTTTTGTCTGTCCTGCGCCGGAGAGGTGTGTACTAGAGATTTCTATTTGGACAAAGGGGGCGATTGCACCTTGGGACGAAAGCGTCACTCTGCCTCGGGACGACGACGTTTCCTGTGATACCATTGCGGCAGTGCACCTTCGCGCTACGGATAGGTGGCTGCCGTGACGACGCTGATAACGCGATAAGAATGCTATTGACTGTGGGAGCTCGACGCGGACTTTCCGTATCATACTCCGGCCTCGCCGAGCGCACACTCAACTCATCCACGTTGGCAAGGTATGATCATTCTGTTGCTGCTACTAGTGCATATGGGCTTCAACAGAACGAACCATTGAACGCAGAAGGTGTTCCACATTTCGTTCCTTGGCGCAATGGTATAGGCTCTCCTCGTGTATAGTTAAACATCTGTGGCGCCACTGTAGGGAATGCTAAGCAATTTGATGTGTCGCTGTCGTGGCCTTGTGCTTGCTTATCGCGCTTGCTTATCGTGTGGGTAGAACAGCGAGATTTCTCTCTTTTAGGGCTTCATAGTGGCAGCATGTCGTAAAATTGTCAAAAAAAGTGTGCTCGCTACGTTCGGTCAATGTTTTCTTATTTTGGAAAAAAAAAATGAATAGAAGCCTATTGCGTCGAGCTTTGATAGCCGAAAACTAGTTGCTTCAGCATGTGTTTCAAATTTCGAACGTTGTTTTTTCTTGAAAAAGATTTCAGTTTCAACTCAGGAAGAGGAAGCGCTAGCATTTCATAATATTTGGTGATTGCTTTTTCAGGATTACGTGGTGTGTTTACGTGACAAAACGTTACTTTTACCGGGAAAAGTAATTTAATCTAGTAACGTTGCTACGTTTCAGCCTCGTATTCACTGTTGCATAGGAAGACTAGTCATGTTATGAAGCGTTTGTCGGTGTACGTGGCACAAGCCGGGCAAATTGATCTGCGCGAAATCTGGTGATCGCAGCAATAGAACTCCCCCTCAGATACGTGCTGCATAATCTTGTCATTTAATCTGGTTAATACAATTAGTAGCGTATAGACTACTATTAGGCGTTAGTCAGCTTTCGCTGATTAATGAGCTTAATAATGCGATTGAGGAGAGCGGTAGCGGTGAACCAAGTCCTCTTCTGTTGCGAATCAAGCATAGTATTAGCAGAAACGCAGTTGCGCGCCCGGCTGAGCGCTTTGACGTCATGCTGCGCGTCCCGTCATCTGCGGCCTACCTTGGCTCCAACATCTGCTGCTCCTCGGCGCTTGGCGATGACGTCATACCAGCTGTGCTTCGGCTTGTCACGGGCTACGCCTAGAACCACACGGGAAGGGCTGCGTAAGAAAACTCTCGCTGTAAAAGAGAGAAATAAAATAGTGGAAAATATAGACAGTGAAATGCGAAAGACGATATGCGCACTTCTCGTTTTGGTAGTCACGAGCTTAACGCCTCCCAGCGGAGAAGTGCACTGTGTCTGGAACGGTCGATGACTGCAGTTTTGAATAAAGAGCCCGCTCTGCCTACAATTGTAGCCGACTTCCACCAGAACGCAGCTACACGGCTGCAAAGGGGCGCTGAACCGTTGGCTGAAATATTTACGATTGGAAACAAGTTGTATTTAATCCTGGTTGCACCTCCCGGCATTTGAAGTCGCTGTAATGATTTCGGCAGGAAAACGGAATTTATGGGCACCTGGAAGCGCTAGCAATGTTAGACGAATATATTCAGACGAATTCCGCGCAGTGGAGCAGATTTCTAACAAGAAAATAATTTGATTTGGTATTCACTTGAGAGCAGAAAATAGGTTAATTCGACCATAAATATGTGTGAATAAGCTCTGTAGCTTTTATTCGTTTTAGTGCTACTGAGAACAATTGGATGTCAGCTGAATTTTTCTATTTAGAAGCCTGCTATAACACTGAAACAATGGCCCGAAACGATCGACTGTGCTGATTCAGATCTACGGATGGGAATAAACGCAGCATACGCACTAAGGGTATCGCTTGTGCTAAAGACAATAAGAGAAGAAATATGAAGTTGCTGGCTGAAAACAACGAACGCGTGCCCGATCAAGGAGCGAGCGCTGTGGGCTTATCGGTGCGCTTGCAAACTGTAGCGCTGCTGACCGCTGCAATTACACTCAAGGCGAACAGATAACTTTAGTCTGAAGTGCAACACTTCAGCGATTTTCTGAAATTCGTGCCGCCGTGGTGGCACGAATTCTAAGGCGTTGGCGCTGATGGCGATCACGTCACGTAGTACACCTCCTATCAAATGACGTTTCGGCCGTGTAATGTGATCAGCAAGGTGTGCATAACGATCGCGGAACGGAGGAAAGCGCGTGCGTCAACAACTCATGAGTGGAATACCGACGCGGTGCACGCGGTTGCACGGAAACGTTGCCCATCATTCTCGGCTGTCATGCACGTGTCTATCGGAATCGATGCCAGCCACTTTGGAAATAGTCTTTCTCTTGTCGCTATAGGCAACGTAGGAGCGGTAAGTGTCCGATGCTTTTGCTGCACCTGCTTCTGGGCCCAGTGGTCATTTTACGGCTAGATGAAGCGAAATTCAGCACCCCCGTCATAGGGATTAACAATGCGATAGTTTCGACGTCAGCCGGCGGCGTTTAGAAGGCTGTATAGTAGGAAGCCTGTCGCCACGTTAATATATCGACGAACAGCGGAGAAGGGTTTTCGGTACCACCATCATCAGCAGCACGGCCAAGTGCGATTTAGGACTGATCTAAAATCAGCCCACCAGCTGCGGCCAGACTATCCCAGCAAATTTATTGATCTCATCACCCGCACCTGATGCTCTGCCGCCATCAACTACATTGTCCCTCCATTGGAATCCACTTCGTTACACCAACGGACCGATCGGTTATCTCTTCTCTGCATCACACACAACGTCATACTCCATTCCCCCCGTCTTACTTCCGTTGGTACATTATTAAGTTAAGCCTGTTCTCGTCTCTCTCCGTCTCTTAGGGTTGCACCCTAAACACGAAAGGAGTAAGAAGGGAGTGCACTAGAGGACAGCTTACTTTCTTTTTACTCCCATATAGGCGTATTTGTTTTTATAGTGTGCCCTTATGCTTTTGCTTTCCATAGATCACTGCATTTCCGAGTCTCTTTTCAAACTTTATAGCTAGCTTCCAACCTTCGGCCCCATAAATGAGTACTGGCAGGATATATAATTTGGATATTTCCCTCTTTAGGGATATCGGTTGATTGGTGTTCATAACGTGAAGGTGCCTGTCAAACGAACTACTAGCCATTATGAATCCCTCACCTAATTTCTCATGGTCCCGATCTGTCTTGGCCAAGGCAGACACTCCTTCACTCCTTTTTTGTACTTCGCTGCTTATTGTAACTGTTGCCCCTTTTCCAGACTGCGGGACATAACTTTAGTATTCTTCGTATTGTTATTCGAGGCTTCCGTGGTACTTGTTCTATTGTCGTCCATAATTCGTCATCCCGTGATTCACTTAACAGGATAATGTCATGCGCTAATCAGAAGTGGCTGAGTTGTCCCTGATAAGAGTGAATAATAACGAAGGGATGCCTACATACTTGTCTGTCATCATTTCTTACCGGTATTTTCGTGTTTCAGCTATGGAGGACAGTGGTCACAATCTAGTCCATGCGTATAAGTTTGGGCACATACTTAAGCACATATTTCTTTGACGTCCGGCTTAGGCAATGCCTGCATAACTGCCAGTGTTTCGACGGCTTTTTCGTATTCTGTGAAGGTCACAAATACATGCAGTCGTTATGCTCTGCCATTTTTTAAGTAACCTTGTTGGTAACATAACACATTTAATGGGTCACGTAAGAACAGTTCGGCCAAGAACATAGGCTAGATTTACCCAGCTGTTCGCAGCTTATAACGGCTTATGATGAGTAGTGAGGGTTCGTAACTTGGCATTCGCGTCGTTCGTGCCTGTGACTGGCCAACGCTAGGGCGGTGGTCAATCAAGAACCGAACGTACAGTCTTTGTCAAAAGTTTAGAGCCCAGGGGGTTCGCTTTTAAGCTTTATATTGGGACTTCAGGAGCATTCGTGGAATTCCTATTTATTGCAGGAGGCAGTACCAGAAATCTTTTCACGTTCAGGAAATTTGGAGCGCTAGAGAGTCATTAAGAACGACACAGTGTGGCTCAAAAGAAAACCCCCTGGGCTCCAAACTTTTGACAAAGGCTGTACGTACATACAAACAACTTTGCAGACATCCGAGTCGAAAATAATGCAAAAAAAGTGCGCTTGGTTTACGGCGCACAGAAATCTTCAGGTGTACAAAGGTCAACGCTTCTTTACGAGAAGCTGCTAGGAATCCGATCTTGATTCACGTCCTCGAGAAAGAACGAGTGCAACAGCTTGTAAACTTCGGGCTCAGAACACACAGAGATAGTGGCTTTCCGCCGCTAGCTGAGCTTGCTTGACACATGTCGAACGAGATAGAGGAGAGTGCGAGGGGAGAGTCACAGTCTGATAAAAAAAAAGGTGCGAATTCGACTTTGCTTTGCCGCACAAAACTTCTGAAGAAATCCTGCATGAGTCGCTGTTCTGAACTACAAGTGCAGGAGCGGCCGTGGGTCCACGATATTTAGGTGAAGCCATGTTGAGCTCATGATCGATAAGAAGCTGGTGGTCCTTACTGACGGCTGTTTTTATCTGCTGTAGGCTTATAAAGAAACCGGCTATTCATTTCACCTTTCACTACAATAGAAGCTTCAGTGACTCTTTCCTACAAAGCCCGTGAGCGCTCCGTACAGTTTCATAATCAATGCTCCAACGAGTTTTTTTTTTCTTGGCAGAAGCACAGAGCGATAGCAACTGGTATAGAGATAACAAAATAAAAGATAATGAGTTTATTTAACAGCGATTTTATTAAATGCACGCAAGCGTAGTGAGTGTGCGCTTCAATGGATAGTAAGTGTGAAATGAGGTTATCTGCGTGCAGTATTAAATGCGGCATTATATACACCCATCCCAGGCCGGGTCTCATCTTCTGGCGAATGTTCGCGCACTCGTGAGAACGTCAGACTCTCTCGGGAGAAACTGCGGAAAATGAATATGCCTCTGCCAACAGCAGGCTGGCTTAGTGCAGTCCGGTCACCCTCGGTACCTACCGTTCCTGACACAAACGCTTGAGCTTCTTAACCTTTTCGCTTACCGCAAAGGCACAGAGAAACTAGTGGGTTTCGTTACGGTTAGCAGAAACTGAGAGAAGAAGAGCGGAAGAGTAAGAATCGTTGCGTTCGGCTTTCCCTCCGGCGCCTGAAATGGATGCGCGGTCTGTTCATGGAGCGCTACCGCTACTAGTCTCCGCGAGAGCCGTGAAAATTGCGCCCTCATCTCTCTTCATCTTCGTGTCTAGGTGCTACCGTATGCTGTGAAATTTGTGGATAGAGCCACCGCCGGTTCTTCATCTTCCCGTCTCGCGGTCGCTAAAGCACAATGGCCCTGAATGGAACCCTGGGCTCGGGGCTCGGGCCACGCTGTGCAACTACACTGCGCTGCAAAACAACATGCACACCTGGCTATACTAAACGCGTAGCATAATACATAGCCAGTTAATGTCACCACCACACCCTCTAGGTCACTGCGGTAGGTCCGCATTCATAGTTGGCGGGATACTGGCTCAGGTGCGGTCGCTCGGCGCGTTCAACCGGCTACGTGCCAAAAAGTGCTCGTTTTTTGTTTTGTTTTTAAAGGTCTACAGGGAGGTTAGTAGTAAACACCATGCGCTTGACGGATATCTGTTGTGGCTCACTGAATCGAATATGCACGAAAAACAGTAGCGCTTAGCTACTTTGTCGTACCCCTAGGCCAAAAAAAAAAAAGCGTGTTCAATGCACATTTAATCTTGTATCCAGCCTTTCCCTCTTTTCTCCCTTTCCCCGCTGCAAGTTTATTTCATTGTACGTTATCGTGCCAGTGTTGACTCTGCCAGCTGACGCTCGTGGCTGTGTCTCTGTACATGATGCAAGCCCATTGTTACGGGCTGTCGGTAGTCTATAGATAGAGTGTTCAGACAGGACGTGGCGCCCTTTGTTTCTCGATAGTAGGGGTGACGTCCTTGCGGCCTTCGAGAATAATTCACTTCAACGAAGGAAAAAGCCGAGGCGGAAGCAGCTGCAACAATCGTCGCATCCCGAAGTCCACAGAGACGTTTACTTCCATGCAAATAGTTAAACTTGCTAGAATGTGTGCTTTATACATACCAGCTAGGGTCCTGACTTATTCATGACATATTCTTATTTGGAGAAGTATGTAGTTCACTCCAACGTCTGACAAGTGGATTTTGATTAGCCACCAGCGTACGCGTTTAATCTAGAAGTCAAGTGTGTGGTTTTATTTTTAATATTGCATAAGTGTCTGTAACGTCGTTTTTAAGCCTGTTTTTGAGACCTTCTTCGCCTTTTATTTTTCTTCGCATTTCCGGTTTTTGGTACTTCAGTAGAGTTAGTTCTTGGGCTAGTTGCTATACTTGATTTACACTCATAGTTTTTGAGCGCAACGGCACACGGCCAAAGAAAAGAAGCAGGAAGAGAAGAAGCGCTGTGTTCGTCCTTCTTCTCTTCCTGCTTCTTTTCTTTGGCCGGGTGCGTTGCGCTGAAAAACTATGAGCGTTTTTGATACGTTTTCTCGAATTTTGAGGCTTTCGAAACGCCACTATTTATTTGTATTTTAGCGCATTTTATACAGTTGCTGCGCCGCTTTTCTTCCGTGCTTCCATGTGTCTTTAACATTGTACGGTGGTTTTTAATTTTTAATTTTTTGGTTTTCAGGCGCGGGGTGCACTTCTTTCATTTCCGCTATCGCATTGCATTTATGGCCTTTAGGTCTCCCGCCATTCTTGTTAATCCATGCCTTTATCTGTTTGATGTCTGTAGGCATCCTTCATGCCATATGTCACTACCTTTCCAGTGTGTTCTTTTATCTGGTACAGTTTTCTCACCGCCACCGGCATCTATTCCTTCGTTGCATTCTCTTCGTATGACGTGTTAGCAGCACTAGCGGTACGGAAGAAAAAAGAGGGAGGAAAAAGAAGAAATAGAAAAAAGAATGTATGCTTTCTTCGGTCAGTACAGTTTCGGATGCATGTCTAGTGTGCGTCCTGTTCCCTCTCTTTGTCTGTGTCTATGTATTTGCTCTAGTCAACACGTGTGATTATCACAACCAACTAGCCCGATTGAGATACTTAGCGTATTCTTGGCATTGATGTAAAAACTGAAAAAAAAATGGTTTATATTAAGTGGCGATGTCAGCAATGATACAAATGTGATCGTTCTTACTCGAAGGCATGTGGGTTTTAAGGAAATGTGATCAATTTTTCCTATGCGCGCGCATGCATCGGGCCTGTATTGAAAGTGTAACCTAAATTAAACATCCCCTAGTTTGGTAATAAAAACTGAGTCTAATATCTCCATAAAGTTTCAAGGCATTCGTACAAAATTTGCACTCGCGCATTTCTGATCCTTCAGTCCATTCCTTTCATTTTATAATTTCTTCATGCGCCTCTAACAAAGGCACACGTATGCACAAAGAAGACAAAAATTTCTGTTTACTTCAGTATGAGTATTAGACGCACCCTATGTATAAAGGCGATCAAGTTCATTTAGCCTTGCCAGGATAAGCAAAATCAGTTCCATTTATGAAAAGTTTGTATGAAATCATGTGCTCGAAGTCTTAAACAAACGAAGTTTTATTTTCCTGAAAACTCGTGCTGTTGTGGTGTCTACTCACATTAAGCTTCGAGCACTGTACAGATGATCTCTGTGTTATAACAGCGCTCAGTAAACCATGGTATCCATTGTTTTCATGCGCAAAGAACCACGTTGTTGTTTTTTTTCATTGCTGTCCCGGGTGTTGCACTTAGGAAGCGTCCCAATCATGTTTCGTACAAGTATCGAGGACGTACTTCCTAAAACCTGCACTTACGCTGTGCACAGTTCCGATTTCTGGAGTTCTTCGTTCAGGGACTTCGCTAAAACTAGGCATCACCATCCAGGTGTTTAATGCATGCGGCTGGTCGCGTACTTGCGACGCAAATATATCAAGCTGCTTGTGTTTTTCGCCCCAGGCACTGCATTTCGAATTAAAATTTTATTGCGTTTATAGCGTTTAACACACGAGAAGCTTTTGTAACCGACTCCAAGAGATTCTCGAATTATCTGATAGCTTACATCTCGAGCTCGAAACAGCCGTCTTTTTCTTCCGCATTAAGGCAGGCGCATCTTTGGTGGCATCGGAGAATGGTCTTATTGAATGAAGTGACGAAGCGATTGAAGCCGAATGAAGTGAAGTCGACTTTATTTTGATTCCTCATGCATGGATTTGTTGAAGTAAAGAAAAAAATAACGGTTACTACGGGTTAACGCGAGATTCAGCAACAACTGTTAATGTGATTGCACTTTACGATACGTTGTGGTAGAGAATATGAGAGCGACCTCACATCTGTGGCACTCTTTTTAGTTTTCCACACATAGTCGTTTTTCGTCCAGGCCTGCTCTCCAGTCCGCCGTTCTATAGACATTCAATGCCACCGATGACCCTCTCCTCGGGCGTCGCGTTTCGCAGCAGCTGCCGCAGATGCAAACCACTCCGTCCCATGGCGACCACCCACCGGTTGCGCCTTCTTACGCTCCGCCACACCCTTATTTTTCCACGGTAATCATCCTTGGGGATTTCTCCACTCTCACCACATCCTCCTCTTTCCACGGTAACCCCATTCCGGGCGCTTATCGTTGTAACCACCCTCTGGTTACGCCTACTTATGCTTTTGCCATAAAGCCTCCTTCTGTGGTAACCTTCCGCGTCCTTCCAGGGGAAACCCTCCGGAGGGTTTCCGTGGCAACCGCTGACCGGTTGCGCCTTACGTCTCGATATACCCTCCTCCTTCCAGGGTAATCATCCTCCGGTTGGGGATTCTTTCGCTCTCCCGGCCGCCACCTCGTTCCACGGTAACCACCCTCTGGATGATTCCTGTAACCACTCACTGGTTACGCTTTTCTTCACTTACGTGATACCTTCCTCCTTGCACAGTAACCACCCATTCGGGGATATGATTCATCCAGATTCTGGTTCGAGGTGTGGAGAGACGAAGAAACTATGCTCTGCGCATGATGAAAAACTGTAGCGCTCGAGACAAGGACACAACGAAGACGACAACACATGCGCTAACTTTCAACTGAATCTTTATTCAATGCACAAACAGTTTTTAAATACTGCGCAAGCATCAAAATATCTTCCCACAAGCCTATCCCACCGCAAGTCACTTTTCACATTTTGTTCAAGCCATCAAGAAAAATCATCTCCTTCTTTGATAAATATACAGATGGGATGCTTACACACTTATCTTCTAAGGTTTTTATTCGTCTTTCTTCAACAATCTCCCGTGTTAGCTGTTTCCTGCTTTTGTTAATCACCTGGCATTCATCGAACTTCGGCATGCATGCATCTGGTTTACATTCCTCACAGTGTTCTGAAAGATTGCCTTTCTTATTTTCTATATTCCTATTGTGCTCCCGTAGCCTCTCGTTTAGGCATCTCCCGGTTTGCCCTACGTACACCCTACCACATGACAGTGACAAGGAATACACGACACCTTCTTCGCAGTCAACAAATTTCTTGCTGTGATTCTTTGTACAACTATGGGGTTTAACTGAGTACGGATTCGTCATCTTACATAGTTTTGCCAGTTTATCTGGGGCCGGAAACACTACCTGAACGCCTACTCGTTGACCTATCTTTTTTAGATTATGGGAAATACTGTGCATGTACGGAATTACTGCTCTTTTCCTACATTTCGCATGTTTGGTTGTCCACATTTCGGGGTGCATGAGGGCTTCAGTCCCGGTTACGACCATGCCACCTTCGACCCGCCGTGGCAGCTCAAAGGTTTTGGCGTTCGGCTGCTGTGCCGGGGGATCGAATCCTGTTCGCTGAGGCCGGATTTCGATTGAGTCAATATGCGAAAACGCCCGTGTGCTGTGTGATGTCAGCGCCAGTTAAAGAACCTCAGGGAGCAGAAATTAATCTGGAGCCATACACTACGGCGGCCCTCAAAGCCCATGTGGAACCTTCGGGACGTTAAAGCTGACACAACCTGACAAAATCTCTAGATCACTAGGGACCACGGAGCGCCGACTGCGCTGAAGAGGAGGTCAGTTTTGCTATATTGGAAACAGCTTGGCGGGGCGTCTGATAGATGTCGCTCGGATTTGGCATTGGTCCTGCTGCAGCCATGGTGCAGCACTCCCGCAGCCCCTCTGCTTCAGCGGTGCCAGTCTATGGCGCGGATGCTTCCTCTCTCTTATTTGCACGCACGCGCATGCGTCGTGGCATGCATCGTGGTTCTTGCCTGCTTCGTGGTGCTGTCTTGGTGCCATCACCTGCGTCGCCGTCTTTGCCACCTGCTTCTGCCTGCTTCGTACAGCTCACCTGCCGCGTTGCGCTGGCTTCTATATGCGCGCGCTACCCAAGCAGACGTGTTTCGCGTCTGTTCCGTCAGTCTTTTCTCTTGCGTTCCACAGACGGCCTTGTAGTCAGTATTAGTAATGCATCAGGAAGAGGGCAAAGTATGTCAGGTTTATTGTTCGGCATCTACAGATGAACAAAGAGAGAATAATGGAGGGCTCTGGATTGATTTCGGCCACCTGCGGTTTACTTCGTACTGACGTCGCACAACACCTAGATACTGTGCGTATTTAGGAAATTTCCGCAACTCAGCTTCGCCTTCGGTGGCAAAACAGCTCCTCGCAGCCGCGCGAACGACTTTACTTTGTCATATACTGGTTTACAGTCCACGACAAAACAGTTCATCGCCTACCCTCACTTGCGAAGCACAAGTTTTCAAAAACATTGCGTACCATGCCCTGCTTCCGTATGACATGCCATCTGCTAACCGGCCCCCTCGTGTGTTCGATGTCTGTTCGTTGTCGAGAGTCTGCTCTCCTGGCTACCTTACTCTGTGCTATAGGGACTTTAACCAAACATACCACAGCACGCCCTCTCCCAGCGCTCTTGTGTACCTGTAAAGCCGATTCTTATCATCTGAGTCACTCAGGCACGCGTGCACGCAAGAGTTGCCAGCTATGGGTTTTTCTGCGAAAGAAGAAATATAGCTGCCGGGCTTCGAGCCCTCGATAACGTGTCGAGATAAGATAGTGAAACTAATGTTCTACAAGAGCCTATCGAGGCTGAAGCTTCTTGCTTGTCTTGGAAAGAGACGAGAACTCCACTCTGCGTAAAAGCAGGTACGTGCAGACCTTGGCAGTGCTCAGATTCCAAGTTTCTCGCATGAACGGAAAGCATGAATATTGTCACTATGGGTGAAGGGATCCTTTCCCTGGTTCCTGTCGTCGCTAATGACGGCTGCAATTAATGTTCCGTGTTGGGTGCACGGGAGGTCTCGGTGACTTTGGGACAGGCTAACTGCCACTGAATAGATTCGCTACTGTATAGATTTGTGTAGAACTCTTCGGCTGCTTTGACTATCTTATCCATATTGCTAATGACATTGCCCTCTTTGTCTTTTAGCGCATACATCTGGTTTTTACCTATGCCCAGTTTTCTCTTCACTGATTTTAGTCTACCTCCGTTCCTTAGAGCATGCTCAATTTTCTCCATGTTAAACTTTCTTATGTCGGCTACCTTGTGCTTATTTATTAACTTCGATAGCTCTGCTAGTTCTATCCTGTCTGTGCAGTTAGACGTACTCATGCTTTGGCGTTTCTTAATCAGATATTTAGTCAGATCATGAACACAGTTTACCAATATCCCTCAAGAGAAAAGCATACAACAGCTGTATCTTACCGGTACCCACCTATGGGGCAGAAACGTGGAGGTTAAAAAAGAGGGTTCAGCTTAAGTTAAGGACTACGCAGCGAGCTATGAAAAGAAAAATGATAGGTGTAACGTTAAGAGATCGGAAGAGGGCGGAGTGGGTGAGGGAACAAACGCGGGTTAATGATATCCTAGTTGAAATCAAGAGGAAGAAATGGGCTTGGGCAGGGCATGTAATGCGAAGGCGAGATAACCGCTGGTCCTTAAGGGTAACGGAGTGGATTCCAAGAGAAGGCAAACGTAGCAGAGGACGGCAGAAAGTTAGGTGGGCGGATGAGATTAAGTTTGCGGGGATACAGTGGCCGCAACTGGCAAAGTACAGGGTTAATTGGAGAGACATGGGAGAGGCCTTTGCCCTGCAGTGGGTGTAGTCAGGCTGATGATGATGATGGTGATGAACTGCCATTGTGTTAGCTTTCAGCGGAATTTTCTTTCTTGTATCACTGAACGGATGAAGTACTTTCAGGAAAGACATAAGGCGCTTCTGCGTGTGTGTGTGTGTGTGTGTTGGATGAATTGGCAAGCAGGCCTATGCATGAGAACTATACAGCACTCAAATACGACACGATATTACAGATCTCCGATGGGACATATTTAGCAACTGAACGCATATTCTCTGTTGGTCGACTGATTCCAAAACTAGCCGCCGCGGTGGCTCAGTGGTTATGGCGCTCGGCTGCTGACCCGAAAGACGCGGGTTCGATCCTGGCCGCTGCGGTCGAATTGCGATGGATGCGAAATTCTAGAGGCCCGTGTACTGTGTGATGTCAGCGTACGTTGAAGAATCCCAGGTGGTCGAAATTTCCGGAGCCCTTAACTACGGCGTCCCTCATAGCCTCAGTCGTTTTGAGACGTTAAACCCCATAGACCATTCCAAAACTAGAGCCAAGCTGTTAAAGCCAATCCCCCAAACATTAAAGCCATTAACTCATTAATGGGACATTAACTCATTCAAATCTAAAAAGAAAACTGCACGGTTGTTCTGTGAAAATTGAAGGTGTAAAAGTAGGACAGTGAGTTAGTTTACACTTAATAATTGTAGCACGAAAGTGGAATACGCGATATAGTGGAAGAGAGCAAGGGGTCATCAGGGAGGCTTTTTGGTTCTGAATATCCGCCTGCCCCTTTACATATCTTGCAATGGCGAAAATGCCGCTGAATAGTTTTGGCGTGACAGGAACTGTGGTCAAGTATTAAGGAGCCTGAATTTGGTCCACGTGCCTATTTTCGCTGTGCAGTCTCGTTCTGAAGCGTTTCGTTGCACGTGGCAATGTAGCACTACGCGATGAAATCATATCTCATTCTTGGGCCTTTTGCATTCGCGAGAATGCAAAGGCTGTGTGCGATGGTCGGTTTCAAGCACTGGAGAAAAACTCGGTGAAAGTAATGACAAGCCTTCCTAGTCCCGTCGTTGTACTGAGAGCCTAGGTATAGAGACCTTAACGTCTGATAAAAACCTCAACTATTCCTCACAAGGAGATGAAGCGTTGATCACGGCTTTAGTTCCTTGGTCTAGCTTTTAATGCGTTTACACTAGAACCCCAATCTAGTCAAAGTCTGAACTGTCGTTTGTCTGAAGCCTCGGGTAATAGCTGATCAATGTGGAGTTAGAGAAGGGTAGAGGATGGGTGAACAGAGACGCGGTGGCCAGTCAGAGAAAGGGAAAGGGGTGATGTCTAGGGGGATGGAAGACGGAGAGGGGCAGCGCTGCCGGAACGCGGCCAGGGGTAGGAAACTTCCCATATATAGGCCATTGCATCGGGAGGGAGTTGTCGAAACACCTCCTCTCTGGACTGTCGGAAAGCGGTTTCGCCCCCGCTTCCACCGTGCTAGCGCGAGGTGCTCACGACAGTCCAATGAACAATATGGCAGCGCCCAAGGAGCCCTTATTGCAAATGTCTACACATTGTCCAGAAAACCGAGACGTGAGCGTAAATCCTTCGATAGCCGCCGGAGGCAAGCCAATTGTAGCTTCATATCTTTGTGACTGCCAAGATATCGACAAGAAAAATATTTTGATCACCGAGCGGGATTCGAATCATAGCCGGCGAAAACAGAGCAGCGTCGTTTCCCCGTGCCTCAGACAATTCGGCCTGTGCCGCAGCGTTCAGCAGTGCGTCCAGTCATGAAGGAAGGAAAGCTAAGGACAGGTCCTCGCTATCCGAGCGGCGCGAGCTGCAGTCACGTGTTTTCTCAAGGGCTACTAGGTGTCTCTGGCACATGGCGCAGTCAATGGGGAACCTGCGCTGAAGTTTGCCGTGTCGATTGCAGCGCCGTAACACACAGCATAGCGAGAGAAGCAAGCAGTTCTTGGTGCACTCGTAGTGCTATTTCACGCCACCTTCCTGAGCTTATTGGCGTGAGCTTCTGCGCTCTGTCGAAGCCACACGTGGTGCGTGTCAGTTATCTGGGTTATGTCTACAGAAGCGAGGCAAATGTTGCTATCAACAAAACGCGGGCTTCCAATCGTTCAGAATGTGCCCTCGCGTTTGTAGCGGCCCAAGCGACTGACGGCAGCAGTTTTTAGTCTAATGGTGGAATAACTGCAGTGCCACCAGGGCAGCGCAGGCTCCCCATAGTAACGTTAGACGTAGTGGTGTCGTCTGCTTCATTATCTGCTGCGCATGCGCAAGTGTGCCGAGACGGCAGCCAAATTGAAGGGGGGGGGGGGGTAGTCCTCACGTCCGGCTTCAAATGATGGTTCGTAATGGCCTCTCCTTAATTCTTTCCGTCACCATGCAGTGCAGTCCTCTTCCAGTCACCAGGTGCGCTGAAGTAGTTGAAATCGAAACCAATTGGAGTTTCCTATTCCGTGGGCCACGTGCTCGCTGCTTTGTACATACAGTTTAATTCACCTTCTGTAACTGATTGTGCACAATGTCCGCTCACGCGCACCTATTTTCGGACAAAGCTTGGGCATTTGCGCGAGCGGAGCGAACTTGAATACTTTTGTGTTTTGTAAATAGCGTACAAAGTTCTCCTCTGTCCTTGCTTGCTATCGCTCCCCTCTACACTTCTCCTCACTATCCTCTCCCTTTCCCTATCACATCCGCCGGCTGTAGCTCTGGTGCTCAATATATTAGATAGCAATTGCCGCAGCCGGCAATATTCTTTTCCTTCACCTTTTTTTTTCTTTTTTTTTTTTAAATAAACCACTACCACCACCACCACCTTCAGTTCTCATTCACTCTTTGAAGCGGTCGGACGGGTGGGTACGTAGCGTCCTCTTCCTGTCTCCGAATCGGTTGCACTTGTGTCCACTGAACGATGCCAGTTTAATTCAGCAAACGGAAACGTTAATGACCAGATATTAGTGATTTCATTCCGTCCGCACCAATTGCTCGCACAGTTGGGGGTCACTAATGCTAACGCGTACTCTGTCGCATGAATCGCACTGATCGTATGTGAATTCTTTTCGGCGAAAGCCTCTTTGTCTTGTTTCGCTGCACGCTTGCACAAGTGGCGTGGGGAAGATGCGAAACCGAGAATGTGTGTTTATTTGCCTCGACGCAGCAATTCATAGGACGACATGAGCTACGGGTATCCGCAGGCCCCACACCAGTACCAGCCCCCCGCTGCGCCGGGCTTCGCGCCGCCCCCCGCGTACTCGGGCTACCCGCCACCGCCGCCAGCGCCCGTAGCGGAGCCCTACTTTGCAGCGTCGGCGCCAGTGGGCGACACATACCAGCCGCCGCCGCCACCTGGCCCCCAGCACCTGTACCCGCCGCAGCAACAGGGCGGCTACTACGTGCCGCCTCCTCCGCCAACAACAGTGTACGTACCGATGACAGCTCCGTTAAAACGAAGGATATGTAAAAGATAGTTTTTACTGATGCAACCAGGTAACGAGCAGTACATATGGACAATTTTGTCCAGGCGACAAGCAAAAGAACCGTTTGAAAAATAAAATCCAAAGCACTAAATATGTATTAAAATGATCCCAAGCCTTAGCAGTGAGATCCTTGCTCCCTTAAAATGTCAGAAACTGCGCCTTAGGTCCTTCCTAAACTTGACAAAGTCTTCCGCATGGTCATCAGGCAGGATCCGCAAAGGTTTTTTTTTTGTACTTGTTCCCCATGCGGTATTGTCGTGAAAACAATTTGTGGGCCTACAACCGCAACTTTTTTGCGGAAATAGAACAACTAACAATAAGTGATAGAAATTCGCACTGTTCTAAAACCAAAGACTTACCAACATTATTTACATGTTTTCGTCGGACACAGACAAGTATATTGCGCGAACAACACTGGTTGACAATGACAAAGGCTTTAAAAGCATGTAATAAATTGGAAGCAGCATACATTTCTGGTTGGCACTGTTTGCCCTGCAACCCGATTTGAAGTGAATCCAGCTCGTGTCCTTGACGTACAAGCACAGCCACAAAGATTTGTGCACAAGACTGTGTGGTTTCTGATATACAGATCTCGGCTGAGCGATGCTCTCTCTACACTTGGTCGCGCGGAGCTCATAGTGACGGGAAATTCAGCGGAAGGAAAGCAGTAACGCTGACAAGAAAGAGGAAGAGCGACAGTACAGAGGACGCGCGCTGTCCCTCAGGTACCGTTTCTATACGGAAACCATATTCATGCATAAGGAAATACTCAAGTGGCCAAGCAGCCAGAAAGTGCAAAAACGACATTTCATTACATAAACAGTTGTTCCTTCTTCTCACGTAGATACAGCAGTAAACTGTCACGTGTGAACGTTCATTGTAATTTAAAACGTCAGCCTTCTTTGCTGAAAACGCAACGAAGGCTTGGCTAACACATTCACTTTCCGGTTTGCTTGTGTGGGATGCTGCCGTTACTTCACGTGTCATCCTACCCCTGAATAGAAATAGGGCATGAGTATTTGAAATAGGGGTGTCTATGTACACTACTTACCATGAATCACCCGGTTTGTATTGGCATTATTCGTTAAGGCAGGCGCACGCTCATAGATTATGATATCCAAACACCGACCGATGGAATATTTGGCCGTCGTAAGAGCACCCAGAGATTGAGGAGAAGAGCACCCACAACATTCACTTGTATGGAACGTAGGCTCCGTGTTGACCGGACAGCACTGATTCCTAGACCCTCATAGCGACGCAGCCTTTTTTACACCGATTGCGCATGAGCTACTCAGACAACAAAGGGGCGAGAAAACAACGGGAACACCGTGCCAACTGGTCACACAGTTGATGGCGTGATACAGGGTCTGTTCTGAAAGTAGTAGGACTGATTTTTTCCTGGGCGAACGGGCGGACGAGAGGCGGTCTGCGCGTGCAGGATCGTTGAAGGGGGATATTGGGAATGCTCGGGAAAATCGGCAGTCGGCTCTCGGCCGTTGAAGAGAGCAGGTCGCTTGTACTGCGAACCCCTGTCGAAGCGTCTCGTCACGCAGAATCATGGAGCGTTTGCTGGATCAGCGATACGCGATCAAATTTTGTGTAAATCTTGGTAAAACCGGCAAAGAGGCTTACGACATGATTAAGGAGGCCTACGGTGACGCTGCCATGGGTAGATCAGGTGTTTTTTGAGTGGCGCAAGCTGCTCCGAGAATGTAAGGAAAGAGTGGAAGACGACGACCGCTCGGGACGCCCTTCGACCAGCAAGACCAATGAAAATGTGTAGCGAGTGAAAAATTCACTGACCAGTGACCGTAGTATGAGTATCAAAATGATTGCTGATGACTTGAGCATTCCTCAAACCCACGTTTTTGAGATCGTGACAGAAAACTTAGCCATGAGGAAAGAGTGCGCGAAGTTGGTGCCGGGAGTGTTGTCAGAAGAGCAAAAGACCAACCGGAAAGCGATTTGCCAGCATCTTCTTCATCATGTGAATGAGGACCCCGATTTTTTGCCCAGCACAAGGCGGCAACGCTGCCTCAGGCCCTCTACAGGCCCGACTTGGCCCCGCTAGATTTTTCTATTCCCGAGAATAAAATCGACGCTCAAGAGGAAGCATCACGGACCGGTAGAGGCGGTCCAACAGGCCGTGACGAGGGAGCTCAACAGCATTCCGGTCCAGGCGTTCCTGGAGGCGTACGAAAACTGGAAAACTCCTTGGCAGCAGCGTGTAGGTGCGGAAGGGTGCTACTTTGAAGAATTCTAATCGTTTGTATTACTCTCATGAATAAAATTTATTAAAAAAAATCAGTCCTACTACTTTCAGAACAAACCCTGTATAACTGGTGCGTATTGAGGACCACCACCGGTCTTGAACTGTCTCTCTGCCTCCTCCTTGTAACCGCTTCATGCCGAAATGCTTCCTTAGTCCCATTGCCCTGTCTTCTCGCACAGAGAGGCAACCCGACGTAGGGCACACTGCTGAGTGAAGCCTATCAAGGTAGCCATCGAGACTCTTGTTCCTACGATGGTGGCACTGTCTTGACAAAACTGATCTGAGTGGTGCCGTGACACAAACCTAAGCACGTAATTGTGTATATAGGCTTTGAACGCTTTTTTAGAACAGCGCTGAACGGCAATATGTAAATACGGCATACTTGCAGAACCTTAATAAACTGTAGTAAACTTAATAAACCTTAATAAACTGTAGTGCAGAATGTTAATAAACTGTAGTAACAACTTATATAAACAACGTTTTCTGCGCGACGTAAAGATGGTTTGGTTTGGTTTGGTTTATGGGGTTTAACGTCCCAAAGCGACTAAGGCTATGAGAGACGCCGTAGTGAAGGGCTCCGGAAATTTCGACCACCTGGGGTTCTTTAACGTGCACTGACATCGCACAGTACACGGGCCTCTAGAATTTCTCCTCCAAAGAAATTCTAGCCGCCGCGGCCGGGATCGAACCCGCGTCTTTTGGGTCAGCAGTCGAGCACCGTAACCACTGAGCCACCGCGGCGGCTCGCGACGTAAAGAAATTTGTACGTTCGTGCCTTTTGATGATGAGCCAGACGACCTGTTGTTCAGTCTTGAAAGGATCGTACTGACTTGATAGCTGGAGGGAGGGTTTTGAGTCACTGTCGCATATATATAGTCGGACACACATTCAGGACCGCCGTGACAGAAAGTAGACCGTAGTTAAACGTATTCTTGTTACCTAACAAACAAGCTATACTCACGAGACAAAATTATGAGCCCAAGAATTTTTATGCCTCTGGCTTGTTTGATACAGTGAAACACTAAAAAGCTGATTTTGTTCACTGTTGTGATTGGTCAACAGAGTAATAGAGGACGCCATGGACCGTGATCCATTGCTACCAACTGCTGTTTTTTTTTACGTTGCATCCTACTACAGTACTACTTCAGATGTAGGGAAACTTTTAGTCATTTGTGAATAGTTGATTGTCATGAGATTCTGTTTTAGAAGGATTTCTGAAAGTATTGGCATTAAAATAACGAATTTTAATGTCTGAAAACGTGAAAAAGGGCAAACTGATTCCCATGATGACACTCAATACAGTTTCTATCTGAATGACCACAGGCGCTCGTCCGCTTAAGGAGGACCGCCTGCAGGCAGTCAGATTAAAGACATGAATCAGCAAAAATACAAGAAGAGCTCGGCAGAGCGTAATTAGCACTGGTTTTAGACGCGCTGATGGAAATGCGGCGGAAAAATTGCGTTCCTGTCCCATTTGTGCTTTGGGAGCACTCCGGCATTTCATGGGAGCTAATGAGTCATTATCTGGTGCTAAAATCTAATGTTCCATAAAGATAATAACGTGCAGCGCCATCCCTTTTCCTTCTCATTGTTGGGATGAAAACACAGAGCTTATAAAACATTTTTTCCCATGTCATATCGGCTCCTCGACCGCCGTTTTTTTCTTCCCTTGGGCCCATTTTCTGTCCCCATTTTCGTCGGTTTCAGCGTAGTGCAGCAAAAATGTAGATATTGTTTAGATTCTTTCCGCGAAGTTAATTTCTTGGTAACAGTGTTTCATTTTATGCCGGCAGACCACTTTTACTGCGAGCACAGCTTCACAGGCTTCACCTTTTCCCCCATCTGCTTGCAGGATTGTGAAGGAGAAAGACGACAACTGTGCCAAGGACTGCTGCCTGTGTGCGCTGTGCATGGGTCTCTGCTGCCTTTGTTGCCAGGATTGATGCGGACAGCCCTAGTGTTTATACACTCTCTGAAAGTGCTCCAGATATGGACAGTTGCGAGGCTCGTCGTTTCTTTCACTGAGTGGCGACTGCGCTCAAACAGTGGCCATTGTATGACGCTTGCGAAAGCCGAAGAAAGCACGTACTCAGTGCGTTAGTTCCTCTGAGCCTGCCACAAACAAGAAACCTAAAAATTAGAGTCAAATACAGGCAGTTGCAGATTGAGCCACGGAAACACAGCCGCCTGCTCTGCAAGTGGACAAGCGGCCCTGTTTCGATCAGGTGAAGGAAAAAAAAACGAGAGTGATTTTTAGAGATTTGTGTTTATTAGTAATCCATATATGATTGCAAAGGAGAAAGTTGCATGCATCGTGCATCGCGATAACTCTCGAGCCGAAAAGAAATAAATGTTCCTTCCCCCGCTGAACACCCAAAACCTTCCACTCATTCCAGCCTGTCAGAAGCGTTGGAGATTTCTCGGAGTGCAAGAGCGGAGATGCAAGGTTATTTTTTATTATTGAGTAGGGCCCATTGCCTGTCTTTCGAAGGATTAAATTGGAAGTTTTCACTATATGGTAGGTTTTTTTCAGTTTCGCCCTTGAAGTATTCAGTGCAGCTCTGCTTCATTTGACCGTAGCAGTGGTGCTATATATTTTTTTTATTGATTGCAAAGACCCACATCCGCTGCTCGGATCATTGCAGTCAAGGGGTGTACAATAAGGTCCTAATCAAAATTGACAGATCAAAGTGTTTGGTGCACCGAGAGTTGGAAAAGAAGTCTCAAGAACACTCATGATAGTAAAAATAAAGGCAGGAAAATAAACATCTATACGTATGTTTTCAGATGATTTGTGCAGAACGAAGTCGCTTTGAGAAGGTGGATTGAGTCTACGCACTAAATGTAGACGCATTAAAAGTGCATTAGGAGCTCAAAGAATTGGAAACTACTGTCTGCTAGAGGGCGATTTGAACTTGTCTGGAGTCTGTGTCAATAAAGGTAGAACGAGGCTCGCGCAGAGCGATATGACTTGTAGCTCCAGCCTGCTCGAAAAACTTATTAGCTCAGCGCTTGATACGAGATCTGGCCTGGAGGCACAGTCTGCGAAGCAGGTGAGCAGCTGGCGTTCGGTGGTGCGCCCAGTCCAGCTGGCGTCGACCGTATTTCTCGGCAAATAACCAGAACGGCACAGTGTGAACCTCGTTGGAGGTCACAGCTCACATTAGAAACGCAGGGCAGCGCGACGACTCTAACTGCAATGGAACGAATAATCTCAGCGGGATTGGAACAGTGATGCAGGCTATGCTTTGCGGATATAAGGCTGCAAGAAAAATGGAAAGCTGTTAGAAAGGGAATGGCTTGAGCTCGCGTTGAAGACGCATTTCTCAGAACTTGGGGCCAAGACCTTTCCGGAACATTGCGTCGAAATCCACCCGCACGTTTCAAGACCGCAGCGTCGGTTATTAGGGACGCACAAAGAGTGTAGCGCTGTCGTTTCGTACTTGCGAAAACGCTTCTTGCTTCCGGAAGTTGTTCACTTTGGAGCCATGTACAGGGCCGACGATATGAGCGGGAATTGAGGTGGTGGTTTCTAAGCCGACGTCAGTGGTCTACTACTCTAGTTACGTCTAACAATACGTCCGAATCCCCAAAGTAGGAAGCATTTGCTGCTCTATGCCCGCTGTCGCCAACAGGATAGACAACTAGTTTTTATTGTGGGTGTATTCGGGCTTTTGGAAAGGGCGATAAGCACTGCGGCTGTCCGAAAGCAAGAAAACGAGGCAGTTGCAGCGCTGAAGTGCATATTCACCTGAAACTCGATGCCTGCAGAACCGTGCTATTATCGAACAATGGTAAGTACTAAATAACAGCAAGAACGAAATGAAAGACACAAACAGTGCACGGACACCGCTGGCTGGAGCGCAAAGTCAAACTGCACAGACCATCACACGCGTCATCTGCAATCGTCTGTTCCTGCTCTCTGCGCCGCACAGTAAGCTACGTGGTGGTAGTGACAGATGTGCGCTGCATGCATCGGCATTGACAACGTTATGCCAGAAACGCGGCACTGATGCCACAGGCCATAGGCCATCGGCGTTCATTGTGTTCATTGGCATTGGCATTGACAATGTTTTACACTCCGATCATAATAAGGAAAGGAATTGTGCATAATTGGCTCCCTGGGTCAGTGGACGCCTGAATCGCGCTTTAGGTACGTAGGGTGATGAGAGAGAGATGTGGGCTGCATGCGTTAGCGCTGACAACGGTGAGCAAACTCTTGCGATCACTCATTAACTGCCACCTGCCAGGGTTGCAGGGGGTTGGGGACTTTAATGTAGATATATTTTTGCATTAGTTGTCGTCCGCTCCGACACGGGGTGTCAGGCGTCCGTGGGTGACCTCATTACTGCGAACGCAGCCACCGCTGCGCAGGACTAACGGAACAACCTCCGGCATAAACAGCATCGCTGTTAAAAGCAGGGGTCCCAGTACAGTGCAGTAACAGAGAGATAAGTCCGTGACAGATAAAGTAATGGCTTAAGAGCAAAACTTGGCTAGTGGACTCCGGTATGATGGGGGATTTGACAAGGACGCTTAGCAGCGCAGTGGCCTTCTGGCGTCACGTGTTATGCAAAACAGGACGCCCGCTGGACTTGCATTAATGGCGCCCGTGGAAACCCAGAGACTCGACCATTTTTTCGTGCAGACTTCCATGTTTATAGATTAACGCCCTGGAGTTGAAGATAATCCATTCATCTCCGCGGTGAACAGCGCGAGGTTAGTCGCTTATCTTGGAGCGAGCGCCACTCATGAGAGAAACATGCAAATAATTGGAGGATTGCAGAGTGAGCAGATGCGGAATGTAGGTACTCGGGAAAAGTTTATTGTGGTGTTGCCTCGCGTTCCACTCGTTTAACATTTATACCAGCGTGTGGCGTGTGAGCGTCATCTTATACCTGCATGCATTTAAAGCGATTGGCAGGTGTGACTACTCCGAATTTTTTTTTTCGCACACCCGCATCTCGTGAACTTTCGCTGCCGACTGTACACATAAAAGGACCTCCACAGCGCTATTACTGAGATGTCAGGTCTAACGGAGAGAAGTAGTTAGGTGGCAGTGGGGCTAATGGGCGATAGGGCTTTACAGAGGGTGACATGGATGCGGAAACTTCTGATAAGCTTACCTATATTTCGAGGAAGCCGCGCATAGCGGCCTAAAATGCAGTGATAAAAAGAGCTATCAATGCGGGAGTTCGTTTAAACTTAAACAAAATATTAGGGAAGAGAGGCACTGCAAGCGAATGACTGTCTTTATGCTCGAATTTTATTGTTGCATGACCGGAGGCAAAACCTAACCGAAAAACGTAAGCACGTCATCTTCACGTATGGCCCCGTTGCGGCGAGTATCGAGTGAGAGCTTTGCCTTAACTGGCAAGCCACTTTTCAATAGCCGTATATTCCGCCACACCACTACCAACCTCGCACACCGTCCCATGGACGTGAAAAGAAAGAGAAGAGAATAGCACTGCTTTCCTGCGGGCACACGTATCAGGTGAAAAAAATCACTGCTATTTTGTTCACCTACTTCAAACTGACCTAAGCATATTTTGAAGATACACGGCATCAGAAAACAGGCGATGTTCTTCTTTTCTTTACTAGGTTAGGAAGCCGCCTTTCAGAAGTCGGGGCTCATTAAAGTGCGAATACTTCTGCAAGAGTGACACTGATCGCTCACTTTTCCAAAGTTTCCATTTTGAGAATTTATTTTGTCAATCTGAATGATAGAAATTCTGCCATTTTAAAATTAGACATGCACCATTTTTTAAAAATAAATACCAGCCCCCCAAGGAAAGTTACTGCTGCCGTTGAAATTGCGCCGTTTGTTTTCTTCACCAAAAAAGGCCGTTGATCTTACCAGATATATATCCCAATACCGCGCGGCTCCGTCTAATGCAGGGGAACATCATACTAATTAAGCTGTTTGTGCACGCTGATAGTTAACTCCCACACAATTGCTGGGACAATGTAAAGTGAAGCGCACCCAGTGCGCGTTTTATCACGACCATGTTAAGTTTGCCGCGCTTTAGCGGGCACAAATGGAAGATTCTTGCTTGAATCAAGCATCTTCCTCGTTTCTTTTAGCGTTTCTTCCAAGAAACTGGTTACCTATGGTACGCTGAATGACCGATCACCCATTTCTCGACAATTTCTAAAAGCGAGAAAAATAAGTGCAATTCGGGACCTATGACGCCGACAATACGCGCTACGTTTTTTTAAGCTAGTGAATACTGGGGTCCTACTGGTAGTTGTAGTAAGATGTAGTACTTATGTTTTAACTATGAGACGGCCTCATGTTGCACCGGCCGCCAGGAAAAACAAAAAAAAAGAAACGAATGCTAGTACTTGAAATGTCTCGTACCAGAATTTTCTAATTTCCCTGCTTGGTGTACGTTAGTAGCAAGTCATAAATGAAACAACAACTAATGCTTGCTGTAAGCAGTTGCAATAAATGGAGAGTAAGTACGGGCGAGTTGGATGCGGCCCGCTCTCCGGTAGGAGCGGACCGCCGAGTGCGCCGCGCCGCCGGTGATCGCGAAAGTTCTAGTTTGCGCCGCCGTGGCGCTGGCTATCGGTGAAGAATAGATTCTCGTAGTTAATGTTATGGCTGTGGCTAGAGTTCCGTCCAGACGGAACTACAATTCGCGCTAGAGTTCCGTCTAGACGGAACTACAACTTGCGCCAAAGTTCCGTCCAGACGGAACTGCATGTAGCGATGGGGTTCCGTCCAGACGGAACTGTATCTGACACCATACAGTTCCGTCCAGCATTATCTGCCACAAGAGTTATGTCAAGACGGAATTAAAGCTGGCCTTAGGGATTGTGAAACCAGTTTGCTTGCATACTTTTGCATGTCCATTTAAAAAAATGGCAATCCTGTTCCGCCTAATGTGTGACAGGATATTCTGCTGCATCATTTTATTTTCCAAGCAGTCAGTGAGAAATGGCAATAGATCGAGTTTTGGCTTGGGTTTGTTGGTGCGTTCGCATGATGCTTGTTGACCGTTTGTGTACGTCTTAGTCTTTTTCGCGCTACGTCATCTTGCAGCACAAATAGCGACAGGGCTTCACATCACTTCGCGAAGAGTTTCTGCACTCTGCTTCTAACAGTGTCATTTTCGCGATCCTGCATGCATGCACGGAAGTTATACCTACGAGGATGTAACTAAACGCAGTACGCGGACAGATATTTTAGTGCCGTATACATGCGTAGAGAGAACATCTGGATACAGCTTGGTCAACTGGTTATTCCAGACGCAAAGAAATGCTTTATGTGGGTAGAAATCACCGATTTTGAATAGTATGGGCCGCACGGACATTAGACAGTTTTAGTTTTACGTACGTAGAACCTTCACACACGTAAACGTGAGCAGTCTACGTAGCGTACGCTCGTGTCGCTTCGTACAGTTTGCGTACGGGACGCAAACTGTGTAGATTTGCCGTAGAACCTAAAAATGCGCTATCATGTGGAGCCGCGCCATCTAGTACAAAGAAAACTAATTTTGCTTAGTCGAGCTGCTTGGAGCGCAGCCAGGCCAAGCCGCAGTGCGGGCGGCAAACACTTTCCCCCTCTCTTCTGACAAACGTTGAGCGATTTTATTCCACCGAACTGTATGTTGCATGTTATCTTCAAAGCGATTGCATTCTTTCACGCCCCGCATCATATTTAAATCATCGCTTTCCGAGAAGCGAAGGCGCGCTGGTGTCCCACTCATGTTGACGACGTGTACGTATGGAGCCAAAACGTGCACCGTTTTGCTTTCCCGCTGACTGTGCCGAGGGTCTCGCGATATCACGCTAGGTTTTGAGCTTCGCGTGGTCTCGCGAGACCGTCGGCACACTCGTTGCTATGACGACCACAAACGCTTCTCCGTCAGGCTTAGAAGCTGCTGAAACGGATTTCTATCTGGAAAACAAAAGCTAGTTCTCACCTAAAACGTCATGCGAGAGCAAGAATGGACCAACTGAAGGCAAATACAGCAGCTTACAGCACGATACCACGTCGAGGGATTAGCGACGAAGCTGTTATCGTTGTGAAGCGGGCGTGCAGGGCGCCGCCATCTTGCCAACGCCACGTACGCAAGCAACGTGAAGACCGCAACGCAAAGATCCGAATCTCACGTACGTCGGTGCGACCCACACAGACACTTCACGTTCTGCACATATGCACACTGGTGACCCGTAAGCGCTCTACTTACGTGAAGCTTCTACGTACGTGAAAATAAAGCCCTCTATTGTATGGACGGAACTCTAGCTGCAGTAAATATTCCGTCTGGACGGAACTGCAGCAGCAGCAAATGTTCCGTCTGGACGGAACGCTAGACACTCCGTAATGTTATACAATGAAAGCGTATTTCTACGCGGAATCCACCGGCTTGCGTGGGTCGCCTCGAGGATGCTGCCGGATGCAGCGGGACGCCATGCTGCAGACGAGAGTTTCACTATGGAAGTACGCCGGCTAAATGACTAACAAAAAGGATAAAAGAGCAACAAAGACTTCTGCGCTAATGAACAACAAGAGTTTGTCACTTGGTTCCGAACATATAGGCGCTTACTTGGCTGAAATTATTTCCGGAGAGCTAAATCACTGCTCGCCATCTTTTACAGACGTCCTCAATGCTTAAAGATATACGCTTTGGCTTATTTGATAACACGCTTTTGCCCAAGAAAACAAAAATAAGTGCGTTCTGGACAGAAATAAATAAAAGAGAAGCCTTCAGCCAGCGCACTCTAAACAGCATTGATAGATAATACAACGCGTCAAATTACATCCCAGGTAGAACGCGCTGTAAAAATTTTTACGCTTACAAAAGTATGAAATGATGGTAATTCGGCAAGTTCTCTGTTCTGAATCATTACGGGCATCCTTAATGCTCCAGAAACCGTTTAAACGATAAGTGATCTTCTTTCGCAAAATCGAATACGGCCCTTGGTTAGCTGCCTCAGAAAACAGCGCGCCGAGAAAGGGGATCTAACTGTACTCGCTTTCCACCACCTGTAAGCATTATTAGAAATCTAAGCTTATGTTTAAAGTAGTGCGTGGTTATTAAATTTCTGAGTACAAAATAGCAAAAGGGCAAGGCTTTTTCAGATAACCCTCAAGCGACTGTGTTGCGAACTTTTCTAGCTTGTTTTCTTCGCAAGCAGCATAAGAATCGCTGGGCCATGCTTACTTGAATTGCTAAATCCAAAAAATTGAGTTTACAGTTTTGTCATCTGCCGGTCCTCATCACCGATGTGATTGGTGTTAGTTGCTTTCCAACGCGCACGTCGACCGTCTACTGCTGCGTTTTCTCGTCGGCTGTTTTTAAACGGTAAACAGCGGCATGTTCCTTGTCTCACGCTTATTTCATTCCACCCTCGAGAAACGAGACTGTTTGCCTCCCACGGTATTTCTACCATCTCAGAAAAAGCAGAGTTTATCGTAAAATTTTTAAATAACCGCGGTTCTACTTATACACCATCTGGCAAATAGTTTGTCGCACTGTGAACGGCAGAGCTCCTTCGTCCACTCAGGGCGAAGGAAGACAACAAATAGTCCCTCAAATATATGGGTAGTGTTGAAACAATTTTTGAACACTTATATTGCAGCAATTGAAAGGTAGTTCTGATTTTTATTTCTTTTTTAAAAGTGCATCGAGCGCTTAATTTTAAATAAGGGGAGAAACATCGCGCGAACGCAGTACTGCGGAGGCCTGCCGCGAAGAAGTGCACTATCATTCGCAGAAATGGCGTCCGCCGAGTCTCCTGCGTGCAGCAGCTCCACGCTGGTGTTTTCTTTCCTTCCCTATAATGGAGCCACCAGTTGCAGGATGACAGGAGGGAGGAACGCATTTTTAAGCGCGCGTCGTTCTGATTGGCTCAGATCACCTCATCTATGGACTCCACTGCGCTGCAAGCTACTTTAGAGATGGAGTATAGGCTAACTCAAGAAGGAGTCCTCTGTGGCTCCACTGTGTTGGATAACTTGAGGCGTCCTCTCAAGGTCTGGAAGATCGCCAATACATGACTTTCACTGACGTCACAGCAGTTGTCATTCTGGTGAACCACGAGTACAGCGAGAATGTGCGCTTTCCTATAATCCGCTTGTCGGCTCCGGCCTGCACTGTGGAATCTATGCGCGGTTAGCCATCACGGCACCCGTGGCGGCACGTGAAAGACATCTGTTATTCAGTACCCCTTCTGAAAATCAGCCTGCTGCCAGGGCTGGTTGAAGTCCAGCGTTGCCCTAGTTCTAATAGCAATTATTCAGGTCTATGTATTGCACACGGTGGAAAATAAGCTGATCGGCTCGCAATTTTCAAGCCTTTGAATCATCTTTGTTGCCATATAGCAACGCTGTGATAAACATCAAAGTCCAGCATAGGTATCGAAATTCGACCGCCGTGGCCGGGATCGAACCCGAAAGACGCGGGATCAATCCCGGCCGCGTCGGTCGAATTTTGATGGAGGCGAAATTTTAGAAATTTCCGGAGCCCTTCACTACGGCGTCCCTCATATCCTGAGTCGCTTTGGGACGTTAAAACCCATAAACCAAACCCGTATAGGTGCTCTACGCACACAGCTTAGGATGTAAAACCTTCCTCTGAAAATTTGTTGTTATTTCCTGTGCCTTTTCAAACTGCCGCTCTCTTTTCGCACTCCTGTCAGGTCAATTCTCCACCCCCAATTTACAATCTCCGCACAAACACCCACACTCACACGGATGTCAATTTTATCGCACGATGTTCGCGCGAACGGAGCGCAAATTCCAACCGACGCAACGGTGGTTCGTGGTGACCTCAGCAGCTTCACTCACGAAGGGCGCGCAGAGCGCTGCATCTCACTCAAACGCGCTAGGCGACACGAAATTTTCATGCTCGTTGCCGACGATAGCCAACCCCTCGCAGCAATAGCTTCGTACACAAGCGCAGCGACAACTGTTTCCGGCGGCCAGCGATATACTCGCGGAGCAGAATCGGACACGCGTTCTGCTTGCGAGCCCTCATTTTTTGGAACGATGAGCTAAACTACGTGAGATGATGAGTCAAGTGAAACTTTCGCGCTGAAACATCTTATAGCGTGTGGTACTTCGATCAGCTGGTGGCACGGGGTCTTGCCCCCTCCCCTGCCGCTGCTTCCGGTCAGTAAAGCATGCCCCATCTCACAAAAATACCGTACAGCGTTGCGCGGAGCTGAAGCTACAGTCAGCGAGTGACGGGGATTGGCTTCACAAAGCTGGTGGCACGTGGGTATTGCTCGCGATTGGACTACGCCACGACTATCGTGATAGGCCCGTGCGCAGCCACCCGGGCAGTCACGAAGCGTTCGAATGAGCGATTGGATTCGTGAACACGGCCTCTGATCCTCTGACGCCAGCTGTCACGTCACCAATGCTGCACGGACTTCCTGAGTCAGCACGCAGCATTCCCCACAAGTTTTCTGATGACGGTGCCGCGTTCCGCTGCTCGCCAGCGCCGGATCCGGGCGGCCCCCGCTTCCGCCCATTTAGGAAAGGAAGCCCGCTCTCCCTACAGCCCGACATAAAGCCGGTGATCTGAAGCGACGAGATCAGGCGTCACGAAGCCTGAAACTCGTAAGGGACCATAGGCATGTCGGTGACGCACCGTAAACGCTGCGCCGTCTAAAGTAATTTAGCGGCTTTTCTTTTTTTGTGGCTGCGAGGGTTATTCGTTGTGACCGCTACAGAGCCCGTTGAATGCGCCGTTCTGCTGCCGCAAGTGCGAAGTCGCCCGTTTGGATTCCGAACGGAGCGGTTGCTTTTGAATGGCAAATAACTGAGAAGGTAGTTTTAGCCCAATTCGCTCGATATCAGCGCAGGCGGTATGAATAACATAGTCACGTGTAAGATGCACGAGGAGCTGTTTCAGAAGCATTGCTTGAAAATTTTCGCTTAGATATTCACGTTTAATTCAGCGTTCTTCCTTTTTTTTTAATTGACTGGCTACAGTTGCACCTAATATTACCCGTTGTTAACGTTACCTCCACAGTGTTACGAAGTCTATTTTTTCTCCAAAGATGTCCGCGCCTCGCACTCACGTCCACTAAGCTTCTTCCGTATACTACTTTCGTTAGACCAGCTTTAGAGTACGCTAACGCAGCTCGGTTCTCTCGCTCAATTACTAACGTAATGAAACTAGAAAAAAGTACAGCGTAGAGCATTGCAGTTTGTTCATAACAAATATAAGTGCACAGATTCACCCACTAACCTTGCAGCTATTTCGGGTAAAGTGGCACTGTAAACTAGAGCGCAATAAGCCGGACTCAGTTTTATTCACAGCTCGATTCACAGCACAGCTTTATTCACTTGATTCACAGCTACTACAAGATAAATTATCAAAATACTTGTCTTTTTCGATTTCACGATCATCGAGGAATAAACAAGCGTGCGTCATAACAGAATACTTAAGGGATGATGACACGTTCATGTATTCTTTCCTTCTCCTCGTGATCAGACAATCGAATCAGCTCGATCCTTCAGTAATTACTGCATGCTCATTATCTCAATTCAAGCTAACTTGTGAAAAAAAGGCGCTAGATTAGCACACGTAAAAAGACAGGACGACGTTAATATAGAGCCTTGTTTCCCAAGTTAATATGCAGAACCAACTAGCCCGGCAACATACCTCACTTAAGTTAAAATGACGGATAGAATTCGTATCAATTAATCAATAACGCTGTCTTATGTATTTATTAAAACACCTCTCAATACTTTGACTGATTCTGAATTTGTTGTGAAAATAGTTTTTTTTTCTCGTTCCCGCTCACCGTTATTTCGCTGACGTTTTCATTGCGATGCTGCACCTGACTCCCTGACATGTAATGTTTTTTTTTATTAGTGCTTTTATTTCTAACGTACCTTATACTTATGTGCTCACCTTTGTTTGACTTTTTAACAAAAATCCGTAAGTGCACTGTTTGAACATATAATTTTTTTTTTAAATTTGCTCCCTCACCTGCTATGGTCTCAATGAGATTGGCAGTATTGAAAATAAGTGTGCAAAAATCACCCAATGTTAACAGGTTGTGAAGTGTCGCTCGTTTTGCGTCGGCAATGGTCCAACTGTCTAGAGGGTGAGGGAACCTCTCGTTTTCGCCCCTACAGTACTTAGGAGTGCCAGGTGCGCTACATGAGGCCTGCTACGTCGCGCTGCATCAAAACCAGTAGCCTGAGTAGTTTTGACAAAGGTTTCATTCAGTAACAGCTGCAATTAATATCAAAACAGCACAACAGCACGTTTAGTACAAGCCTTTGTGATCAGCCGGATAGCTTACATATGCGCTTACCTAAATCTCAAGTCAGCTGAAAAAGAGAAAGTGGAGGCCACAGTCAGAAAATGCGTCAAGGAAGCAGTTGGGCTAGCCATCCGCACAGCGACTGAGAAAGTGCTGGGCCTGGGACCTTATAACACCCTAAGTGAGGTTATTGAAGCGGTCACCATCTCGCAGTACGAGCGGCTATTGGCCACATCAAATTTCATACAAATTCTGCCCAGGTATAACATACGACAGACATAACTACGAACGACAAGGCGTACCAACAACTGACCTTCTCAAACATATACGACAGCTTCTGGTCATCCCACCGATACCTCGGATCATGCACCCAGTTTTCCACTTTGAACGTCGTGCAGAGAGAGCCAAATCGTTGCGAAAACGTTTTCTTAATGATACCTCTGTAGTATATATAGATGAAGCAGATTCCTCGCCTGACAAGATGCTAGCTGTGGTCACCAAAAAACATGGTGCACTCATAACTGGGGGGAACTGTACGCACTCAGCACTAATGTTGGAGAAGAAATAGCATTGCTCTAGCCATTGCGAGATCCTCGGCAGAAACCACTGTCAGCGACTGAAAGTTTGCGATACGTAACTACACGTTGGGAAGGATCGCCCCACAAGCAGCACGGATTCTGCAAAGTTCTCAGCCTACACGGCGCATTCGCCCAGTCTGGACGCCTGCTCATGCCTGCCTTGCTGGTAATGAGGCGGCTCATAACCGAGCTCGAGAACCGGCCCGCCGAGGTGGGTCGAGCAGTTCGTCCTCCCTATACTGGGGCTAGGACAGGTTGTTTTCTTACAGAGAAGCACTACAGGCTTGCAAGGCTCAGATTCCCCCCAGCAGATAAAACGCTCTCCAAACGACAGGTCAAAGCCTGTCGTTGAATTCAAACACCCATCGAAATCCCCAATTGTGTTGCTTCTGTTCGGAAGGAATTTACTCAGACAGCAAAGGTTGTGATAGTAAAGCCGATCTAAATCATATCATCTGGAACTGCTCGCAGTCCCAACCCGCGAGTCGCTTCATTACCGGATGTGATCATTGGGAGTCTCTAATGCTCAGCCTCGACCCAGGGACACAAAGCTCCTCTAGCTGGCTGAAGACGCCGTCGCTGCCCAATGGATAGCGGCCGTCGTTTAAGCGGGGGGTGGCTTCGGGTCACTCTTCTGTATCCGCTGGTAATACAGTCTCACCACCACCACCACCACCACATCCACCACCACCACCACCACCACCACCACCACCACCACCACTACCGCCACCACCCCCGCGTTAGGTTTTCCTGTCTCCAGTTCGGAAACCGAGCGCGCCCGGTGGTGAACAGGAATCCCGCGGACTGGGGCCGCACTATGGTAGAACGCTTGGTGCTTTCCCCATCTAGGCGAGGCAGCACTGAAAAGAATCTAAGCAGGATAAGGAACATCAAATGACCAAAGGACTCGCTGTCCCCATTCCCGCCCAAACTCTCATAACCTAAACCTGAAAACTAATTTCCCTTTCCCTTGCACCACATACCTGCCCACCGCTTCCCAGGGGAGATGAGGGATGTCTTCCCGGGCCCACTCCCCCGGCTGTGGGTCGCTATGGTAGATTTTAAATTTTTTTTATCCATCCACATTCGGGTGTGTAAAATCTAAATTGTCCCTTTTCGCGTCTCATCATTTATATTACAATCGGTAGTGCACCTGTGGTACTGTACTGGCGTGTGATAGGCTTATTATTTTTATTTATTTGTGCCTGGAATTGCCAGCTGTAATTTAATACACGAATAAGACGACGCTCTTTATGATTCAACTGTTTTCTGGGCTGTGATCGGTAAGTGTAAACCCTGTTGCACTCTTGACTAGACGCAAAATAAGTTCGAGAGCACTTACTTTCAGCTTTACGTCGACTAGGCTGTTCAAGATTTAAGTTACAGCGCATTTCATTTTTGGGAAAGAAGGAATCAAAAGGAAAACTGACACGATATTATTTGCTTTTAAAGAAACTGAATTAAAGTAATAGCTCACTTGTTTCTGATAGGGCATGCTGCAACTCTATTCGAAATTCAGATATTCTCTAGTAAGGCTAGGCGTGTCTCAGGCGTTATTGAGTGGATGAACGCTGTACAACGAGTTGTTCTGTAGCTTTTCTGCAGGGTTGGCTGCTGCATAGCTTCGCCGCGTCAGATTTATATCGAAAGAGCAAACGAAGTTAAGAAGCATCTCTTTGCGGGAGTGGTTGGAGGTGGCGTTCATTCATATTTTTACAATGCATTTCTTGAAGTTACCGATAGTACAGGTGTTCGACTCGCTCCTTAAGCGTGCCACCTTCGTGGTTGGCTCGCCCCTGTTACATGCATCTCGTGAAACCTGACGCACGTCTTTCGTTTTGTAACACCTACTGTAGCGAAAGCCACAGTAGGTTACAAGAAGCGCATTTCGCGATGCCTGCCAAAGGCCACTACTGCGTATGCGCCGTTACCAAGGCAATCAGTAACATGGCAACCATGGCGCCACTCGGACTATCAATGATAAGAAAAGAATAAGAAAAGAAAATTTGAGTCTACGCGGGAAACGAACCCGGGCCGCAGGCGTGCGAGATGGGGACGCAGCCACTCTGCAACACTACTTTTCTTTCTTTATTGAACGGAAATAGTGCCGAAAAGAAAAATCTAAGCATGCTTACGCCACAAAACACCAGGCCACCATACCGCTGCATTACCCCACCTTCCAGAACATCAAAAGTCTGGGAGGCACACATAGTAGCTTGGTTTGGGCTAGTTGGTAACAGCTCTTCGAAAACATAGCGCAAAAAGGACACGGACGACACAGAAGTGGACAGGACAGGCGCCTGTCCTGTCCACTTCTGTGTCGTCCGTGTCCTTTTTGCGCTATGTTTTAAAAGGCACACATATGCATCCAGATAGGGGAGCCAGCTGGGCGACTCTTGCAGGACGGCATAGATTCCCGCACCAAAGCCCATTGTTCACGAAACACAGAGGTCAACGACCGTGGTGATGCGGCGTGGCGGTCCATCATGCGGCTCTCACAGAGACTCAATAGTCCCAGCAACATAAATAGATCATATGACACAACACAGTTTTTCTCCACAGGCAAAAAAACAGATACCGTAGGGTGTGATGTCAATGTCTTTCTTAATTGTTCGTTGTAATATTTCCCAGAAGAGCACAGCATCAATGAACAGAATAAAACAATGGTCAATTGTGCCTGGTGTACTGAACAGGCGGCAATTCACCTTCCATGGCACAAGCATCTCCTTAGCATGAAGCCATGCTTTCACAGGCAGCGTAGATGTGTGCAATTTAAAGAAGAATGTTTTTGCAGTAGAAGATAAGCGCATTCGCCTAAAACTTCTTAAAACACTGGTGTCGAGGAACTCTAGATAAGGTTGCCGATACAACCGTACAGGAAACAAATACTCTCTAAGTGCCTGAGTCATCTGCCTTATGGAGAGGCTATACAGGTAGCCTAAAGAAAAGCGCACAGTGAGGAAATTGAAGGTGTCAGCAACTTTCTTAAGGAATCCCCATAAAAGCCCAACACGAGTGTGTCCAATCGGTGCGAACAGGAAAGGCAAATAAGCACTCAGGCAAATAAGCACAGCCACTAAAAAAGGGTGGTTTGCCGATATGAAAAAGAAAAAAACGCGAAACAAGCTGATGCACGAATAAGTGAACAAGGCCTATTCCACCAGACTCTAGAGAAAGAAATAGCTTATCGCGACGCATGGGTTCCCGTTGGGAACGCCATACGAAGGTAGCAAATATTTTGTGCATCACCTGCACTTTCTTGTTCGCACAGTGGAGAACCTGCAGCACATAGGCAAGTTCTGCAAATAAAACAAAAATGTTGCAGACTTGAGCCCGATCAAACAATGACAGTTCCCTACCCAACTAAGCCTGGATTTGTTGCCTCATGGAGATTATCTGGAAATCCCAGTAGGCTCCACTGTTGCGAATTCGGTGAAGAGGAACCCCTGGGCAGCGAAGGGTCCCGCAGACCCTGCTTATGCCATCATAATGAATTGGCGTTGTACCCCAATGGCCCAACCAAAACCCCTTGGATTTATCTAAATTAAGAGACGCACCTGACACCTCACAAAATTGTTCAGTCAAATGTAATGCATCAAGCGCACTCGTTTTGTCAGAACAAAAGAGGGCGACATCATCTGCATAGGCTAAAATCTTAATTTAACATTGCAGCACAGAGAAACCACGGCCAGTTGCGCTGTTAATAATACTGAGACAAAGGGGTTCAAGATATAGGGAAAACAAGAAAAGCGATAATGGACAGCCTTGGCGAACAGATAATTTAAATAGAATAGGTTTGGTTAGCTCTTGGTTAACAATTATCCTTGTATAGGACTCCTTATAGCACAGTCTTATGCCCCTAAGCAAAACATCTCTAATATTTGATTGCTCTAGGACCGCAAACAAGAAATCGTGACGAAATTTATCAAAGGCCTTGGCAAGGTCAGTCTGAATTAGAGCTACTTGTCCGGTCTCATCTGATAATACTGAGACAAAGGGGTTCAAGATATAGGGAAAACAAGAAAAGCGATAATGGACAGCCTTGGCGAACAGACAATTTAAATGAAATAGGTTTGGTTAGCTCTTGGTTAAGAATTAGCCTTGTATAGGACTCCTTATAGCTCAGTCTTATGCCCCTAAGCAAAACATCTCAAATATTTGAATGTTCTTGGATGCTGCGGCCTCTGATACCGCAGACCTGATGCATGCCTATTAAGTGAGCGACAACTAGCTGCAGACGATTGCAAAGAACCTTGGAAGAAAGTTTGTAATCTACATTACAGAGGGAAATTGGATGATATCCATCAAGTGTTTTCAACCGGTTTGTATCTGTGCTTTTTGGAATTTTTATAGCATGCCCAGAATAGAAAGGGGGTGGCAATAAACCAACATCGTAAGAAGCCTGGAAAACCTCCATCAAGACAGGCGCTAGCTAAGTGGGAAAATGTTTTATAGAACTCGCTAGTAATGCCATCTGGCCCGGGAGATTTCTGAGCCGTCTGATCAGAAATGGCAGATTTATTTTCGTCCAAAGTGATAGGCCCCTCCACTACATCGTAAAGTCGGGGAAATGCTTCAAATAAGCGACTGTAATCTGACCTCACATTTATGCCACACAACCCCCCAACAGCTTCCGATAATAGTAAAAGAAAGCATCAATAATACCATGACCATCGCTGTATGTGCAACCACCATACTGAATTTCCAATATTTCTTTAGCAAGAGCAGTCTGCCTTTCATCACTCAGGGCCCGTCGAGATGGTTGCTTATCCAGAAACCTACGGGTCCGAGACCTTATCAAGGCCCCTGTGTATCTTTTGGTTTCAAACTGCTGAAAGTCTGCTTTTACGGCAGTGGTATCTTTTACATAGGCACCTGGGCTAATCCTCTCGAACTCATGTAGCTCAACCATAGTACGGCCGAGCTCTCGTGGGTGATGTATCTTCAAAAACGAGATTCTTGCTGAGGCCTCAATAGCAATGTTTTCTTTTCTATCTAAATAAGTCCCATTTTTGCAAAACTGAGAGATCACCGCGTGACCATGTCTTCTTGAAGCAAGTAGGTACAGCACATTTGAAGATTTCGTCTGAGAGCAGACATATATTCAGCTTCAACAGCTCCCATCGAGGATGGAGTATGCGCTGACTGTACCTCCCTAACTGAAGGGACACCATGCAGTGATCACTGAAGAATATGGGCCGCAGCCAGTAACCAGAAACGCAGGCTAGCATGTCTGCTAAACGTAAATCCTATCAAGCCGAGCACTAGAGGAGCAATGGAAATGAGTAAAGTGATTGTTATGTCCCTTATCTTGCCCAACGTCCACCAGGTTGTATTCGCATGCCAAATCAGTAAGGAAAGCAGAACTAGGGCCGTAACGCTTACTTAACTCTGCTCGGTCTTCATCCCTACAAATACAATTGAAATCACCAACAGCATAATTTTGCGATCCGTGCACAAATGGTCAACTAGTGACAGGAAAAAGAGCCTTCTATCATGCTGCTTTACAAGTGCATAAACTCAAATAATTCGCCACTGTACACCCGAAATTGCGAGATCACAGCAGATAAGTCCCCGTCATCATCTGTACGATACGACGTGGCAGTAATCTCCAGTGTGTTGGCCAGGAATAGCATGCACCCTCCTGAGAAGCCTCTCGAGTGACTAACGGTAACATTGAGTTCTGACAAAGAAGGCTCGAGAGCAGCTTCAGTCTCCTCATCAGAGGACAGCTTTGTTCCCTGGATGGCTGCCCCACTCACACCCCATTTCTTTAAAAGCTGCCGTAACTGATGTTGCCTTCGACGGTTGCGCAACCCCCTAATTTTAAGGGTAGCGACCTGAAATGCCGCGACGCCCGCCATTTTTGGTGCTTGTCTTATCGAACGCCATCCCCTGTACTGGGGTGGCCGGCCTGCAAATCGACGGCCTGTAGGGCCCACATCACCCTCCGTTTTTAGGTCACCCTTCCCAATGCCATCACACCAGTTGCCTTCTGCTCATCGCCACCGACACACACCTCATCATCTGCAGGACGCCTCAAAGGTGCGCTGTTGTCCATCGCCTTTTCTGAGGCAGCCAAGGCTTCGGCCCTTGAAGCCGAGTGGACCACGTCGCTCGCAACCACGCTGACAGCCGACGGTGCACCGAACACACCAGAGGCTGACACTTCAGGCGACATACTGCTGCATTCTGGCAACGAAGGAGCATCGCCGGTGCAGAAGGCATGTCGCACATTCACTGGCTGTAGCGACTGCCTTGACTCTACAGAAGGGGTGTTCTGCTCTCGCTATCGCTGGGTAACAGATGGCTCCTGAGCAGCAAGCACAGGACTCAAAGTAGCAGGCCCAGGCAGACCCGGGTCCGGTGGCTTTGGGCCTGGAGACGGGGTTTCCTCTTTGTCCGTATTTGCAGGCGGTCTCTTGCCGTTATTCGGTGCAGTAGCCTTTGGTCCGTATCCTGTTGGGAGCTCATGACTCAGTTCACCCGACGCTTTCCCAACAGCCGACACCTCCATAATGTGTTCTGACACCACTTCATCCTCATGTGTCCAGTTGCCCTGGCGTAACCTGTCAGCATAACTCATAACACAGTTGTCTACTGTGTGCCCAAAGCGTCGGCACTGGGTGCATCGAGGCGTACGACACTGACGCCGTACATGGCCCACACGGCTACAACGAAGACACAGAGGAGGCCTGCCTGGAATCACCACTAAAGCTTGTACCCCGAAAACATTGAACGTGTGAGGAATTGTACTTGCTGACACTCCGTCCTTAAGCGTGAGCGAGATTTCACGGTTGGCTGTTTCCATGTGCTCCATTCCGGGGCACCGCCACTTCTCGCGTTCGATAGTTTGTACAGTTCCAAAAGGCTACGAAGCTCTTCCACAATCCTCCGGTGCTTCATATAGCACAGGAGCCAAACAAGCTTAAGCTTCACGATTTTAGTGTCCGGGTCAAACACGATACATTTTAGACCTTTGATGCAGAACTCTGCTTTGTCAACCAGCTTCTGCTTTGAGGAACTGCTATCGCAGGTAATCATTAAAACGTGGCTCATTTGGTACTGGCCAATACACAGAATCCCACGAAGGTCCAGAATTGCGCGAGCGCGTCTCGGAAGTCGGGAGCATGGTATGGGCGACCCTTGAGGTCACAATGCAGAAAGATGGTGTTGAGGACAACATTACCGGTGGGTAGTCGAGGGAGAACAACTTTGTACGAGTCCAAGGCAACTCCACGTGTCGGAAGACCTCGGCCAACAGCCGATGCGCTGTTTCCAGCTAGAAGCATTTCAAGACACAGCCGTTCAGAACGGCTTTCTCTTCCTCCTTCTGCAGCGACACGTTTTAAACTGAATAAAGGCGCGTCTAGTGAATGCACAGTTCTTCAAAACACATTTAAGGCTGTTAAGGCTGCATGAGTAATTATGAGCGTGTTAATTACAGATGTCGCAATCGAGCGAGTACCAAATTTCCTCCGTTTCTGGTAAATTTCCTCCGTGCTGGATGGATGGATGGATGGATGGATGGAGAGGAGCGCCTCCTTTGAAGCGGGGTGGTGGCAATTGCCACCATGCTCAGCTTTTCTTTTTTTTTGTTTACTGTGTTGGCAATTCTCATTAAGAATCGCCATCATCTTTACCTACGGTTTCCTACAATTCGAACCTTATGCCACATCTCTGCTTTTCAGCCACCAATCCTCCAATCGCTTTTTGCTAACTTCCACTGCAGATTTATTTACATGACCATTGTTATCTTTAAACCCTAGGGCCTCAGGAAGAGTGACTGCGCCTGCATCGACAGCCGGATGGATACCATCACATTTGATTATGAGGTGTTCAATTGTTTCCACAGATCTACCACACACTGCACATGTGTCATCTTCTTCGTGAAATTTCTTTTTGTAGCTGCGCGTTCTAAGACACCCTGACCTAGCTTCAAAAAGTAGGGCACTGCCTCTTGAGTTATCATAGAAAAATTCTTTCCTGATCTGTCTTTTCCAGTATCGATATAGTTCTACACTATGTTTCTTTTCCATTGAATTCATCCAATTTTTAACTTCCGCGTTTTTAACCTGTCGTTTAATGCTCTTTCTTTCTCCGTCCTCATGACCTGCATACTTAATGGTTAGTTTTCTAGTTTTCTAGTAGAAGCGCCATCATGCGGCACCCACTGAAAACTCGTCTGTCTCGCAATGTACGGCGCTGGCCGAGTAGATGGCGCAGGTAGCGGACCGCGCACAGCTTCCGCGCCGCGTGAGAACGAGGCGAGAAAGGCTCAGCGGGCGGCCGAGACGCCCGAAGAACGAGAGGAACGTCTCGCGAGGAGACTCCGCCAAGCTGCTGAACGACAACGACGGCATGTCGCTACCGAAATGTCTATACATGAAACTGCTTTCGCTACGTATATCCTGACCTAGCTGAGCTAAGGCACTGCCAATTTTTCCGCTCAGAAATTTGTTCTATTTACGAGAGAAAACAAAGTAAGAAGCCCTCTTGAGAGTTACGCTCCAATATGCGATCTACACGCTAACAAAAACAGCCGAAAGCACAAAACAGTTTCCTTGACGGCAGCGAGGAGCGCAGGGAGACATCAAAACAGCAAAGGCAAAGGATGTCAAGTTCGAGAAAACTCGAGGAGCGAAGACTGTTCGGTGAGCTGATTATGCTCAGACTGGTGGAAATCAAAACGAGTACGCACACGAAAGAACGCAAGTGCATTCGCATCCAATAAAAGCAGGGAAAAGCTATGGTCGGCGATATATACAAGCAGGAGCACAAGTAGGCTGAAAGAGCTTAGGGCAGTGTCCGGGCCTATTGGCAGGAACCGAGTAATGAAGTTGATTGGGGGATAACATCGCTTGCAGGCGGACTGCGAGCAGCGTCCAAATTAGAGGACCCAGCACTTCTGCTTCCTACGACTCGCACGACCCTGCTTAGCAGGCGAGGGCAGCGAGCGAAAAGACGTGTGTCGACAAGAGAAGTGTAAGTTGATAAAGCTGGTCCGGTGGTCCGGCACGAGCGATAGCGAAATTTCTGTTGTAATTTCCCTGATAGCAGTTGCTTTGGGACACGCGTCGCGGTGCCCCAATGGCTTCTGTGTTCAGCTGCTGATCTCAAGATCGCAGGACCGATCCCTGCCGCAGCGACCGTATTCAGATAAAAACAAGTAAATGCAGTCGTCATTTGCTTGCGGACGGAGCCCTGAAAAAGAAAGGCTGCTTGTTTGGCGCCAGTACCCAATCGTCGTCAAGAGCTGATTTTACGTTTTTTTTTGCTATAGTAGCTATAGAAAATCTTAGTAACTTATCAACTGTGAATCATGTGGAGCCAAGTGTAGGTACCATAGAAAATGTCATTTTGACGTCTCCTGGAGTTTATTCAAGCGTTTTAAAATTGTCTTAGTGCTTGAAGAATGGCCTAACTTTGTTCCTGAAAGCAAAGTGAAACAATCAGAGAAAATAAATTCTTGCATACATAACGCGCTCTACACCTTCAAAGTCACACTCAGGATAACTCTGTCCATTTTTTTGTTCTCAGCAAACCTCGATTGTATGGCTCTGTTTGGATATGCTGGCGTTTGTCTAGCAGCGAAAAACTGATTTAGTGCCGACAAAAATTTATTCCAAAAATTTCTTGCCACTCGATTCAAACTCGTGACGTCTACACCGAAAATGACTCCGTGATCATCGTTGTGAAGTGAATGGAAATATAGCTTAGCCTCTGAAATGCGCGCCCGGTGACCTGTGTCGGCGCACCGCAGTTTATTTTCGCAATTCGCGGCTGGTGACTACACTTGTATTTAATTTCCTGGGCCTTTTCTAGTTTAAAACAACTCCACTTTCAGTGAAAGTGGAGTCTGTCTTAAAAATGCCGTGATCTATCGTTACAGGCTGACTTAAATTTCTCCCTATAGTGTCCCTTCCAAAGTTCACTCTTTAGGCAATGCTTTGCTATAAACCGACGGCTAGTCATGCATTACTCTAGCTTTTTGGTTTCTGGTTTATTTTAGACTAGTTTCTTACCAAAGTGCATGCTTTTCTGCGATCACGCTCTTAAAGCTGAGCTTGCAGTTCAGCGTTTTCTACATGAGAAGAATAGCAAGTATGGCTTCTTTCTTGCTTCGCGTAGCTGCGATAATCTACGTTTCGCATTCATGTAAACTTCCCTTTGGGAACACAAAGTTCGTCGATTCCTGCGCAACTTATGGTAAACGGCTAGACATAGATCTGCTATTAGAGTTACAGAATGCCTTGCAATGGCTGCCGCATGTAACCAGTGTAGGTAAATACAAGTAAAGACACGTTAGAAATCATATATTTTCTTAAAATTTGCTACTCTTAGTAGAGGCTGACATGAAGCAGACGGTGTAGCTTTTGCTCGGACAAAATTGAAGATGTTAGCTTCCATTTCCAGCACGAGCTATAGAATACTCCCGGACTTGTAGCTACTCCTTTTTTTTTCCGGGCAGTGTGGCTATGCGAAAGCAGCAGCTTTTTCAAAAACATTTCGGTTCAGAAAGAGCAACCTGAAGTCCTACCAGCCCCCTTTTCACCTTAAGGCGTAAAAGGCGCCTCAATATACCCGACTTAACGATTAAAGACGCATGAGGCATAGCTCTGCAGTTAAGTTATAGAGCCACCAAAAAATATTGTTTTGAGCGCGTGTAAAACTTCTATTGCGCGTGTAAAATTGTCTGAATTGCTGTATATACTTCGCATGTACAGATTCGCTTCCTGCCAACCAGTCTTCGTGAAGTTTATTAAACAGAATGGAACGAACAAGCTTCTATGCCCCTTGAGCTACCGCCTGGCCGTGATGGGGAGCGGGCAAGGTGCGGGCGCAGTTCAAACTTACGGATTCAGTTGGATCTTTCTGGAGCTGACAAGACCAAATAGCGGTCTGGGATTTGTCTTACGCTGTTCGTATCAAGGAGACAACATGAGGGGCCCGCATTACTTTTTTTTCCTTCTCTGTGCTCGCATTTCTGCACCGGACAAAGAGAGGTAATCGAGAGACACAAAGAATTTGCAGTGTTCGCCAATCTGTGCACATTTCGCCGAACAATCCTGTTATCGCTCAGAGTCAACATTTTGGCGAACTGCTCTTGTTTGTAACATACTACGCGCCATGGGGTTCAAAGAGAAGAGAAATAGACTTTAAAATAACAAAAGTGAAGAAACTGCGACAAAATCGCAAGCAAACAAAGTACGAACAAAAGAAAGGGTAGCTTGACCAAGCATTTCCATCGTCACTTTGGAGTTGTTTTGTGAAGATCGATTCCTAGGGATCGGATGCGTTGGTTCTCATGCACATTGATACCATGTGTGCCACAAGCTTGCTTTGAACAACGAAGACGACGGCACAAGGATTTTGGTGACGGTATATATTTGCTTTGCCCGGGCTTGCCTACTGGCGGTGTCAGGCTGTGCCATTATATAGACTGTGTGAAGCCGGTTAGCGGCCAGAGAGAACGGTAGAGGACAGAACAATGCAAAATTAAGTGGCGAGCAGACTCTATGGAGTATGTTTTCGCGGCCACATAAATTTCATTCCCTGGGCCGTATTTTGTCAAGATTCTTTGCACGATTCCGTCTTTCTCCCCTCTATCATTAGTAGCAGTCACTTGTGACGTCAGGGCCGAGCAAACGATGCAATTCGTCTGCCCTGCTATTAGGTCGGGCGGGAAAAGGGAGAGGATGCCCGATGGCAAAGACGCAGAAAAATGAATAAAATGAATATAAGAGCCATTGTGCTTAAATACTTGCCAGGTCACCTCTAGTACACCTAAAAATGCACATTAAACACCCTCGAAAACAGTCGGCAGTGTTTCGGAGCCAACAATGGAGCCATTTAGCAGCAGAGAAGCTTTCAGTATAAAAACGTGACTCATGTAAATGCATTCTATTGCATGGCCACTGAGTGCCCTGAGGGGCACCCTAATAACGCCAGAAAAGTTAGCGGCTTATTAGAGCAGCTTTTGGTAATAGTTTTCGGACCCTTATATTTATATATGGTCCTTCTGCGCGTTACTCGAACATGTTCGCCGCAGATAGTCGTGTTTTGTAGCCCACGGGGTCCTGAACAGACCTTTTAAGGCCGATTCACACGACGGTCCGTTCGTCCGCGGCCCGCGCATCACGTGTTCATGCGATCACCACCTTGAGGGGCACGCTGTCGGCCCGCGGACTGGTCAAGCAAGGAAGCACAGGTGCCTCTCCCCTCGCGGGAATTAGCGGCGGCCCGCGAAGATGCTTGCACTAGCTCTGGCAACTTGGCTAGCAAGACGGTCCAGACCATTGAGGAATTGGACAAAGGGCCGCACCCCCTCTGCAGGACTTCCTCTGCAGTTCAATAAAGATTTTAAGGCGAAAGCCTTTAATGGCTCATACTGTCGTGACCAAGACGTGTTAGCAAATTTGTCCGCGTTTCAGATTGGTGGAAATGGTCATGACGTCACTGCGCGCGAATTTTGACGTGTGTCCACCGAAATATGAGAGACAGTTACTGCGCAATTTCCTTTTCTCAAATACAATTTTCGACTCGTGTCCACCGAGATATGTGAGACAGTTACTGCGTAATTTCCTTTCCTAAAATACAATTTTCATTTTCTTCATTAAGGCCCCTCTTCCTCTTTCTTCTTTCACTCCACTTCCTCCCTTCCTGTAGGTGCGGTTCAGGTGTCCACCGAGATGACAGAGAATTACTGCGTCATTTCCTTTCCTCAAAAAGCGTTGCGTTCAAAGGGCAACGCATCGCGCCGAACGGGTGGTGGCGTTTCGTGGACTCCCTGGCAGCGCTACAACACGCTGTCGCAATCCAGTCCTAAAGGCAAAGATTAAGCGTCATTAATTGGCAGTTAATTAATGCACCAACAGAATGTGAAGTGAACAGTCGCGTAGCAGAATGCAGCACTAAAGCTTTCGCCTTTCACCACTTTAGCCGCTAAAGTTCCTCGTAATTTTTTTTTTCATTCAATCGCACAGTCATAGGTCGGGAGGAAAAACCAGTTCGACCAGCCTTGCCAAACACTTTAAAATAATCTGGCAACTGTGGTACACCCAGCGCGTCGTCTGCTCCTTTGGTCCGTCACGTCCGCTTCACGTCTTCGGATCGCAGGCCAGTTTTCTGTGGCGTATGAACACGTGATGCGCGGGCCGCGGGCGAACGGACCGTCATGTGAATCGGCCTTTAGCGCAGTAAGCAAATACATTACGCGGGTCGAGCCGGTGACACGCATAACATCCTGCAATGCCTTCGGGGAATTCGGGGAACAGATTTGAACATATTTTTTAGAGCGAAAGCTCTACTCCTCCCATACAAAGCTGAAGGTGATGTGGCTATGAAATTTGACCTTCAAACCAGGAGGAGCGGTGACTTGGCTCTGACGTCATGCCACGTGACTCGCCACGCCTCGCCACAGCTGCGCGTGTTGAACTGACGGCACTCGCTCACCTCGCAACTATCGAATCACGTGACGCACTGCGCCTCGCCACAGCTGCGAATGCGGAGCCGATGGCGCCCTCGTAACTGCCGGAAATCGCGTGACACGCCGTTCGCTATATAAAAGCGTGTGGCGTGTGCTTACCTTCGTGTGCTTAGCTTAAAAGAGTTTTCGCTCGTCTTGCTAGCTGCAGCCGGGTTGAATGACAGGTAATTTTTTTTTCCAAGTGCACGAGAAAACAGTTGTACGCGGTTGGGCTGTCAAGACTATCCAATTTGCGCTTGCGCATAGTTAGGATAGCTTGGAGCGGAGGTTCGTGCATGGAGAAGTGCTGAGTCCACAGTTTTAATCACCAGCAGCAACAATCGCACTTCTACAGAGGCAAACATCCAGTACGTACGGACTCCAAGCACGTTGTATGGATCCAAAGTAAGCCCCATAAACTGGGTCTGTACAGCGCGTTATCGCTTACTGGAAGGGGTATTCGCTGGAGGCGATCATTAAAGCTTGGACGCAGGCATGCCAACGATAGAATTACTCGCTGTGAAGGCGCAGCGTAGGAACACTGTAGTCGAAAGCTCACGCCTCCGAGTTAAATGCATGTGTATGGATGGATACACGCCCACGCTACACAAGACAACTGCAATTTTTATTGAACGTCGCAAGAAAATAAAAGACAAATGCGAGCGAGATCTTCACGCCGTCCTAGCAATGTTTTTATGCTGATCGTAGAAATTCGAACCAAAATGACATTATTCCCTCTTCTGGCCATATTGTCGCTGGACCTGCTGCTTCCATCTATGCACTATCGGTATTCTTTTACAGGTTTTGACATTCCATAGAGTTAAAGTAAACGCGACAGCAAAGTTAAGTATTATTTTTTTCATCTCAAAACGTGCTCCGGGCACATCGGATGAAGGCAATTTCTGGTGTATTACTGTTCATATCAAACAAAACATGGAGGAAGTAAACACGCGGTTGAGCAGTCAGCAACGCGGCCTGCTCTCAGTTCTTTATGAGCGAGTACACGAAGTGCACAAAATGGAAGCCTCCGCAGACAATAGCGGCGACCTGCATAAGAAAAGAAAGCATTGCATTAGAGGCATCTACAGAGGACCAGACAGACAAGGTGCAGCTTTGCAAGCCATCGTAACGGCTCATCGCCCTCTGCAGGAATACAGGTGAATTAAGCTAACCGACCATTGAAGCTGCCTGTTGAAACTGCTTTCTCCACATCTACAGCGAAAAACTTGAATTCATGTTGCCTTAGATTTCAGTGACAAGCAGCTAAATGTGTTCTGATTTGAAATGGTAGACAGTATGCATGCACGCACGCACGCACGCACGCACGCACGCACGCATGCCTCGCACGGGCTCACACCAATTCGAGTGCGGTTAGGGAGTACCATAAGCACCGAAAAGGCTGCGTCGCGAAGTGTGCCTCAGGGAAGCATTCTTTCCCCCTCACTGTTTAACGTTGCAGTGACTTGCCTTTCCGATTACCAGCCGAAAAATTGTGGGCATGTGCGTAAGTCGATATATGCAGGCGACATTTGTCTTTGGTTAACTGGCTGCCAACACAAGCGATTAGCCTGGATAGCTCGTCAGGCCCTACTTTCGGTACAAGATTACCTTCAAGGTGTAGGATAGTCTCTATCAATGGAAAAATACGGCTTCGTCCTGTTTCCAGATATAGCGAGACGCAATGCGCTGTGCAAGATAGAACTTGGTCACTCTTGCATTCGTCAATTCAGTCACACGAGCTTTTTGGGCGTAATTATTGACTACCGTCTACAGTGGCAACGAACTGTGGACTCGATTGTCTGATCTCTATCTTCGCGTCTTAATGGGATCCGTATAATCGCAAGTGAGCTATGAGGAAACCACCCCTCCTCAATGGTCAGACTTCACGAAGCACTGGTGATTAGTCGCATAATGTTCCAACTGCTTTTCATTTCTCCCTCGGTATAACAGCTCGAACGTCTAAAAATTTCGAGCAGAAAGGCCCTGAAGAGCCCTTGGAGTTCCGCAGGCCGCAGCGAACAATGCAGTTCTTCATGAGTCACTATCGAAACCTCTTGGCCTTATCGCTTCACAACGGTTACTAATGCAACTTGGCCGTCTTGGAGAGACGGTAGTTTGGCGAGCTCTTTTGCAGCGGCTCCGAAAGAGATCTTAGCTCCTAGCTTACTTAGCACTTGATATTTTTAGTTCCCTAGGCCATGATGTTTGAACACAAAGCAAGCGGTTGAAACCACACTGGTCGTCTACGAGCATCAACTGTACGGTCGCTATTCCTCACGCGCGCGCTACGCGCAGTTCTCATTTGGCGGCAACCCTATCGCTCGTACTTGAACATTTAGAAACAGAGTATGCCCGCCATCTTCAAATTTTCACAGATGGTTTTGTGGAAAAGGTCGCAGGAGCTAGCGCAGCGGCTTTTCATATTCCTTCTTTGAATCTTTGAATATAGCTTGGTCTGTACGCTTTACTGAAGTCATGCCCTTAGCAACAGCAGAAAGCGCTGTCGCTGAGGTGGCTTTACGGAAGCTAGGGTCTTGTCTGACTCCACCTGTTGGGATACTGATGGATTCCAAATCCGCCCTTCAAAGGTTAGAGCGCAGGCTCCTACTGATGCCTTGTCTCTTAGCTCTCTACGCAGGGGGCATAATCTGTACAGCAGAGGGTTCTCTATTCGTGTCCAATGAGTGCCCTGTACATAGGTGTCATAGGCAGAGAGGTGGCGGACAGCCTCGCCTATGAAGCGCTGTCAGGTAATCCATCCAGAAAAGTCCCTGAAGATGCCAAGAGACTCTTCAGAGAAAAGGTGCTCAGTACCCTGTAGAGTTCACCCAACAAGCCATCTGTCACCAAGGAACTAAAAAGGTCCCAAGCATCGCATTCGAACGGGCTCTGCTCGTACCCCTGCGTGGATGCATAAGACGTGCCTGGCTTCTTCTCCGCTATGTTCCACATGTGGCGTGCGTGGGGGTATAGAACATTATCTTATGTGTTGTCCAGTGTACAGCGCGGAAAGGTGTGTGTTGTTCGGTTCCCACAAGAATACAGGAGCCCCCTCACAGTTCCCTTCAGGACGGTGTGTACCAGCGCGGAAAACAGTCATGTAGAAAGGAGGCTTGACGCCTTCTTTTAAAGTTCCTCAAGAACTACGATCTGGACTCCAGATGGTGACAGCAGGAGTTGACTGTTGACTACTATGGGTGATTGTGTGTATAGCGCAGTAGATCAGCCAGGTCTAAGGTATGTGTAAGAAGTACTTGAAACTGGGCTTGTTGGTGCATATTCGTTAAAGAAAGAGAAGCGTGTAGCCTGCAAGCCTCGACTATATGATTGCAAAGTGCTATTGAAAAGCCGAGATAGGACTGAACGTGAGCTTGTGGAAGCCTTCTATATCAAGAAGCGAGGTGATAGTTGTATTAGTGACACGTCAGTTGTTCTTCGCCACAGTGAAATGCTGTTTCTTGATGCGTATCTGTGAGAGGCGATTGTCTGCGATCAAGAGCATGGATAAGAGCAAAGGCTATTTAAACATTCTTCCCTGAATAAATACTGTTGAAAGTGCAGCGCTCGTCCTGTTCCCTTCCTCGTCCGTGTCCCCGTTTTGCGCTCTCATTTCTTTAACTAAGGTATGTGCCTGGTTTGTGGGGCTTATTTAACACTGAAGTGCCGCTACGGTGGAGCAATTGCTGGCAGAATTCGCAAAGCTAATCCAACCTGTAGCTTGCAGCAACTTCAACTCAACTCAGTTAAACTCAACTCACACCGCACCACACACCGCACAACACCACACACACACCACACCGCACCGCACTACAATACAGCACCCGGGTACGTAGGTGTTTTTTCAAATGAAAGTGAATCACCGCTGATTGTTTGCAGAATCAAGTGGTTAGATTTCCGCAGTTCAAGCAACCTGCCAATACTAACGCGCATCCAAGCACCACGACCGGTCGTGCCAAGCACAAACCACAAACCAGTGGCACAACCATCGGTAACCGCATGCACGTCTGACACTCACGCTCGTCAACGCAATGGAGTGTCACTCACCCCGTCGATGACCGAGGCGTTGCCAACGCTGCCGACTCCGCCGCAAATGTAACAACCGGCAGCTATTAATTGGAACATGGTGTACTGAAAGGCGAGGAAAAGGGCACGCACGTGTTAGAAGCAGTGTGATGGACAGAAACAGTGTATTAACCCCGGAACAAAACTCAGAGGGTTTAGCGTTAGAGAATCGCGATAGCGTGGCCAACTGACAATGCACCAGCGTCTCGGTTTTTAACGCTTTTCTCCTTTCAAACTATATTTAGGAGTGGCCGATAAATAATAGTCCATCCAAGAGAGAACATTTCTAAGCCCACGGAGTGCAAAACTAGCCTGTTTAGAAGTTGAGCAAAGATCAGAACCACCAATGGAAGCAAAGCTAAGCCGCCCCGCACATTCGTGACACAAGCTGGCCACACTGTTTTACACCTATTTGATTTCAATCCCCTGCACTTGTGCATGAAGTAATCACTCACGAAAAGAATGAGTTCGCAGAAAATTAGAAGTTAATTTTCACTGGTATTGGGATTTCACACACAATTTGTTCAGACAACAATTTGTAACGATTACTAGATTATGGTGCTCGGCTGCTGACCCGAAAGACGCGGGTTCGATCCCGGCCGCGGCGGTTGCATTTCTTTGGAGGAGAAATTCTAGAGGCCCGTGTGCTGTGCGATGTCAGTGCACGTTAAAGAACCCCAGGTGGTCGAAATTTCCGGAGCCCTCCACTACGGCGTCTCTCATAGCCTTAGTCGCTTTGGGACGTTAAACCCCATAAACCAAACCAAACCAAACCAAACCAAACCAAACCAAACCACACCATTACTAGCGTTAAAAAAGAAGTTACCTCGTGAAAAACAAAAGCGCTGCATTCTTATTGTTTCAAGGGCGTCAATACAACCTACAACGCAGTATTCTAAAGGAGAGCGCCAGACATCGGCCAGGATACGAGCCGAGCGGCCGGCTCTGAGGAAGAGTATTCGATGGGCACACTCACGTAAAATAACTTGGGCAACATGAGCGCCGTGTGGAGGCTCAGCATGGACGAGCAGAGGAACACGCACCCGTTGGCGGTGAATGCGCACGCGCAGCCGTACAGGAATTGCTCGCTGGCTGTGGTCGCGCCAAGAGTGCCGTACGTCACCCACAGGAAGGTGCCCACTATCTGCGCCCAAACACATCACGTACGCTGACAATCTGGACAGAAGAGCGAAGTTCCAGCAAATATCGCATTAGCACCGTGTTCAACGACGATGAATTGAAAGCGCTCAGAGGCCGCCTATAGTGTGCGCTCATGAGGAGAGGCAAGGTGCTGTTCTACATCTACTGTTAATATTGTGCCATTTCGTTATTCCCTCCATTGGACAAGGTACAGCTGTGCGTTCATTTTGCCTTTGTTGCTTGTTGTTTTCTAATTACCGCTGGTACGTTACCTCAGATTGTTTGAGCGCTCTGCAGGGCCGGATTTATGGGGGGAGGGGGTCGTCCTCTCACTCGTCCCACAATTTATACTATACTGAGCCCCATTTGTTCGACAGAAAAGGTCCAAGAGGTATATGGTCAAATAGACCCCCCCTACCCGCCCCTTCCCCCCCAAATCACTCTCTTCAAGAACGACCCATAAATCCGCCACTGGCACTCTGTTGTTTTTAATCATAGAAGACTGTGTTCCCAGTTTCTACCGCGGGGCCTCCTACTGAAAAGAGTTTGCAAAAACATGCTCTGCACAATGAATTTGTCACAAAAGATTTTGAAATAAAAAAAGAGAAGATAAAATTAATAAAATATTTCTTATTTTCTTCTAACTTACGGATCCCCAAGATGGTGGGGTGGCGCTCAAGATCAAAATGTACTTTGGTAGGGCTCAAAACCGCGTTTTTTTTTCTCGGTAATTTGTCCGGCAGTGTGCGTAAAGCGCTGCGTATAGAATAGCGGGTACTTACAGGAATATTAAGCGCATTCATGCATATTCTCATTGCGTGCACAAGCTAGACTTGCGGAATTTTTAGGCTATGTATAAGCTCACAGATTTGCGCGTCCAGGTGCGTATGTTTCATTCGTCTTTGTTGTGGCCCATCTTACCTCCGGCGCTCAGCGCAGTTATCCGTGACGTCATTACCAACTTATATGAATATCGATATACAGGGTGACTTTGTAAAAATTTTACACTTTTATTTTAAAAGCTCTGCGAGATACGTTGGTGCCTTCCATTGAGCTGGATTGTACAGCAAAGTGGACATTTTGGACCTCATACGGATAAATAATTAGACGATTAATGAACTTAAATGAACAAATAAACTTCTGTACTCAAACTTTCAGAGGGCTAGGCTATATTGAGAAATTTATTGCCATGGACATTGAAGAAAAGCCCTATTTTTAAGTTTTCTTAATCGGCAATGCGTTTCGAAATATTAAACTTTAACAATACCCGATTGAAAGCTTGTTAGGTTGGCTTTCCCGCATTACCTAATCATAAAATGGCGTGTTTGCGCTAAATATTGTAGGCGAAATCAAGTTAACTTATTCTGTATCATCGAATGCGCCAACTGCGCCTGTATTTGGTGCATAAGAAGTGGGAGAGATTCTATTCTGTAAATATGCAATGCGAAAAAGCCACCTCAACGGGCTTTAAATTGCGTATTTTTGACTACATATTTCGAAACAAATTGCTGATTAAGAAAATTTAAAAACAGGTCTCACCCTCGATGCTGACGGCCAAAATAAAAAATGAAAAAGTTCATTAGATAATTTCGGTTAATTAATTTTGTAATTATTGATCCATATGAGGCACATAATGTCCGCCTTGCTGCACAATTCATTTCCACGGATCGCACCGATTTGCCTCTCGGGGGTTTAAGGATAAGAATTCGTGAAGGGTAAAAGAGACCATCTTGCATGATGATTAGTAGCGTCGCTGTTGGGGAACAGCGTCATTTTAAGAAAATTTGCCCAATGCACGCAAAAATACAAGAAGAAAACACACGTAAAACCCGTGTTTTCCTGTGTTCTGTTTTTTCTCAAGTGAAGTACAACAGCGCTTAACAAAATGACCCATAGCATGTTGTAGCTTGTGGGAGCATAGTTTACGAGGCGGGGCAGGGCGCGCGCTGAGCTGTCGGAACAGGATGCTGATTCAAAAGCGGAAGTAGTCTTCAGGCACAATATTGAGTCTCGTTTCTTCGTTGCAGCGCACAGCGTTGCGCTGTAACGCTACAAAGCGCAACTCAAGACGAGGTCATAGTTTCCCCTAGTGGTGGTGGTAGTCCCGCTAGTGTCCGCTGACCTGACAATGCACTCAGGAGCCGAGAGGAGATTCTTCCTCAAATATTTCATTATGCAAATAGACGCACAGGCGTGAACCATACAAAACAAAGCTCACTAAAGGTCCAGCTCATACAATCATTCGCGTCAGAGGCTGCATCAAGCAGGATTTCTGTCAGCCTTCTTCGTTTTGTTTGTTTCGAGATCATTTAACAAAAATTACCTCGTTTGACAGGCAATTTTCTTAAAGGGGCACAGACATGATGTTATGGTTGTCCGTTTTTTTTTTTGCCTTGAAAGAGGCCTATTAAGGTCTATTAAAGAGGCCTAGTATTAATTAAAATGAGTTAAAACACCAGTGGACAGCGTTAATAATTACTAACGATTTTGTACCGGAAGTTTAGGCCTCGGTCGGCGCAAGCACTGAAGTGCACCTTGACGTCACGGTCGACCGGTCAATGTGGACTACCACATTCGTGATGACGTTGGCGTCCCCGGCAAGCACTGGTTGTTCCTGTGAACAACCACCGAGTTTGGTGACGTCACAATACTTGGGGCAAGTGCACCGTGACGTCAGTGGATGCGGGTGGAAATGCCGAGTGGCACCTCGGACAACATTGGTTTGGTTTATGGGGCTTAACGTTCCAAAGCGACTCAAGCTATGAGGGACGGCGTAGTGAAGGGTTCCGGAAATTTCGACCACCTGCGGTTCTTCAACGTGCACTGACATCCGACAGTACACGGGTCTCTAGAATTTCGCCTCCATCGGAATTCGACCGCCGCAGCCGAGATCGAACCCGCGTCTTTCGGGTCAGCAGCCGAGCGCCATAACCTCTGAGCCACTGCGGCGGCTCGGACAACATTCAAAATTATGACAAATTACGTTCCATTCAACGTCTGCGACTGAAACTTGCTAGGAAGTATCTCCTTACGCCCAAGAAACAAGCGATATCGTTTGTTTGCGTTCGAAATTTTGGGCCTGTACTCCTTAACAAAGCGATGACATTTCTTTTAGCCATTTGGTTTTATTATCTCCAGCATGACTTCGCTTTCGGAACCTCGCCCTCTTCACCGCATTTAACTTGCACGAATGAAACAAGCTGCGTCAGGTAAGATTCTTGTAATTTTGACAGCCAAGAAAATTGAATTTCGCAGTGTTTTGTCCTCCTGCTTGGGCTGTGGAAGCTGCAGCATTGAATAAATAAATTACGAGCAAATTGGTTTGTCTTGCCTTTTTCTTCTCTTCGCTCACCCATTGCTAGCTGTAAATGGATATCCCGACGATGTGTACCGATTGTCTGACGTATAAAAGCTTACTAACAAGCGGGGAAGATGAATGGATGAATAAGGACTTCGTTCCAAGAGGAGGGATTGCTCTTGGCCGCTGTTTGTGAAATCGCAGAGAAGACGGGGGGGGGGTTCGGGATCAGAAGCAGATTCTTGTCTTTTAATGTCCTAGTGTTCTGTCTTGCACGTTGCTTTGCTTCCTTCTCGAACTGCATGATTTAATTGTGTTGTCATAGCTTAGGTCAGTCTACCTGTAGAGCAGTACTCGGAGGAGGACGCTCTGAATACCGTACGTTGCAATGGAGCGCTGCGTTGCGGTGCTAGAATGCATCTTAATTGCTAGGAGGCTCATATTGTCATGTGGTATGTGTCGAGTAATCTGTCTCCCTCGTTAGGACGCTGTGCAGTTCCTTATGAGTTGATCTACAGATCTGCTCTACAGCGTTCTTGACAGAGTGTGCATTGACTGTGAACATGCGTTTTGTGTCTGGCTGGAAGCCATTTGTCGAGCACGTGCGGGGTGCGCGCGCAGCGTTAGCTATGAAAGAACAACGCATCGGCTTCTCTCAGTTTCGCCTGATATAGTGGTGTTCTCACGATAGCACTACCGACGTCAGCGACAAACTCCACGGAGCCAATGGGAATGTTTGTTGCCACTCACCACCTCCAGGACGTTGAGCCATCCGTCGGTCGTCAAGGTGTATTCGCGGATGTAGATACGCACCATGGCAACGCAGTCACGCTTCTAGACCCTGCACGCGCAGTGAACAGCAATGTATCGAATTCTTCAAGTGAAAAATATCCTGGAAACTATCTCACATGCTCAAAAAACCTAGCAATATTTCAAATATTTGATTAGAAACGCGTTTTTTTTTGTGCGCACAAAACCTATGGATTGTGATGAACTGGGATGATATTTATTGAAGTACTGCGGTTATATTCTTGCCGGTATGCTTGAATGAAATGAAATTTAAAACGAGGCGGAATCATATTGGAATAATGTAAACCGGGATGGAAACGTCTGCTTTTTTCTTGAAGATTAACATGTCGTGCCGGTATATTGCAGAGCAGGTTATGAAAAAATGGTGTAGCTGCCGCTGCACAGTTCCCTGGTTGCTTTGTACACGTTATCTCGAGTTAATTAACTGCCCTTAGATCACTGCAGAGTGAAACAGCGTCAACGAAGACGGAGCGTGCAGGAAAGAGATAGCGGGGCTATGCTGTGTAACCTCAAAGAGCCCGCGTCGCAATTCCAATCTTGTCGTGGGTTAGGTCGGAGGTTGCGTTATTGATCTTTTGAGTAACAAGGGGACAGAAAAAACAACGCTGCTATTTTCTCTGTCCAGACATCTATTTGCATTACGTTTTACACTACCGCACAACATGTATTACAGCGACTGTTGAGGGTGTCGTTGCGCAACCGGTAATGCTCTGGATTGAGCTCGGTCACAAGGGTAGCGGGAACGCTGCGCAACGGAGCTTGCAAACAGAGACAATGGTGATATTTTTGGGCATGTCTTCTACGGGAGTAAAGGAAACGAGGGCGTGTATATCTGCATGAGAAGTTTATAGTTTATACGGTAGTATTTTATAATATTAACAGGTTTTTATTTTAAACAGCGTGAGCAATTCAGAAATAATGCGCGTGATGGAGCTCGATTAATAGGCAATTAAGTAAATTAACTAATAATAATTTGAAGTTTTGGTTCCGAGGCGAAAGGTCACGATGCTATGGCGCTGCTGTCTACACGGAAAACTGCGTTGCAGGTTGTCTATGCAGTCTATCGCTGCCGGTGACGTCACTGTGTCAGACGCCACTATTGGGTAATGCTGTGAAAGTACCACTAAGGTTTGTGGATGTAAAGGAGTGAGGGCACTTTTCTACATGCATGGGATGGCCGTGGGACGCGATAACAATTAAGCGCCTCTTCCAGCATCATCATCACTCTAACTACGTCGACTGCAGGACCAAGGCCTCTCCCAAATTCCTCCAGTCAATCCTGTCCTGTGCCAGCTGCGGCCACCTTATCCCAGCCAACTTTCCAACCCTCATCCGCCCACCTGACTCGAACCTCTAAGTACGAGGCCGAGAAGCCGTTCATGACCGTAGCACGGCGGCGGACGCGAGATACGAATGCGAGATGCACGGTGCAACATGCACTACTCGGAGCGTAATGTTCGCCCGTTTCTGACCTCTACATTGCGGCGAGGAGCGAATGCAGGCCACATCGTGTGTTAGCTATATATCGTCGCAAACACATTTGCCGTAAGGCGAAAATGTGAAGCGCGGCTTGTCAAAAACGCGCTAAAAACACGTTTCGCAGCCAGAGCTATCTCGATTTATAGGCGTTGGAGAAGCCCGCAAAACCCATTGCGCTTTTTCTTTTGTTTTGCGACTACTGGGTTTTCCCTTTCTATCTAAGCTTTAGGTGCCACCCAAGAGCTTGAACGATGACATGCAGCAGATCGCTCTGGACTATGCACTCAATAAATGTCTGATTGTGGGAGACAAACGTATAAGTAAAGAAAATAAATGAACAGTCAGCGAGCTGTGAATCAACCAGCATCTCGTTATGGCCAGATGGCACACTTACGTAAAATTTAACCGCCACTGGGATGAAGAAGGCGAAGGAACAGGTAGGGTGGGTGATGACCTTCCCGAGAGGCCTCCGTGGCCTGCGTGGCGTGACTGACTCTTTGTTACCAAGCATGGAATAACAGCGTCTCTTGATGCGAAACAGCGGCGCGGTCTATAGCTGTCATGACCTGTTCTCCTCATGAGCACCTCCTTTGCTTCGACGTCGTCTTCGATCGTGTCCAGTGGGATCACATCATTCAGTCTATTTTTATCAATAACACGCAATGTCTGCTGCCAGAAAGTTTGTCCTGCATCTCGAGAGTTCATTAAAATTCTTTTCGGGGAGTTCACGCAAAAAGTTAAAGCGTATAGACGCGCTCCGAATCGCGCAGTCGCGCAAGGGTGGTGCTGCCACAGGCAGGCTGGATGGCCCATAGAAACCACGTAGAAAAAGAAAAAACAACAACTAAACTTTCATAACCTATTCATAAAGGTACTTTCTGTAAATACCACCTGTGTTTTTTTATGCACTTGCAAAATGACGGAAGTTGAGCTGAGTCTAATGCTTTATTATAAACGTCAGCCAAAAAAGCCATCTAGGGACTTAAGCTGGGACGAACGCCGACGTGAATGCGCGGCGGAATGCAAATGCAAACGTTGCATGAGGGAAGGAAACCCGCAGTTAGTGTCGTACTCTCAAGTAATAACTTAACCACACGGTGAAGGAGGGAAGGAAAGGAGGCAGAAAAAACAGGACGCCGTAGTGAAAGGCCCGGTGTTGATTTCGACCATGTGGCGTTTTTTACCGTCCAGAGACATTGCACAGTACACAGAAGTTCATTGCATTTCGCTTCCATGGAAATGCGGCCTCTGCGGCTGGAATTCGAACTCGCCACCTCGTGCTCACTGGCCTAGCGTCAGTGTCAGGGGAGCCGCCGCGGCAGGTCACTGCGCATCACCGCTCCGTTTGCCGGTGTGATTCCCTTGTACAGCGCGCGCTAGCAGACGACGAAAACGACAGGGCGAACTTTCGCGCACAGCTGGGCCCAATCACGTACTCAAAAATTATGGACAAGCGTATTTCCCGGTGGAAAATAGTTAATGAACGCAATTTTTCATACATTGTTAGATTCCACTGTAACAATGAATATATACGCAGCTCTTCCTTCGGTAGAGTTAAATTTTTGAGAGCACAGCTCTTCAGCGCCCGTTCGTGGGTTGAGCCGCGTATCCTTCGGAGGTGTAACTGAGCGCGGGGGAAGCGAGGGCAGGGAAGGAGAGTGAGCGCGCTCCCCCCGAGATCCGTGTCTAGTAAATTAAAGTACCGCCGCCGCTCACTCATAGATGGCGCCACAGTGGTGTGCTGCTGCTAAACGAGCATCCCGAGAAGAGGCTCAGCGCCGCCGCCGCCGAGAGGACCGCGGCATAGTCCTTCAATGTTTTTTCTGGTCACAGAACTCCGGCCAAAGTTGCATATAGACGCTTTACAGAGCCGTATCATGGTGGCTGCCATCTTTGATCAAGTGATCACGCCGCCATTACACGCCTCCTGACCGCTCGGCGCGCGCTTCGTCGCGGCGGCTGCTGCGTCTGATGGTTCGGTTCCGACAGGCAGTGTTTCGGCTGATACGGTTGTAAAGGAGTGGGAAGACGACACTGTGGTTTGTGCAAAGCTTCGAAGGAGATGTGAGAACCATAATGTGATCATTTTAGGCGTGAAAACGTGGTCGGGCTTCATGTCGCGGAGAGCCGCTGAGCTCTCCGCCAACTCGAGCCAGCGGGTGGATCGCCTGAATGCTTGTCTTTGCATCCGCTGAAGGCTTAGCTTAATGTTTTTTATTGCGAAAGCAATAATGCCCACAGTTTGAGCCTTCAGCGTCGTCCTGGCGGATCCACCATTGACCTTTAGCATGACCTCTGTTGTGACGTCACGCCAGACCGAGAGAGACAGTGCCCCAACTCGTCTCGTCACGATCGTTCTAGCGGATCCACCACGCCGCGCCGCGCAGCAGCTGCGCGCCGCTGCTGCGAGGAGGCGCTCGCTGTGATGACGTCAGACAGAGAGAATAAAACAGGGCCCCAGCTCGGCTCGTCACAGTAGTCCTAGCAGATCCACCACGCCATGTCGGAGGCGAAGTTGCAACGATGTGCTGCATCTAAGAAACGGCGGCGTGCTGAAGAAACGGATGAAGAACGGGAACAGCGGTTAGCCAAACGGCGTGCATATTGCGCAGCGAGGCGTTGCTGTTACAATTTCCGGGCTTAACCGAGCTAAGCCTCTGCCAATTTTTTTATTGCTATTATCTAAAACAGCAAGGTTTAATGCTCCTGCGACAGTGCAGGTCGTTGTCGCATCGTGTACATACATGCAGGCACCGCTCTCAAACGCTCACATGCACTTGCCGCTAGTAAACTTTGTTAGCGGTGGTTTTCTGGCCAACAATTCACGCGCTTACTTTCTCTCGTTGATTTTTATAAGACGGTGATTTTTGTATACGGGTCCAGCTTGCGCATTCATTTTCACGGCAACTTGCCTGCAATGCCACTCTGGAAGATCTAGCGCAGTGGTCTGGGTTGCGCCTGTCTCGGCCGAGTCCTCGCTTTCATCTAAGTGCACAAGACTGCTTACGGCTGGCGTTTACCTTGTGAGAAATACTGTAATCTTACTAATGATGAAAACAATACGTTGCGACGACATTTTAAGAACCGGAGTGCGCACTACAAAAGCGATCACATGACGAATGCACCAGCAGTTTGATGGTGCTACCTCAAATGTTTTTTTTTTTTTTTTTGCTGACACTTTCGGAGGTGGCAAAGCCAGCTGCTGAAGACTGTTGCTACGTAAGCCATTTGTTTACACTTTGCCACGTTGTGACTATAGAGGCGCTGGCGAGTGCAAGGAAATTTTGAGTTTTTTGTTCATTGCTCATGTGCTGGCTTTGCGCAACCAAAATGAGAGACAGGCTGTGAGTGGCCACGTAATAAGCCAAAAATGAGCAATGGTAGGAGTCACGGAGCAACATGTACAAAAAAAAATAAAAAGCGGTAGGCCTTGAATGTAGTTAACCGAACAAACGTGCGACGCATGTGTTTAGCCTGGTTGGCACATGGTTTTGCTTTGCTGGGTCGTCGGCACGTCTGGCGACGATATTAAACTCGAGTTAAGCTCTGATCGAGGTTAAGCTGATCTGATGTGTTCGTTCCGCAGGTGGAAGTTGATGAAGACGACGGTGTGCAATGCGCGCAGCGAGACAGTGTGTTGCAGTTTAACACGAAGCGTATTCGGCGATAGCCTAGTGCTCTCGTGCAGTCCATGGCCAGCGAAGCTGATCTGTTCGCGCCGCCGCGGGTTCGAATCCCAGTCGCGGAAATATTTATTTCATTTCCGCACCCTCAAAGTCAGGGACGCTACAAGATTCTTGGTTCGGTTTCACCCCGTGAAGTAGTGCTTTCGCACCAAAAGCCATAAGCACATTGATGAGTACAGCTCTCTGAAATGCAACATCGTCACAGATTCGTGCTCAAGTGCGCTGGTAGGCCTTTGAATATCCATGGGACGGCGCCGGACTTGAGTTTCAACTTCTCGCGTTGCAGCGACACTGCTTCTCCGTTGATCAGAAACTCGTGAGACCGAATTAAATCCACTGGGCAAAATGCCTCTCTCACACAGGGACGTGCTTGGAGTCGAAGCTAAATAAACCGCTTTCCTGTCGGGGTATCGCTCGCTTCCATATTTTACGCTGCGCGGCGTCGCTCGGCAAACAGAACAGCGAGGCCTTTTCCTGCGTACCTCCGTAGCCGGAGCGGCAACCTCTCGCGCAGCAAGTATTAGGCATCGCAGCTTACGCGTCACGTGCACTGTACTTTTTTGCGAACGAAGGCGAAGTCAGGAGAGAAAATAGTTGCTGTCACACCGCCGGTGTCCCATTCCGCCCGTAGACTCGCGGCCGTAGAGACGCTCGCTTGCTCGCGTCGTTGCCCCCACGTAGTGTTCCTGTATATGCTCCCGACAGGACTTTTAGCGCTGCCTCGTGGAAGGCGCGGTCAACGTATGAACTCTCCCAGAGCGTTACGGAGAAGTTTCATGACAACAAAAGCATTGAAGGACTATAAACGTTCCGTTCACGCCACCGAAGCAGAGCCGCGCTCAAATTTCGCATTAGAGAGTATCGTAATCGTACTTAGGATTTTTTTTTTCCTAACAACATTTCTGCTATCGTCAAAAACGTTCCCCGTTGGTTTTCTATGGCAGTCCTAACTACTCGATGCGATCGATGGAAAAACTTTAAAAGAGAAAGTTTCCTACGCATCGGAAGAATAGACCATTACCTTCATTCAATATTTAACAGTACCTTACAATATTCCACAGTTGCCTCACAATTAAAACTGATGTCCAAGAATCATGGACTTGCGCTGGATTGAACCAAGGCCGCAGCGGTTGCATTTCAATGGAGGCGGAATGCAAATAAGCTCGTTTGCTGTGCGATGTCAGCGCGCATTAAATGACTCCAGGGCCCGTATTCTATGAGCTATCCCTTTTCCGTTGTCCATTTCGAGTCCGTTCGATCCTCTGTCAGTGTAGTCACTCAGATATACGCGCGGAATTCAAGCGTCTGTGAAAAGCGACCCAGCCATTGGGTGGTTGGTGACCGGACCTCACCATTGGCTGCCATTGGCTGCGCTATGCAGCCAACGGTGAGGTCTGGTCTCCGGGTCGCTTTCCACAGACGCTTGAAAGACGCTTGTCAGTGGTCAGAGTGACCACTGACAGATGAGCCAATGGGCGCGAAATGGACTGGAGAAATGGAGAAAATGGACGGCTTATAGAATACGGCCCCAGGTGGACGCAATAAATGTAGAGCCGCTGCATAGCACTAAGTTTAGCGCATACACAAGGGTAGACAGGGAAGTCTACACCTCAAGTCTGTCCTTGTGTCGGCGCTAAACTTAAGTAGTATGTGTCACCAACTAGTCCACGCTTTTCATAGCTCTTGTGGAGCTTCGGGATGTTAAATTTACATACCATAACATATACCAACCTTCGACGGACAGCGAAGAGAGAAGCGCATTTTGCCAAGCAGTTGGCCAAGCGGCACGCTCCATAGCGGTTGTGGCTCATTCATTAGCGCTATACTCACGCATCCACCAACCGCCGACAGAGAAGGGTTCGAACGCACTTCGCTAAGGCTGTCAGGTGAAAGAATTTTATGAACACTAACTTAATGCACAACCGGCTGAGGTTCTGGACCAGTTTATTTCGCATTACTTCATTTATTTCTCAGTGCTTTATTTTTCCTTCCATTGTCTCTCTTTTGTGTAACTAACTAACTAACCTTGAGGCTAGCCTTAATTCACGAAAACTTCACTTAAAGATAATTCCTTTGAGGCCCGCTTGGGACTCTCAAGTGTTCGAAGTTTTTTTCAGGAAGGCTGTCATGGCTAATCTTACTCTTAGGTGGGTCGCGGGGCTAAAAGGTTAAAATTTGAACCTCTAGTTCGATTTCAATACAGTTTTCAGCATTGATGCATATTTGCGCTGCATGCGCTTCTGGAAAGTTTTAAAATGACTTTATGAACGCTAACATAACCTTTAGGATAGTCGTAAGGCCTTTCGCCAAGATTAACGTAACTTTAGGAGAATTCCATTGAGGCGCGTACCTCGTTTTGCGGTTTTAGAGGCTAGAACTTATTTCGGGAAGACTGTCTTGCGTAATCTTATTTCTAGATCGGAAGCGGGGCGGAAATGTTAAAATTGGAGTCACTTTTTTCTGTCCGAAAATAATTTTCAGCGCTGATGTATACTGGCGCTGTACGCACTTCTGAAAAGTTTTATTGCTCTTGCTCATTTGTAAAGGAGGTTATAAATATAAAGACGTTGTAAAGAAGGTGCGCGCGCACCTCCTCCCCCCCCCACACACACATACACGCACGCACGCACGCACACACACACACACACACACACACACACACACACACACACACACACACACACACACACACACACACACACACACACACACACACACACACACACACACACACACACACACACACACACACACACACACACACACACACACACACACACACACACACACACACACACGCGCGCGCGCACGCACGCACACGCACACACACACACTTAGAGGCCATTCATTGTCAAAATTGTTGCAAATGCCGGTTTTGTGTCGTCTGCGTGCAGCAGAAAAAAAAGAATGCTTGCTGCTTCAGTACCAATCTAATCTAAATTGCTTTTGTAATAGATGCATGCGTTACGGCGGCGCATCCCCAGCGCACTCTCAGCGTATGCGTTGTGCATTGAGAAAGAATTTTCCACGGTTCAGTAGCCAAGCTTGTGTACAGTGAAAAGAAGCAACGTTAATAGCAAAGACGCCAGAGAAACCACAGTCTGTGCCGACCAAGGAAGTGCGCGAAACGCGCGAAGTAATTATCATCCGTGGAGGAATGCCGTCTTCGGCGAAACAACCACGCAATGCACAAGAACGAGGCTGGTTTCCCCGCATGAACCACACGTTGCAGCGAGTAAAGCTTGCTTCGCCGCAGCACGGCAGCCGACGACGCGAGCGCTGAAGCACACGCGGGCCGTCCACCGGCGCTAGGGTGTCCGTTCGAGGCGGCCGTGCCCGCGATAGTGAGCTTCACTGCATAACCCTGCTGTCTGCTGTGTTGGTGCGAGCAGACCTCGAAAGAAGACAGCCCTGTACTAAGGGAAAAAATAAACATGTAAAAAGGATGCAGAGTTCAGAACGCTGCACACGGAGGAAAGGAACACACGACTGTGCTAGACTGTCTGGACACACACACACGCACACGCGCGCGCGCGCGCGCGCGCACGCACACATACACACACACGCACGCACGCACGCACACGCACGCACACGCACGCGCACGCACACGCACGCGCACACACACACACACACACACACACACACACACACACACACACACACACACACACACACACACACACACACACACACACACACACACACACACACACACACACACACACACACACACACACACACACACACACGCACACGAATGAACGTAAGGCAAGAGTTTTGTGGCGCACTTTTTTTAAATACATGATCACTGGTTTTGAACCGCTAGTCCTTGCGTTAGCAGGCTTTTCGACGAATAACTGATACATATCATCGCAGTTTTGTGCGACCGTTGTCAGAAGTGTATCTGCAGGGAGTCTTTTTTAACCTTTACAGAATTTTATGTTAAAACCTGCGAGAGATTCGGCGGTGTGGTCTCTTGCACAATATTGCAATGCAAGGAGCACATTATGTGCCTCATAAGGATCAATAATTAGATGTTTAATTAACTGAAATTAATTGGTAAACTTTGTTATTATTTTGGATTTTAGGGGGAAGGTCATAGTGCGAAATTGATGGTCGTCCACATCGAAGGTGAGTCCTGTTTTAAAATTTTCTAAATCGGCAATGTGGCTCGAAATATGGAACGTGCAAAATGCGCATTTGCAAGCTATTTGAGTTGACTTTTCCGCATTACTCGAATTATAAACTGCCGTCGCGGTGCGTCGTATTGTCGCTGAAATCAAAACAACTTCTTCTGCATCACTAAATACATCAAATGCGCCTCTATTTGATGGACAGGAAGTGCAAAAGACGTCATTTTATGGATATGCAACGCAGGAAAGGCAGCTCACCAAGCTCACCAAATTGAAGGTAAAGCAAATTTTAAAACATAGCTCACGTTCCATGTCGACGGCCATCAATTTCTGAATATGACCTCGCCCCTAAAATAAAAAAATAAAAAAAACATAAGCTAATTTTTGTTAATTATTCGTTTAAATATCGATCCATACGAGGTACTACATAGTGTCCCCTTTGCCAGTCAATAGACCGCACCGACGTACCTCTCACAGTTTTTAATATGAAATTCTGTAAAGGTTAAAAAAATTACGCCATATACAGAACCCAGGGGGTTTGCTTAGAAGCAAACCCCTTGGGCTCGCAGTAAGGATCCGTGGATGGGGGATGCGAGAGGGGGATACGAGAGCCCCTCTCAACTTCAAGCTGTTTGGAGCGCTGGCGGTGCTAACGAAAGCGCCTTGGGCTCTTCACTTTCGACGAACGCTGCACAAGGTAGGCCTCAGCCGTGAGCCTTGCACGCTTCTCTCGGCATTTGGTGACAATGCGAGCGTTGTGGAAAATCGCTGCAGGGCCTCGTTAGTTTCAACGAACAGTCAACTGGCATTGATGAGAAATAAACTCGGGGTATGAGCGACGAAGATGCTAAGAATAGCCTGCAATTTGAAGCGCTGGAATACGCTTGTTCGGCGCCACAGCGGCGTTGTTTCCAAGATTCCACGGTTCTACTGCAAATTTTATACATGTATGCATGAGACGGGCCGATGCACCATAAATGGTAGGCTGGGCAAGCATGGAAACAGGTTTAGGGAGTTGGCACGTCAGAGACACTTGGTTGTTCACCGTGGTCGAAGAGTAAGTTGCCAAGGCAAGCTTGAGCATGGCCGGTGTCGAGGGGAGCGCGTACGGTTCTTCTTATTAAGAAAGAGTGCGCGCTCCCCTGGAGACCGGCCGTGATCTGAGTTACAACAAACATATGTCGGTTGGAAGGGGGCGCTGTCGAGAATGTATTGCCATCTGCGGTCATGTTAATCAGGTAAGCTTGGGAGCGGGAGCTTTTGGGTGGGGGTCCGGCTTCCGGTTACAGCAAATGCAATGAAAATCGATCCTCCTTTTAACTTTTCGCGTCATCCGGAACGCACTGTCAGGCTTCCAGATTTGGGACTAATTCCAGGTTGATTTATAATGCGGCCCTTATTTCAATACTGGCTGTACTCATTGGCGTCGAGCCTGCTCGATAAGAAAAAAGGAGGGCGGAGCCTAACAAACGGTTTTATAGAACATTACAGTGCTGTACTTGGTTTGGTTTATGGGGGTTTAACGTCCCAAAGCGACTAAGGCTATGAGAGACGCCGTAGTGAAGGGCTCCGGAAATTTCGACCACCTGGGGTTCTTTAACGTGCACTGACATCGCACAGTACACGGGCCTCTAGAATTTCGCCTCCATCGAAATTCGACCGCTGCGGCCGGGTTCGAACCCGCCTCTTTGGGGTCAGCTGCAGCCGAGTGCCATAACCACTGAGCCACTGCAGCGGCTAGTGCTGTACTTAAGCTTAGAATTTGTTTCGTCCTGTGATACTAAAGGCACATGCAAGTGTATTTGTATTTCACCGCAGCTTCTTTTCTTCGCAGTTTTTAATATACGAGTCAGTCATAGTTAGTCCACTTTACTGCTGCCAGCCCCTCCGATTGTTTTTCTTGCGCCTGACTTTCAATACTCCGTTAGTTTTAGGCAGTTAGCGGAACAGGGTCGATAGCATAAGCGGCCGCGAACCATTGATTTGAGTTAAGCACAGCCGTAGTGGCTTGAGTAAAAAATTCGCTGCGGCTTCCCTTTTTTGCTTCCAACGCAACAGATGCACCGCTGCCCAAGACGAGATAGGCGGCTACTAATTAGCCCAGGAGAAGAAGCCCTGTTTTTCTTTCCCCCTCTGGTATCGGAGAGTACTGGCCGAGTGCTGAAGGGCTAATGGGATTACCGCTCGGCGCTGCCCTATCCGTGCCTTCTTGCAATGACGACCAGCCGGCTCCGCACACTAAATCTTCGCCCGACGAGAGCGGCAAGAGGAACGAAAGCAGGCCCTTCCTCGTCATCTTAAGAAACGGCAAGCGAGCAGCAGAGGCTCGGGTGCCTCATGTCTGACAAGCGATTAGATGCCTGCTCAGGGTAGCTCGCTGCGCGGGGAAGTTTCCCTGACGTATGCCACTCGGGTAGGAAATAAGAGTGTTTTTAATGACGAAAAAAAAAAAAAATCCCAGTGCGATTCTTTGCGCTAGGCGTGCTTTGGTAGGGGCATGCGATAGCCCACTTTTTGAAACTTTCTGTATTATCAACTTCGCGGCGCCCGCTTCCATGAAAAATTTGTGAGTCTCTGTCGCAGTTCCCTGTGGTGTGGATGGATATGCGGCGAATGTCCATGATAACTGGAAGTGACCACAATACAAGTGGAAAATTCAATGGGCAGGCTTGTTGAATTAGCTGTTGCGCTGGTGGCGATTGTGGTGCAGTAACCACACAACACCGGTTTGCAATGGGAGAAGCAGGTGAAGTTGCCACGCTCCAGCAACGCCGGCGATATTTTGTCACGGGAAATGTCCATGGCTCTACTACTCTTCGTCGTCGGCCTTTTGGTATCACCTCCAGCAACCATTCGTTCTTGCCATACAGCCATATGCACGATGAAGAAACACGTGATCACATAGTAATAACCATACACGTCATTTCCTTCGCACGCATCGAGCCTGAAGTCGCTACTAGCAACTAAAGGGATGTTTACGAGCCACTTCTATGGCGATGAAGTTGCGTAGCATAAGCGGTTTGACATTGTTTTGCAATAGCTTTTGGGAAAAGCAGGAAAACGCACCAACTAGACAAGTTTTCTTCAATCTGGTTGAACACACCTCGACCCAATAACGAATCTGCGGCCAGAGCTGACTCTCTTCGACCAGTGACTGTCCACTGCTATTTGAAAGGCAGTTAACGTAAATGGCTATCCCAGAAGCTCGACCGCAAGCCCTCTTACTTATGGCGCTGTTATGTCTGCACACAGCCACATAAACATCAGTCTATGTCCCGGCAGACACAGCAGTCTAACTCGAACCTGGTGATTGAGATAGTTCTGCTCAACATCGGCTAGGTGCGTTCGCCGTCACCGAGTGCTCATAGCTCGCAAAAGTGCCTGCTGCGGACTACTTTCAGTGCCACGCAGTTGCTGGCAACTTGTGTATACGCTGTCGTGACGGCAATTACGCAGACCTCCAAAATTCGACAGCAACGATCAGACCGAGATTTGTTTTTCGATGACTAAAAAGTGAAATCGTCATTAGCGTTCATCAGCAAAAGGTTTTGGAGACTGAAGGCTCTGCTCAGAGCATAACACGTGACTTTCTGAGGGTGCCGTCTAGTGTAGTCGCGCAAGGCCTAGTCATAGGTACACATTTTAAATTTGTGGGACTAGCCTAAGTGAAGAAAAACTGCGTACAATGACTCGGGACAACCCACCGGTACACTTTCATAATCTCCGTGCGCTATTCGTTAAGGGTGCAGTATTCGCTGAGACCTCAATTGAGTTTTAATTATGCGCCGTTGACCTACTGGCCAGATTGTGTTGGCTTCAGTACAGCGTGGTTACCTTAATTTTCGAGGGAAACCGAGAGCACAACCGCTTCGCGGACTGTTTTTTATCAAGTTGTATCTGTGCAGTTTCAAGTTTCCGACGGCGCCATTTATTGATTCAATCGGCGACACCCGTGTTGAGAGTTAGCACATGTGGCTGCAGAGACAAAGAAGAACCTATTTCAGCAGACTACTCTTTGCGCCGGTAATCAACGCCTCTACCCAATTTTGCTTATGTGAGCAGTCTGAGTAGGTTCTGTTCCAACCGTGAGGTCCCCGGCGTGACAGGCCCGCAAGTTATATTTTCCATGGACTACATCTCTGCCGCTGTAAGCTTCTGCGTCTTTGTTGAAGGTAAAGCGCCAGACTGACTTCGAAATCTTGCAGTTTTTAGTTTGTTTCGCCACGAACCTTGACCGACAAAGGTGGATTTTGCCCGTGTTCGAGAAATGGCATCCAGCGCACATCCGTTCCAAAGTTCTGTTTATTGATTCACAAAGCTTTCGTGACAACTTTGCGAATCCGCGCCTTTGGATACACACTTGGACTGCTGCTCTTGACAATTGCGGTGGGATGCCGTAATGAACTGGCATTTACAGACAACCGAGAGTTCTGACACCACGGTCTGTAGAGAACGCCATTCATTCAGAATCTGCTTCCAACGCATCGATGCTGGTATTTCTGCACGGCTGTTCTTTTTAAGGTATATCTGTGGTCTCCTGTTGGTACCGGCGGTTGTCAGAGTAGCTATAGGGTCTAACGCTTCCGACAGAGGAGCTGTTCTTCGCGAGTGGTAAGACGCGAAAGGACGGACTGTTGAATGCAGCATGCGTAACAACTATGCATGGTTGTCTATATAAGCCTCGCCAGAGAGGGGAATTTTTATGCAATGAAATAAATCAGGAAGATATGTTAGTCAAAAGAGCACAGATCTGATAAAATGAACTTAGCGCTTTCGCTGTGGAATGAAACTATGCTGAAGACCCTGTGAACGGTCTCCATGGCTCTAAATTTGAGGAGAACACGAGAAAGGCGTACAAGATAAGCGAACTCTCCCAGGCCTGTTGTGATCGCCTACTTGCTTGCCTCTTTCCCCGAGTTCAAAGTCCTCGCAAAGTGCGGCGGGTTCAGAGGGTGGCGCCCGAATAAGCGTGATCGCGACGGTTACGTTACTAGGCTGAGCAAACGGGCCGCGGTTGAAGCTAGGCGCGAGTGCTCTTGGAGTGCGCTTATGCTGCCCGCAAACTTCGTGGTTTCGGCGGCCCGGGCCAGCTGACGAAACATTCCTGGAATCGCCTAGCGGAGTGGTGTCCTTCCCCGGCTCTTTAGCGGTGGTCCCACTGCGGCAAGCATTGAGACCATGGCGGAAGCGGCATTCTGGCGTGGGTGGTTGTGACGCCCGCAGCCCCGTCACTTACTTCGCGCTGAGCTCGGATTAGTGTCGCGTTGTTTGGCTAGAGCCGCCGCGAGATTCCCAGTGTTGTAGCGCGTGTGCAAGAGTGGCTGCGATGCCCGGAGCCCCGTCACTTGTGCCGTGTCAAGCTGAGACTGGAGTCACGCTGTTTTGTTCGGGCCGCCGCGACATTCATCGCTTTGTATCTTTGTGTTGTTTGCCTACAGGTCTCAGCGGTTGGCCCAGCGTCGGCTTCCAGGAGCTCAGTATTACATCCTCAGTACCTTCGCTATATTGATTGCATCGCATCTTTGAGTGTTTGCTGTTTCCGCGGAACAAACTGTTGCTTTTGTCTCCTTATTGTGGTTTGTCACTCGCTGTGCGAGACCACGGCTCGCGAACTCCATTAATTGGAAGGTACTGCCTGTAATACTAAGAGCAAATTACATAATCTCCTTTTAATTTGCCCATGACAGGGCTTACATGCGGGCAGTGGCGACAGTTTCAGGGCTTCATTGCTTTGAAAACGGTGATAGCACACGTTTTACACTTAGGTTATTACGAGTTTCTGCGTCACAACTATCTTGTTTTTTTTTTTTTTACTTAAATCCATTACTATTGCTTCCAAAATTAGCATATTTTTTCCACTCTGCATTTTCTAATGTTTCTTTTTCTTGTTTCTCATTTTGGGTGGCGTAAACGACCGAAAAAATAATGTCTTCTCCTGTAGTGCTCAAATTAAACCTTGTAGTGCTTGTAGTGAACATTGCTATGATGTTTTTCTCTTGATTTGAACACTTGATGTTTATGTCGCGCATTAATTCTTTGTAAAAGTATGTTGTTAAGTAACATATTCTTTTTCTGTTATAAACATGTCGATAGGTATCTCATGAGCTATAGTGCTGCAGCGTTGTGTACTTTTGAGTTCTGTACTCAATTAAGCAGCTGTAGGGGGCGGGGACCCGACGTCAAGAATGTACCTAGGCTTTTTGTCCCCTCCCCTCACATCTCTGATGTGGAATAAACCTGACTGATTAGAAAAAGTTGGCGCAGATGCTATAGCTTAGACCCGTTATAAGGTAAATTCTAGGTGCAATAAAGTTTACGTGTTTTTTCTTAACTTTGAGGCACGACCATCGCCCGGTTTTCTTTAATTTATTGTCTTATTTCTTTAGTTCTTTCACGAACTGCATTCAACGTCGCATTTTCTGAAGGTATGCCCTGCTTTGCATCAGTCTGGGCAGCCTATACTTTTTTGAAGTGTCGGAAGGGACTTGTGGATATGGAATGCACATCCTTACTTCTTCGCTTGGAATGGCAGTGCTCTTTGGAGTGCCCACTGAAATCAAATTTCAGTCCACGACAGCATTGTCGCTTCATGCGTGACTGTGCAGTGTATTTGCTTTGAGTGGAAGCATTTTTACTTGGCTCTGAAGGTGTCTGTACAATGCACTTGCACATGAAATCCACAGACAGTTACTGGCTTTATTTCTCATTAGCCGATGATTGAACGTTACATAAAATGCACAGTGCGTCGGCCTTCTTGCGTGTGTTTTAAAATTAACCACGCATATATCACTCCAGTTAATGAGAACAACAAAAACAGTTCCGTACGTTTAATACGGTACGCAGAACATTTTACACTCCAGAAAAATACTCTTTTACTTCCTAAGGGAATGGAAATAAGACCCGCATGAGAACGCAGATATTGCGCACGCGAATAGAGAAAGACAAAAGTTCCACATAGAATCATGTCCTTGCCAACTGTATAACTTGACCAAGAAAAGCAATTTAGACTCAGATTTCTTCATTCTTAGGAGATATGTAGGTATTCATGGTTAAATAATACAGCACAAAAACTATGAAATAGGTCCTCATTCCTTTCCATAGTTATTGAAAACATCACAGCATACAACTATTTCAAAGACAAGCCGCTAACACACCTTCACAAACCTTTTTTTTTTTGTGCAAGTTAGAGAAATTGCGTTTAGCATGTGCAGTTAAAAAAAGCAGTTGTAAAAATGCAGGTTTCATTTATCTATTCACTGTTATCGACTGCGTTTCGTGCCATCCCTCACGCGATGTTAGTTGCTGTTTTTTGCGCGTTCCCGTTAAGGGTTCAGTTTATACGGAGACTTCTTCAAGGGCAGCTGCACCACTTTTTGAGAATTTTGCGGTGTTCAAGGATTCAAATCTATATAGGCTGTAGGTAAAGCATCTCAAATTTTTTTGTACTAGCGTTTAAAATAGTCGCGTAATCGATTATTCAATTTTGCGCTTGTTCTCAAAGCACCAGAGGAGTGCGGGGAAGTTTAGCGTGACGTCACGGAAGGTAAGAGTTCAAGTTACCGTTGCCGACAGCCACACCCTGCGGTGCCTTGTTGGATGCTGCCAAACAACGGTTGGAGGGCTTTGTCTTCGGTGGTGTTGGTTTTTTCCCTCAAAGCGAGCGTTTATGCATTGGAAATGTACCGATTACTTTGATGACGTCATTATGCGTCCACCTACTTGGCGTTGTGCTTTACCTGCAAGTTTCGCACAATCGACCCTTTTAAGCTCAGAGATTTCTAGAACCTATGCAGTTGCCCTTTAAGCCTTAAGAATCGTCATTCCCCGCCTCAACCCAGATCCACTCACTGCGTCGTGAATGCTGCTTCTTGGTCTCATTTCGCACTCCCATCTCAGCAAAAAAAAAAAGAAGAAAAAAGGCAATTACCGCGAAATACGGCGCAAAGAAGCTGGTTTGCTTAATATTTCGCCTGGTTTTGAAGAAACCATCCAAAATCTTCATGTGTTCTGGCAATAAATAAATAAATAAATAAATTGCCTAACCGTTCCTACTACGAGGTATTCTGTGATGTTTCCAATGACAACGAATAACGTCGACTGTTACAGCCTCGGCTGGTTCGGTAGCGAGGCTGACGTAAATAAAGGCAAGTCTCGAGGTCGTCGCTTGCGCATGCGCCGTGAATGCGTCCCATTCACGGGAGAACACTTCAGCTGCCGCTCTTGCGTAGTCCCATATACCACACGCCGCTTTTCACTAGTCCAAAACCCGTGAGCTTTTGCACCCGCTTGTGCTGCATCGAGCCGTGTCTGCTTACAAGGAGGCGCGTTCGCGTTGCGCCAGCCGGCGCCTGAGCTTATTTTGACGGTGCGCGGCCAGCGTAATTATGGTCCGCGCGTACGAAGAAGCGCGCATTTATTCGCTCGCGGCAAGCGGGCTGAATAGATAAAGCACGCGGTTGTGGTTCTCCTCGCGTCGCGCTGTAGGGTCGGCCCGTGTATGCCGAGCACGTGTGCCGACGAACCCCTCGGGCGAGGTGAAAGCTGCTAATGCGCTCCGAGCGTGTTAGCCGTGATGGAGTACTTCATCCTTTACTTTCGCGTTTTATTATTCTCCATCTCCACGTGCCACCGCTGGCAGAGTGAGGCACTAGACCGTTCGGCGATGCAGCTTTTGCGCTCACAAGCGCTCAGGAATTCTTTAAAAAGCAGCGTGCCTGAAGCTGCGCCGAGCCACGGATGCGGCTCACGCTTATCCGCGGTTGTCTCGGCGTAGGCGAATTTATTGGCATGTGTAGTTTATAGAGCGCTGCTTTGACGCAAGCTGCAAAGGTCGTCGCTTTCTCCGAACGCTTGGGAAACAGTGTCTGAAAGCTGCTTCGCTCAGCTTTTTATGCCTCGTTGCACACGAGCACCGGCCACCTTTCAAAGGAAGTTTCTGTTGAAACAAAGAGGCCTTCGCAGAAAGCTAAGCTAACTGGTAGAGAGCATGTAAATGAGGTTGCGGCGTTGTTCCTGGTCCGTTGTTTCACAGAAGGTTTACCTCTGTTCTTGGCGCTCACGCAAGATACAAACAAGGCAGCCAAAGGCTTTCGCTCTTCGCAGCTTAGTGTGCGCCCTCGCCAGTGCTGCCGATACTTGTGGGCAATTGAACGATTGATGGCGCTCCTGCATGGGCAGTTTAAAAGGCATCATGTGGCTTGAAGCATGGGCTGCGAATGCATAAATAAGTTCACAGTTGTAATAAATCGCCAGCATAGCCGAATGGCAGATCGCATTGGACATGGGTCGAGCGAATCTCCCACAAGGTATACTTGGGGAAGGAGCAGAAACTGCGGGTTTTGGAACAAATAGTTTTGTTACGAAGGACAAGTCTACTACAGCTTAAATCGCCTCCAAAACAGTTACTGTACACGGCTTTAAAATACCCAGTGACGATGTCTAAAGCACAGGCAATGATTGAAAAGAATTCTAAAACAAAAACAAGAAGCTTGTGAACATTTTTGTTCTAACGGGTTGTCACCACTTTTTCACTTTTATGGCACATGGTTACAAATTCTTTTACTTTTTAAATCTCATACTTTTGAGCGTGTTCGTGTCGCGTGTAGCCTAACCTTCAGAGCGTTCACCAGCGTCGATCCCAACCCCAGCGGCGGACGTGGGACGTCCTGCTGCGCCGTACGTGCCATGTACATTGAGATCGAACGGAGGTCATGGGTTTAGGCACCACCGCCAGCATGTTGTTGTCTTTCCTTCTGCTGTCTGTAAGCTTCTCAACAAACAAACAAACAAACAAACAAACAAACAAACAAACAAACAAACAAACAAACAAACAAACAAACAAACAAACAAACAAACAAACAAACAAACAGACAGATAGACAAACAAACAAACAAACAAACAAACAAACAAACAGACAGACAGACAGACAGACAAACAAACAAACAAACAAACAAACAAACAGACAGACAGACAGACAGATAGACAAACAAACAAACAAACAAACAAACAAACAAACAGACAGACAGACAGACAGACAGACAGACAGACAGACAGACAGACAGATAGACAAACAAACAAACAAACAAACAAACAAACAAACAGACAGACAGACAGACAGACAAACAAACAAACAAACAAACAAACAGACAGACAGACAGACAAACGAAGGAACGAACGAACAAACAAACAAACCAACAAACCAACGAACAAACAAACAAACAAACGAACGAACAAACAAACAAACTGGAGGGGACACAAGCTCCACCTTAAGGGTATGGTGCGATAGTGTTAATGGGTTGATGCCCATTTACGCTGAATTGGCAATTCTCCACTTAACATTCACAAATCCCTGGGAGTCCTCATACCACACCTGGCGCAGTGGTGTAGCGGTTAAGCGGTGCGCCACTGGCCCAGCAGGTGCTGGGCGCAGCGGCGTCGCCCGCATCATCGGCGCGTCTGTCAATTGCCGACGTCACGGCGCGAGCCGAGATTGTCTGTTGCGCATGCGCAGTGCTCTGAGACGGCGGCCAACTAGCGACGGGGAGCCCTCATGCCTGGCTTCAAAAATTGTGACGTGACGGCCTCTACTGAATTCTTTCCTTCCTCTATCTGCGGAAGAAATTTTGCCGCTATAATCGACACCGTCATAAAAAAAGAAATGAAACTAGATTTAAGTGCAATTTGAGACGTTTCTTTGTGTGGTGCGTCGATTTAGGCTCGAAGAGGTTGAGAAGCTGCTGCACTCGTGAAGAACATCATGATCAGGTGGCATAAAAGGCAGTCATCGTGCGCAGATTTATTACTTTGTTTCATTCTTTCTTCATTCCTTAACTTCCCTGAACCCATTTTCTAGTAGAGTATGGCAGGGACAACAAAAAGCTCTCTTTCGCTACCTGCCTTTGTTTATTTTTATTCCCCTTCCCTGGCTACTAACAACGGGATTTAAGGAATACAAATGCAGTCCGAGGAGGCTCTTGCCACGCAGGAAATGAATCACCCGGCGCGGCCGCTGAAACACCCAGGGGAATTCAGTCTACTGCTGGGCATTTGCATATCAGCTTCCGCGTCACGGTCTTCATTCACTCCGCGAGCGTCCGAGCTACATGCTTGACTCCAGGAACCACAAAAAAATACAGGCGTTAGCGACTGTAAATCAGCATTTGAATCTCGTTTTATCTCGTCCTCGACAGGAATACGGAGACCTCACTTGCACCGCTTGCACACTCGACAGCGCTGACACGAAGTGCTTTCGTAAGCAAGTAATGCAAGTGTCTGCCTCAACAGGTTGTTGCCAAGTTCATTAAGTTAAGAACATGCCTTACCTTCTGGAGTGTAACCAATACTCTCGCCGCTGTGAGTTTCTCAAGCAGGAACACGCGATGCTTGGAACACGCCGCCACTTTCCACCCGGAAAGTTGTCAGCCTGATGGCAAGTCTGGTAGGAGTGCACCAAGGCTCTGCTTGGATAATCTCTTAACGTGTACTGTTTCCAGTGCATCCCGATAAATTGCAGCGCTATAGTGGCCTTCGGTATTGGGCTACAGGGTGTGACAGATTCTGATTCTTTATCGAGCATCACGCTCTTTTAGCATTCTATTCGCTACTTTTTCGCATTGTGTCGCCTTTTCAGGAGTTTGGTGGCCGGAGGTGCATCTTGAACAACAGTCGCTATCTTCCATCGACATGCGCTTACGTCGACGGAAGATAGCGACTGTTGTTCAAGATGCACCTCCGGCCACCAAACTCCTGAAAAGGCACGATGCAAAAAAATCTCACGTGATTTATTTTTTGTCACACACCTGGAGAATTCCTTCGGCAGTGCTGATATTTTAGCGCATTTTATTAACCTTGTTTACACAAAGCAGCTGCCATATTTCTGAAAAGTTTTATAAGACACATACAAAGGGGATTTCGTTAAAGCTCCGGGTAAGCTATTTCAAGGCAAAACGAAAAGAACGCAGTGATGTTCAAAGGATCGTTTCTTTGAACTCTTGAGAGGTTTGACCCTTGCAGTCTTTGTAATTTAACTGTTTAAAAACCTTTAAAAAGTGAAAACTTCGTTCACGTTTTTTTTTGTTCTCAAAAGTACATCGAAGTGTGAAGGAACGATGGTTAATTTTGAATCCACGTAAATATATCCCTCGCACTGACTTCACTAGCTGTACTCACAGGGACGCATTAGCAGTGCAGTTTAAGTTTTCTTCTACACGGCGCTTGCATCAGAATAACAATGTGACAAAGCCTGGCATCGAAATAGCACACTGCCATTTCTCGCGTCATCACCTCAGCTGTTCTACAGCTGCGCGGCTACTCTTGATACAGCTGGAAGTAGCTCACAGAGTCCTGCTTGCCAATATTCCTGCGCACGGTGCTTGACTACAGGAAGTGCCTGCCTGTAGTACTGAGTCCGTCCAAAGGCTCACGCCCTCTGCATTCAATTCCTTAGTTCTCTCTCGTCTTTTTTGCTGCAAATTTACGGTTCGTTCCACAGGCTACTCTTCCTGCTTGAGTTATACTAGGCGGAAAATTAGCTCCAATGCTTAGGCACGCTATTGTTACTGTATTTGTCCTAACTGCACTAGAAGGAATGCAAAGAAAAGAAACACGGCCGCCATATTTTGATAGAGGCAAAAGGCAGAAACCACCCGCGTGCTGTGCGATATCAGTGCACATTAAAGAACCGCATGTGGTGTAAATTAATCCGGAGTACTCCACTACGACGTCTCCCATAACCCACATAAAGCTTCGCAACTCGCCCATACTATCTACCACCTAACATACAAAAAAAAAAATTGGAAGGGACAGCCAAGCTCCGCCTTAAGGGTATGACGTGATAGCGTAATTGGTTAATTCCCATATATGCGGAAGGTCATTTCCTACTTTGCATTCATAGATCCATGGGAGTTCTCATACTCCTTCTGGCGCAGTGGTGCAGCGGTTAAGCGATGCGGCACTACGCTGTAATGCCAGGTGTTCCCAGCGGTGGGCCTCGTGCGGCCGAGGTTTCTCTTCCCGAGTGACCAATAATTAATTTAGATACCATCTGCTACGATGGGCAGGTTGTGATGACACCACAAGGTCACGTGACCCAGGTGGCCCACCTGCCTCCTAGGTTGCTCTCTGGGGACCACCTGCCAGAGCCATGCCTGTGATTTTTCCGTAACAACGCCGACGCCGAAAACGCCGGCGCCGGATCTTGTGGACAGCGGGGCCTTTAACGCTTTCGCGTTAACAGTGAGACCGGGACAGACTTGTGCTCCGCGTTCACGACTGGTAACTTAAGGTGAATGATTGGGTTCGAAGGTACTGAATTAACCAATTCATGCAGGTAGATAGCAGGAAAAAAAGTTAGGAGTGTTATGGAATGCCTTGCTCCTTTCGATCAGGATTTCTTCGCGAAACGCAGATGCGGGTTTCTTACCATGCCTGGAATTTGCACAAGTGACGCGTCCAAGGTGTACACTCATGGTGGAGCACGCGGCCATCATTGTTTGAAGGATGTTCAGTCCTTTTTGGTGTGAATACAAGTCTGCTCTGAAACTGCATAGGAGCAGACACGGATTCATCATGATCGAGGCGAAATAAAGTTAATTTCTTTTCTGCAAATAAGAGCTCATTCACGGTTGAAGAAGTAGTTTGAACTTCCAGCTTCTAGTTAACTTCGGAGCTGAAAGCAGGAATTCCTGCGTTGAAAAAAAGTCTCGCCTTCTTATTTAGCTATCGCTGACAACAAAGAATTAGTGAGGTATAAAAAAGGGCTCTACTTTTCTCGTGAAACTGAAAAATGTGTCCCTTACTACTTTAAATACCAAGAAAGCGAATCTGAATAACAGGTGTGTGCTGCCGAGTAAGCTGCAAAAATACTTTATAAGGCCTTTCAGTTTTTTCTCTTGAGCTATCACTTGTCGGGAAAAAGAAAACCGCAGAAATAGCTCTTGACGATGACATCTACACTCGCATGAACTTCTTCGCTTCACGTACGAGCTTACAACCCTCATGTTGTTTTGATCATGCCGTCAGCATGCTGGTCTTACCAGCAAATAGCATCGTAGGTATACATTAATGCCCTTTCAAGGCATGCGGCCAACGAGTTGCTGCGTGATGCGAAATAGATAATTCTAAGCATAATTACTGAGGGATTACAAAGATAAGATAAAGATCAAAGGTTATGAAAATTTTACTCTCGAAGTACACCAAAAAGAGTCGAACCAGCGTTGGTAGCGCTTTGCATTCGATAACGCTCTTAGTAAAAGAATACATTTCGATTAGAACGCACAGAAGAACGGCGTCGTTTGCGCACAGCGTACGCGCTATCTCTTTTCATGAACTTTGAACTTTGAGCGGTATGATTCAATTATGAATGGCAGAGGGAGTTCATTTCACTTAAGGGAGGTTAAATACTTGTGTGCTTAATTATCGCAAAGAAAGAGCAATAATGACAATGTCCGATTGCATGCCTTCTGCAGCAGTGATGTCCGTGTTCTTGTGACCATGTTTTAATTTTCTCGTTCCCATTTCATTTGTACTCGACAGGGCTCTGTACTTGTTGTGATCTTCCTTACTCTACTGCCAGTGTGTTGTTTGCTCTGATAACGTTCTGGAAATTTCGGCAGGCTGTTATCTGATCTGGCGTACGTCACTCGCGCGGCGGTGACTGCGCGCTCTCGTGCCTGATGGCGGCTTTATTGCAGAGCTAATCAACGGCGCCTCAGACACGCTTTAATTACAGTTCGGTAGCTTCTCATGCGCGGTTTCTTTCCCTCTCGGCGATAATGGGAGTAAGGGAGTAAACATTCATTCAGTCATTTATTGTTCTCGCTGGTGGCGCGGACGTGCTGCTCAGCTGTTATCACACGGCAGCTCACAGTGCCTGCCTTGCTTCTCTCGAGGGCCGTTCTTTTTTCGTGTAGCCACCTCCACTGTGATTAAATTTTGTCTCCCCAGTTTTTTTGCGCACCCGGGAGCGCCGGTACTAACGCGATAGCGTTAAAGACTCCGTTACCCAGAAAATCCGGCGTCGGCGTTGTCGGTGTTGTGAGCGAAAAATCACGTGCATGACTGTGGAAGGCGGTGCCCGAGTGGGCTACCTAGGTCACGTGACCTTGCGGCGTCATCGAAACCTGCCCACTGGATAGTGAGAAAACGGTCCACAGTGGCAGGTGGCAGTTCAATTAATGATTGGTAGCTCGGCAAGAGCAACCTGGGTCGCACAAGGTACACCGCTGGGAGCACCTGCCATCGCAGGGCAGTAGCCCATCGCTTAACCGCTGCACCACTGCGCCAGGAGGGGTATGTGGATACCCAGGGATCTATGAATGTAAATTAGAGAATGACCTTCAGCTATAAGCTATCAAAGTTGATAAATAAGGGCAAGGTAGTTGACATGAGGATGTTTAACATGGAGAAAATTGAGCATGCTCTGAAGGATGGTGGTAGCCTAAAAACAGTGAAGAGAAAACCAGGCATGGGTAAAAACTAGATGTAAACGCTAAGAGACAAAGTGGGAAATGTCATTAGCAATATGGATAAGATAGTTAAAGTAGCCGAAGAGTTCTGCAGAAATCTGTACAGTAGTCAATGCAATCAAAACGTTAATGAGAGTGGCAGTAGAGTATAGCAATGGGACATCCCGCCTTGTAACGGAAGAGAAAGTCAAGAAAGCCTTAGAAGCAATGCAAAGGGGGAAAGCAGCTGGCGGTGATAGAAAACAGCAGATCTCTTGAAGGACGGAGGGGAGATTGTGCTAGAAAAGCCAGACACCCTGTATACGCAATGCTTTATGACCTCGAGCTTACCAGAAGCTTGGAAGAACGCTAACATTATCTTAATTGATAAGAAAGGAGACGTCAAGGACTGGAAAAATTAAAGACCGATCAGCTTACTGTCTGTTGCCTACAAGGTATGTGCGTAGGTAATCGCAAATAGAACCAGGACAACCTTAGACTACAATCAGCCAAATAATCAGGCAGGCTTTCGTAAAAGATATTCGACAATAGACCATAATCACGCAATCAATCAGGTGATAGAGGAATGCGGAGAACACAACCAACCCCTATATATAGCGTTCATTGATTACGAGAAAGCATTTGACGCAGTGGAAACCTCAGCAGTCATACAGGCATTGCGGAATCAGGGTGTAGAAGAGTCATGTGAAAATACTGAAGATATCTATAACGATTGCACAGCTACGATAGTCCTCCATGGAGTTAGCAATAAAATTCTAATAAGGACGGGTGTCAGGCAGGGAGACAGGATCTCGCCAATGCTATTCACCGCCTTTTTACGGAAGGTGTTCCGAGGCCTGGATTGGGAACCGTTAGGGGTAAGAATTAATGGAGAATGCTAAGTAATTTGCGGTTCGCTAAGGAGAGTGCCTTGCTAAGTCACTCAGGAGACGAGCTGCAAAGCATGATCGATGAGTTAGACAGGCAGAGCAGAACGGTAGGCCTTAGAATTAACATGAAGAAAACCAAAGTAATGTTCTAAAGCCTCGTAAGGGAACAGCAGTTCACAATTGGTAGCGAGAGAGAGAGAGAGAGAGAGAGAGAGAGAGAGAGAGAGAGAAAACTTTATTGTCGGAAAAGAAGGATTCCTGGACGCTTAGCAGAAGGGCCAGGTGGCCGTTAGCTGATAGCTGGCGGCGACCTCTTCGGCGCGCTCGATGGCTCTTGCCTGGACGGCGGGGTCCGAGCTGCGCAGCACTTCTTCCCATTCGTCTGGTGAGGGAGATTCTATAAGAGCTTCCGGAGGAGGATCCTCCGGGCAGTCCTATAGCATATGATCGAGGGTGGCAGTGCAACCGCAGTGTTTGAAGGTGGGGTCTATGAGATATGAATCGGGGTAGATGTGGGCGTAAATGTACGGGTTCGGGTAAGAATGGGTTTGAAGTCTTCTCCAAGCCACCTCTTGGTGTTTGGAGTGTGACTTGTGCAGGGGAGGATAGATTCTTCTAGAGAGTTTGTAGAATTGGGTAATTTCGTGGTACGAAATCACTGCCTCCATCTCGGATCCCCCTGGACGAGAGCCCACCGCTCGGCCGACAAAACCTCGAGCGTGTTGGTTGGCGAGGTGCTATAAGTGGTAAGGGAATGCGCATGCTTAGGTCAGGCAATGGCCTGCTATATCCGGATCATGAGAGGGAAATAACTAGATGGATAAGAATAGGGTAGAGCGCATATGGCAGTTTCTCACAGGTCATGAATGGCAGTTTACCAATATCCCTCAAGAGAAAAATATACAACAGCTGTATCTTACCGCTACTCACCTGCGCGGCAAAAACGTGGAGGCTAACAAAAATGGCTCAGCTTAAGGACAACGCAGCGAGCTATGGAAAGAAAAAAATGACAGATGCAACGATAAGAGACCGGAAGAGGGCAGAGTGGGTGAAGGAACAAAAGCGGGTTAATGACATCCCAGTCGAAATCGAGAGGAAGAAATGGGCAATTGGGCAGGACATGTAATGCGAAGGCGAGTATCGCGGCTGAGGCAGCATAGCATAAGCCTATAGCTAGTTATGTTTTATTACTTTTAGTACTTTACGCATTGTTAAGCAGAACTCTTCATTTCTGTCAAGCTGATTGCTTCGAAAAGCTACGTCACTAATTTCACTGCAGCGATAAAAACACACTTAAGCTTCATGGCTTTTCAGTCCTATTTACTATTTTTTTCTGAATCTTATAGTAACTGTTTCGGTTCTTCCACAATAACTAAGAAGAAAGAAGAAACTAAGAAGAAACATTTTGAACACAATTAAGCCCCGGAAATGTAGTGGACAGCCGAGCTTAAAAAGAAAAATTGTTTCTTACCTCCTTATATAAAAACATTTAGGTGTTCTAATGAAAGCTCCTTCTAGCGCAATCGCATTTTGTGGAGTTAGATGCTCGTTGTGGCTAATTACTTCGGTCTAAAGCATGGAGCTGGGTAAGAGAAGCTGGGTGTTGTTAGCAGCATGGACAGATAGGTCGTCAATATATATTTAGAAGAGGACGGCACCGAGCGCAACGACATGAGGACTCTCGGAAGATAGGGACTTATGCATCATTTACTGCGGAAAACCGTTTTCTGCCGCAGTGAAAGTCATTAATTTTACGAAGCTAAACTAAGCTTGATAATTAGCGGTTGGGGTCTCGCTTCATCAAGAATTTTTCAAAATTAAGGAAAGGGGCACATGCTTCGCTGTCAGGATTTATGTGCACGCCGCTATAGTGAGTGTGGAGAACAGTGTTTTATGGGGAGTGCGGTGAGACCAGCGTTCTAGATGCAGCAGATATATCTTAAGTCGGTGGGAATTAATATAGATTTTTGGACAGTTATGAACTTCATGACTGCGGGCTGAACATTGGCCAGCACATACACGGATAACAGAATACAAAGCATGTTTTAGTGCGACAGCACTAATCCGTAGGTTCAGAGCTTAGCATGTTGCCGGTGTATGTCCACGTAGAAAAACGAGGCGCGAAATAGAAATCACTATTGATATCCAAGACTGGGAGTCGAACCCGCGGCGGCGTGAACAGATCATCTTCGAAGGCCGCTGCGCGAGAGCACTAGGCTATCGACGCAGTTTTTTTCTTTATTGCATGGAAATAGTGCCGAAAAGAAAAATATGAGTGCGCTTATGCCGCGAAATACCAGGCCGTATAACAAACGAATAAACCATTTTTTTAAGATTCTTAGCTGCATGAATTATGCCAGAGGAGGATTTTGCATCTGACGGTGCGGTCTCGGTAGTGACATGGTCCGCAGTGGACGTGAAGTTCTTGCTGAGTTATTGCGTCATGGAGCAGCAGAGTATACACTGAGATATACGCTGGTAGATACAATTAAGATGTCAGATTTGTTGAAGCTAACAGTCACAATAGACGCAGTGTTAGGTTTTGTCTCGAAAGTATAGTTCGCAAGGAGTAATGAATAAATGCTTCGCCTTGCTACAAAATATGCTGTGGCACCTTATGGCAGCATGAAGAATGTCCGATTTGTACTCTAAATTTTTCCCATTTAGATTGTCCCAAACCGCGAAGGAGTGTTATTTTATCAGCATCTTGTGCGATTACCTCAACTTGCACATTTTATTGCCGTATGAAACCTGTAGTTCTCCTCGGCTGAAAGATAGCGCAATTTTTTCGCGTACAACATGGAGCGCCTTGAATGGATCTTGAAGTTTTTTTTTGGCAATCGTATACGCAGCAGTGAGGTAATCGCTAATGAAAACTGCCCATTCAGTCGGCCCACCTGCAGCGCGCGTGACTGTCAGGTGAAGGACAGCGGAATGGGACGGCTAGCGGAAGTTTCATCTCGAAACGCGTGCTATGTGACTCTTCTGAAGCTGTTCAGCGAGCCCATTGCCGGCGCAGCCGTTACCTCGCTCTTAGCGTTGTCGCCTGTTGATTTTAAGCAGAAGAAGTAAGACCGAACGATCAGGATGGCGTGACTGAAACGTTATGATGATTATGCAGGCCTTCTACACTGTGTGCGACTGCGTGGCCAATGGCGGTCATGACGAAGTTAATTTTTCGAAAAATTCTACGAGAGAAGCAGCAAGCTGTTAGGTGTACCTGCGCGCTAAAAAAAAAAAAAAGTGCCATTGTTCAAGGACCACAGAAATCTGCTTGAAGTATTACTGCCATAGTTTATTGTTAACGCGCAATGAGAACACCTCTAAAACTTGCTCGACAGGAGCTTGGTTTCTTTCGCTAATATGACAGTCCAGCCTACCTTTAGGGCCTGAGTTTAATTGAAGGAACAGTTGCTCATTAGCGTTTATCTGGGCGCAAACATCGCAGACATACGACTAGAAAGAAAACACCGCAGCTACCACAGAAATATCGCAGTTGAAAAATACGTCATGGCCCGGGGCAAAGTTTCTGTGTAAGCTGCTTAGCTTTCCTGTGTAGCTTATGGCTGCGCTTTGGTGGGTGTTAATGAGTGACTGATCTACTTTGAAAGTTACCCACTATGAGGAATTCCGTTGAATACATTGTATAAAGTTGTGCGACTATAGCCTCGAGCTCTGTGCAAGTACATTTACATCTATAAGATATTTCAAGATATGACGCAAGCGTTACTTGAGGTATTTTATTGTCAGTTTGTTCTGAGATTACTTAAAAATGCTCATTAGAGGCGTTGCAGTTTAGTTGAATGTCTTAGCGTTGTTTTTATTCTGTAATATACCATGCGATGAGTCGACGCGCTCGGTTGATGCTGCAGAAATAATAAAAAAAATCCTGTATTTTCTGGATTAATCAATTCGTTTTAAATGCACTTCTTTTCAGGTACCATTACAGTCGTTACAGAAACGAAGTTGCCTTGTATACACTTTCCAAGTACGCAGTCTGATGCACCTTATCTGTATACAGCAAGTGGAATCTAACGTAAGTGTTTACTGGCGTATTTTTATTTCCGCTTATATCTAATTGATTGTTGTTCTTCATTTAAACCATTCTCAAGGCAGACATTTTTAGAATGTCAAATTGCTCACTAATACTGCGGTATTCAGTGATCAATGTGACTGCGTTTTACTGCTACGGATGTGAGCAATACGTGTTTGCTGTGCAGCCCTTAAGCTTGACGGCCTCATTTGAGGTTCACGAGATGATGTTTTTAGGGTATATTTTACAAAGGATATGGGATATGTACCTGCAGAACTCTAGAGGTTGTCATGGCCTGTGCTTTCTTCTATATGCGTCAGAGAAAAAAGACAAATTGTCAAAGAAATTTGCATCCAATCGTTTGAGTTTTTAAGAAACAACCCTTTCTAAATGATCGGAAGATAACCTAAATGTTTTCTATAAATGCCATCAAGACCATATCCGTAAGGACTCAGGTAATAAACTAATGCATACGATGTTCACAAACCAACACCAAGCAGCCAGTGCCGCTGATGTCTCCAATGCACAATTTCACACACCTCTTGCATACAAACCCGGGGCTCATTCGAATTTAATAATGAGCATGTCGTGCAGAAAACGCACGGTGCAGAAAGACAGTTGCTTCACAAGTGGCTGTGCAGGCGTCCAGGGACCGAACCTCGCGCTGTTATTGAAACATATCGGCGAGCCAACTCATGAATAGCTGCACTGAAGTATGGGATTCAGACGCGTAACAAAGCAGGCGTGGCCAACAAGCAGTCCGTTCAGGTGGTAAAAAGTAATTCCACAGATCAAACTTTTTTGACAGAAAACGCCTCGTTGAAGGGAATTTTAAAACTTCCCTTTCGCTATTCCTGAGAGCTCTCGTCTGGTGGGACAGAGGAAAGAAAAAAAAAAGAAGAGGAGAAAGGAATGAAACGGAGCGCACCGCTACGGCTACGCCGCCACTGGAGTAGCGTTTCGCGGCGCTTTGCCATCTGCGCACGCAACTTTCGCTTCTCTGTACGTTCTTTCAGTCACGACGCGCCAAAATGAACACGGTACACGGTCAACCAGCCGATGGGAATTAAGCGGCACATCAAACGTCGCTTTTCCTCCATCCATCATGCGCTTTTCCCCGGCTAAATTGAAGATGAGTTGCCAAGGCCTACTCTGAAGTCTTCCCATGCCATGAGGGTACCAAATAAAATTCTATTGCGGCCACGACAATAAATGTGGCAACAAATAAGCCTTCTTGAAGGATAGAGAAGCAGGAAAGCACTGTTATGACAGACGAAAACAGGAAAGCATAGTATGCGTGAATTCTCTTGTCATGACGTGTTCTACCAACGTGGGCTTTTGTTTATTTTCGTATATGTTTTATAAACGGAGTCACCAAAATATATAAAGCCGGAATGGGGAGATCGAAAAAATATGTAAAAATTTGTCGCACCAGTCCTGCACTTTATACTTTTATGACTACAGCTGACGACGCGCTGTCTGACCAGCCGAAGATCCGAATGAACGGTGCCGGCTGAGAAAGAGCCTGCGGCATCGTCCCACGCTTCGCTGGGCGAGGATGGCTTCCCGGCGAAGGACGCCTGAGGACAGCGACGGAAGACAGGCTGGTTGTTCAGGGAAACAACGGGACGGGGCAATTAAACCACTATCCGTATCCGTTAGGAGCCGGCTCAACAGCGGACAGCTCGCCGTCAGTCTCAATTGACGCCCGCGGCGTCGCACGAGCCACACGTATTTTCGAGGAAAGAAAGCCTCCTGCACCAACGTTGTTACACTACAGAAATTAGCAGTGGAACTGCTACCTCCTTTCCCGTTCCCACGGTCCGACTCGGGCAACGAGCGCCGCCGCTCGCTACAACACTACTGTGCAAAACCGTGCTTCGCTGTTCCTGCTGCAGCGCTGTGCTGTTGTGATTGGCTGCCGTCCTGGGACCGATGTGCCCTGTGTTTGATTGGCCCAGCCTGAGCGATGGGCTGGACCTGAGGGGATTAAAAGACGACGTCGAGTGAGCAAGAATGTTCTGGGCCCTGGCAAAAAGGTTCATCCAGTCGCTTGTCGCTATGAACTTTTAATTCCTGACCCTTTGCTCTTCAAACATTTCAGAACGCAAATAAGTTTTCGTAAAAGTGTCATTAAACCTGCTTTTTTTCGTTTGCCCAAATACAAAGCTTAAGTCCTTCCTCAGCCCGAAGTTTCAGACATGCTGCCAAATGGAGACCGGGCTCAAGGTAGCCCTGAGCGCCACGACAAGATCATCAACATAGGCTTAAAAGCACATGAGCAGAAATTAAAAAAAAAAAGAATACAACTCTTCCTGCGTGTTTTCACAAGAATCCGTGATGTCGCATCAATAGACGATAGTCAGTTGCCGATTTTTTCAAGGCACGTCAAGTCACGTCAGCCACCCATGTCAATAAATGCAGAAATAATAAAAAATGCGTTCGGGTTTTGGCGATAGCATGTGAAATTTGTGACCACCCGCATCTTCTGCTTAGTGTATGTGAGAAGGAGATCCTTTAACAAGGTTAGTAAGACGTCGAATATTGCGTCGAAACTACATGGCGTTTATTCGACTTTTGGTCTCTTCCATTGCAGCAAGTACTCTGCTTGTGTAGCGACAGCGGAAACTCCTTTAATACGTATCGAGTTATAGTACGTAGGTGGGCAGTATAAGGTTTTTGTTCATCATATGTTCCTGGAACACCGATGAAGGCTATCGAATGACTGATAATAAAATAGGTCTTAAGAATCTAGCAGTATTTTTTACTGACTATTCTCAAAATAATTTTCGTTTTATATTTTAGGCATCATTAAAAAAAAAATCTCACAACTACGGTCAAGAGTATGCTGCGTTTAGGGTGTAAGCTGGGCCCGATGGACACATGGTAAGCAGCTGTTGTCCTGTTAATTAGCCAAATTTTATTACTTATTGTTCAAATTTATTGATCTTATCCTTCACGTTGCAATCGAAGCACTGAAGACGGTATTGACTGGAGAATAAACCAGTTTACAGAACTTGCCAAAGTTCAGCAGGCTCCTTGAGGTATTCATTGATCTATTCTCTTCTTCCTCCCATCTGATTTCGAAACTGGTCGATGCCAGAGTGCTGGATGTTCCGCCCACAGTAATGCATCAGGGGCTGACGCGTTCATGACGACATCCGTTCACGACTGTATATCTGCAGTGGAAATGCAGCTACGGATGCGGCAGAGAGGCACTAGAGCTGCATTGCCACTACTACTGTGCGCGGTGTGGACTTACATTTCATTGCCCTGTGAAGATCGCTGGTGTGTTTTCGGCCGCCCTTCTTGGCACAGTAGCGTTGGCGACCAGACCAATACGTGCGCAGTTTTCACAGATTAAACAGATTAAATGGAACAAAAGGATATAAGATTAGTAATTAAATGAAAATAACAAATTTTGGCTAATTCGACAAATAAATGCGACGGCTTCCTGCTTATCTTGCGTATCCACCCCGCCGAATATCCACCAGTGAAGGCAGCGTTCTCGTAATCATCAATAAAAGTATAAAGAGAAAAAAGATAGCCTGCATAACTTTCCGTTCATGTTTAACACAAATGGTAATGCATTTAATGTCTCACGACTTGTTCGCAGTGGAGTGGAAGCTGCAAGCACCAGGAAAAGTCTCCGACACCTGTTCCTAAGCGTTCGCTAGCCAGCCACATAATGGTCTGGAAGTCGCTGAGCCACACATGTAGCTCCCAATGGAGTGCGAGCTAGTTGTGAGGCAGTGTAGTACGCGTGTAAAGCTGCATGAGATGCGGTTACGCTCATTAGATGCACTTACGGTAGACTATAGCTAATCATGCTCTGTGAGGGAAGTTCTCACATAATGGAGTATTCACGGCTGTATTAATTTCACCACAATTACTTGTGAAGTTGTGACATCCCTATTGCTGCAGCGCCACTGCTTAAGTGATCTATATTCACGAATTCAGTCAGTGTCATTCTGTTTACACTTTGCTAGTATAAAGCTAATTAGACCGGACTGTGCTCGGGCTGGAGGAAAAGGAAAAAAATAGTTCAAGAAAACAAAAGAGAAACGAAACTTGAAGTCGACGCTAGGTGATCAGAACACGTTGTTTCTTGATGACCTCAGTGGCAAGAAAAAGACAAAAATTGAAAGCGCCTGCTGTATTTCAAGCAGGCTGATTTACGAAGGTTTTATGTCTTTTAACTTTCATTTGGCAGACTTGTTTCTCCGTCGATGAGGGCTCACAGATATCTCGATTTCGCTCTTAAGGAGAGGAAATTGAAAACAAAAAAGGCGACAAATGATTCGGTTGGTTTCATCTCATTTCTATATGCATAGACCAGCTTATCTTTCGGTGAATGTAATACCAGTGTGCGAAATTTAGATCGCCTATCCAGCAATAAACTAATGGCGGCAATAATGAAAGGGCGGCGTGTGGGCGCTCTTTATTCTAATGCGACCGTGTGTGACCGCTGTGCTTGGCTTATCGCGATGAGATGGGATGAAGGCCGGAGCTTAGTAATTAAAGCTGAAAGCTGGGCTGGCTGGTTTTGCGAATGAAATGACACAATAGCTACTAGAATGTGGCGTCTTTTTCTCCTTCTTAGTCCTTGCTGTTACGCGCTAGTTATAGTGCCCTATCATGGGCGTCCGGAAGGGGGGGCAAGGGGGGGCGGTTGCCCCCCCTTGGAATTACGAACATTATTTATGCCCAGTAGAAAACAACTACAAACCTACCGCCTCCCCCATCTCCAGACATCGGGTGCACCCCCCTGGAAAAAGTTCTGCGGACGCCCTTGTGCCCTATCCCAGCAGCTTGGCGTTCACCCACTCGACGAAATAGACGCGGAATGCTGGAACCAAAACGACTCGTCGTTTGCAGTAAATAAGAGTTTATTACAGTCGCCTCACAGGTGTGGACGATAGATGCATCACAGTTGCATTCCATTTCTTGGCTGACGCAGTGAGAAAACACTTCAAGTATCGCTGTTTTTGCTTTCTTAGCGCCGGTATGATGCCCTGTCATTATTACTAGAGAAGGACACGGTTGTGGTTATTAAAGTGTTGCTGCTTTGTATGTTGCTCGGTATGGGCTGTGACACTTTATAAAGAATACGCGGTACGCCAGTCGGGAATTGAACTCTCAACAGCTGGGTTCCTATACGCGGGCGCAACCCACCGCGCCAATGGGACGCACGTGCGTAGTGAGAAGAAGTATCATATTAATCTGAAGAAGCGGGGCTGTTTTTCTTGTGTGCCCTTTCTGCTTTTCGCTCTTCTTTCTGTGTAGCCCGTATTTCACGCTAGTAATTTCTCACGCTTGCCTAACCTAAGAGAAACGTGAGGCTAGGACTTTGATGAATGTGTGGTTTGGTGGTGGCGTTTCTTGGCTAATGACGAGGCGGCAGCCTTTGATTAATTTTAAAGGAAGGTTCGTTCCCTCCAGCTCACGGCCAGTCGGCAAAGCTGGATATGAAAGAGGCAGGTATACGCTGCCTTTCTCGGCGCCTTCGAAGCAACGGCGATGAGCCCTGCTTTTGGTGTCAACCTCATGTGTAGGGCGGCGGAAGAAGTCTCGCGTATTTCTGTTTTAGTGGGAAAAAAGATAAGGAAGGAGCAAAGCAACTTAGAACCATCCAGACGACTTTCCAAAATAATTACGCCTGAAGCCGGCCTTCTTAATTAGGCATCTTGCGCGTCGGTGCCACTCACCTCCTCTTCAGGAAATGTTCGGCGAAATATTTGGCCGTGCATAGAAGCGGGACCATGTAATATGGAATAGGAAATCCCATAGGTACTTTCTGCGTTGACACAACAATTTAGGATTATTGCCCCAACTTGATAGGCTGCTTATCATCGTCACTATGTATGAAGAGGCCCCGAATATACCCAGAACACAACTTCAGAGCTATCAATATCAACCCGCATTTGTTCTTTTTCGGGTTCGACAAACACTGGTTCTCTTCCGGTAAACAGTTTGACAATAGTTTTATCCCCTCTGCACTGGATCCTCAGTTCAGTTTCAGCGCGCCATATCTGACTTAAACCTTGGAATTTGAAAATTAATCAACGGGCGCGAACCGTCAGAGGTATCGCGGATGCAATGCGTAAACGCTTCTATTTATGCGCCCTTGCACTGGATATATTTCCCTGTTTCCCGCTCTGTAGCATGTTGAATTTAAGGCCATCTCGGTATGCTGAAAGATGCTCTGGACTTGTTGCTCCTATGTGCCCCAAATAAAAGTGGTAAGGGTAAACGTAGTTAAAGCGAGTAGACGCGCGAAAGCAGGTGTTGATTCTTGAATTGGAGAAGACACTTCAGCTCCGTCTTAAGGGTATAACACGACAGTGTTAGTGGGTTACTGCCCACACATACGGAATTGGTCGTTCTCTATGTAACATTCATAGATCGCGGCGAGTCCTCATACCACTATCAGCGCTGTGGCGCAGCGGTCCAGTGGTGGTGGTGGTGGTGGTGGTGGTGGTGGTAGTGTAGTAGTAGTAGTGTAGTACTAGTAGTGTAGTACTAGTGTAGTAGTAGTAGTGTAGTAGTAGTAGTGTAGTAGTAGTAGTGTAGTAGTAGTGTAGTAGTAGTACTGGCAATAGTAGTTGTAGTGTAGTAGTAGTACTGGCAGTAGTAGTAGTAGTAGTAGTAGTAGTAGTAGTAGTAGTAGTAGTAGTAGTAGTAGTAGTAGAGTAGTAGTAGTAGTAGTAGTAGTAGTAGTAGTAGTAGTAGTAGTAGTAGTAAAGGTTGGCGTAACCGGTGGGTGCGCATTGCCATGGGAACCACTTGAAGGAAAGTTTCCGCGGAAGAAGGAGGGCGGAGGAATCCGTAGCCAGAGGATGCTTACTGTCCGGGACCACACGGTGGCTGATCCTCCTAGAGCTGCGGACTGGAGAGGGCACCAAGTCGAAAGGCGAGTATGTGGGGAAAACTAAAAAGCGCTCCAAAGCTACGCAGTTATGAGGTAGCTGTGATATTCTCGACCTCAACATATCGTAAAATACAAAAACCTCAACAGCAGTCGCTAATTACGTGTTACGTTACAGAGTGGTAACTGTCCTGTCAATTTTTGAGCATTTTGGTTTTTGTTATAAATGCAAGTGAATGGGGGGAATGGGAAGTATGGATGGGGACAGGTAAATGGAGAGTAATTCTGAAGTAGGCGTACATGTAAACGAACTACGTTAAATATAAGATGAACTAAGATTCGACCATCTGTATCGTTACGTACAGAGAGAGTAATTCTGTAGCATAAAATGATTTCTGTGCATACACGGACGTGTTGTTGATATCCATACCCTTTTCGGTGGTACCTGAACAGTTAACCTTCTTTGCTGTACCTAAGTGCACTGTGGGAAAGAAGGGTAATGCGACGTATACTTATTGGTATTGCAAGAAAAAATTTGCGCAATACAACAAACGGGTCTTAGGAGAGAGAGAGACAACCCTTGTCTATTTCTCTGCTACCTCCCGTTTCTTTTGTGGAAACATTGCAGCGATCGTTCGCCAACTGGCCCAATACTCTGCGCTACACAACTCATTCACACCATGTGTCCACAAACATTCAGCAGCACTTGTTTTCTTAAACTTGGCCGATTTCCTCAGCGTAGAGGCTGGCGCTGTGTCACGTTGGGTGATTGAGGTGCTACCACTTAACTATCCTCCTGAACGTGTTCGTGGGATAGCTAGTATAGTTGGTTGGTTTTTCGAATGAAATGACACAATAACTACTAGCATGTAGCGTCTTTCTCTCTTACTTAGTCCTTGTTGTTACGCGCTAGTTATTATGCCCTATCCCAGCAGCTTGGCGTTCACCCGCTCGACGAAATAGACGCGGAACGCTGGAACCAAAACGACTCGTCGTTTGCAGTAAATAAGAGTTTATTACAGTCGCCTCACAGGCGTGCATGATAGACGCATCACAGTTGCATTCCATTTCTTGGCTGACGCAGTGAGAAAGCACTTCAAGCATCGCTGTTTTTGCTTTCTTAGCGTCGGTATGATGCCCTGTCATTATTACTACACAAGGACACGGTTGTGGTTATTAAAATGTTGCTGGTTTGAATGTTGCTCGGTATGGGCTGTGACACTTTAAAGAATACGTGGTACGCCAGTCGGGAATTGAACTCTCAACAGCTGGGTTCCTATACGCGGGCGCAACCCACCGCGCCAATGGGACGCACGTGCGTAGTGAGAAGAAGGATCATATTAATCTGAAGAAGCGGGGCTGTTTTTCTTGTGTGCCCTTTTCGCTTTGCGCTCTTCTTTCTGTGTAGCCCGTATTTCACGCTAGTAATTTCTCACGCTTGCCTAACCTAAGAGAAACGTGAAGCTAGGCCATTGATGAATGTGCGGTTTGGTGGTGGCGTTTCTTGGCTAATGACGAGGCGGCAGCCTTTGATTAATTTCAAAGGAAGGTTCATTCCCTCCAGCTCACGGCCAGTCGGCAAAGCTGGATATGAAAGAGGCAGGTATACGCTGCCTTTCTCGGAGCCTTCGAAGCAACGGCGATGAGCCCTGCTTTTGGTGTCAACCTCATGTGTAGGGCGGCGGAAGGAGTCTCGCGTATTTCTGTTTTAGTGGGAAAAAAGATAAGGAAGGAGCAAAGCAACTTAGAACCATCCAGACGACTTTCCAAAATAATTACGCCTGAAGCCGACCTTATTAATTAGGCATCTTGCGCGTCGGTGCCACTCACCTCCTCTTCAGGAAATGTTCGGCGACATATTTGGCCGTGTATAGAAGCGGGACGATGTCATATCGAATAGGAAATCCTATAGCTACTTTCTGCGTTGACACAACAATTTAGGATTATAGCCCCAACTTTATAGGCTACTTATCATCGTCACTGTGTATGAAGAGGCCCCGAATATACCCAGAGCACAACTTCAGAGCTATCAATATCGACCCGCATTTGTTCATTTTCGGGTTCGACAGACACTAGTTCTCTTCCGGTAAACAGTTTTACAATAGTTTTATCCCCTCTGTACTGGATCCTTAGTTCAGTTTCAGCGCGCCATATCTCACTGAAACCTTGGAATTTGAAAATTAATCAACGGGTGTGAACCGAAGTCAGAGCAATCGCGGATGTAATGCGTAAACGCTTCAATTTATGCGCCCTTGCACTGGAAATATTTCCCTGCTTCCCGCTCAGCGGCTTGTTGAATTTAAGGCCATCTCGGTATGCTGAAAGATGTTCTGGACGTGTTGCTCTATGTGCCCCAAATAAAAGTGGTAAGGGTAAACGTAGTTAAAATGAGTAGACGTGCGAAAGCAGGTGTTCGTTCTTGAATTGGAGAAGGCACTTCAGCTCCGTCTTAAGGGTATAACGCGACAGAATTAGTGGGTTACTGCCCACACATGCGCAATTGGTCGTTCTCCACTTAAAATTCATAGATCGCGGTGAGTCCTCATGGCACT